>NW_017295653.1:544108-555237 GCF_001594075.2 Trachymyrmex cornetzi
TTTTCTGCCGTGTCTTGTTTGAGTTATAAGCATTTTGACAATCAACCCCGTACGACAACCACACACACACACACACACACACAGCCCCGGTCTCCCCTACAGATTAGAAAGAATAATATTTGATTCTTTTTCGTTTAAATATCAAAATTGAAATAAATCTTGTTTATAAATGAAATTATCAGAACCTCACATAAAGAAATTAATCTTTAATTGGATTAATTGAAATTTTGATTAAAAATAGACGAATCAAAATTTTCTTATTGACTCTCCTAGAATTTTAGTTGAGATAACCGGAATTCTGATTGATATAATTAGAATTCTGATTTGTCCATTTTTTCAACCAGACATTTTTTTCAGTGCATATTTTTGTAAACTAAAATGAGAATTGTTCGGCAATATTCTTTCTCTTGATAGAAGATAGTATGGTCTTTTGCGAAAATTGTGCAATTTTATGAGAATCGCAGATTGTCTTGTACCGACCTGGGCGGTGCGTTGTCGCCGAGGAAGGACTTGCAGAGACGTTCCGCTTCCCTGCGAGTAATCATGCCGCATCTACGCGAGGACACCGGCATCGCCCCGGCACGACGAAGTATCTCCAGCTGAACTGGCGTGCACTGCACGCAGGTGATGCCCAACGCCACCCGACGATTGTGAATCTCGTTGTAGCTGAACTGCTTCAACAGGGTGTTGCTGATCTGTGCTAGGCAGAGTCGTTCCTGCCCCTCGATTACCAGCGACACGATGTGGATCCCGTAAAGCGACACGGTACCCACCTGCAACTCCTATCGGTATTTAAACGTACTAGGATGCCCTCAGATTCGGGCGCTTCGCGGGTCAGTTTCATTCCCCCGCTGCACTTTGATCTTTTATCTGTTTACCGTGACTGCCGTGACATTAGCGATTCATTAAATTATTCTAATAATTACAGTCGACTCAATGCTCGACTTAATTAACATCGCGTAGTATTAGATTTTTATCAGTCAAAAGTATATAAAAATTCATGAGAGTTATATAAATAATTATTAATTAAACTCGAACATATAAATACAAATTAGAAAAAAGTGATTAATAATACGAGTTAGTTGAGAGAATAAAAAATTAATAATATTTATTATTATATTATTAAAATTAATAATAATAAATTGATAAATTAATATGATATGCATATAGAATTATATGTTAAGAGAGTAACGAATTAAATATTAAAATAATAAATAATATTAAAAAGATCTGGAATTAGAATTATTGTTTTATTTGTATATAAATTAACTTATACAAAAATATTTCTTTTAAATTTTTCTTTTACTTTTTCCTCGTGCACGAGCAGTCTTTCTATATTGGCCTAGATTTATATCATTTTATGGAATTTTAATCCATTAATTTCAAGACTTGCATTCTCGTGTCTCTCTGTTACCTGATTTTGTTTCGGATGCGATTGCGGTTGCGGCGATTGCGCCGATTTTTGTGAAGAAGTCAGCGGCGGCATCGACAGCACCGCCGGCCCATCCATTCTGGAAAAGAGATTATTATTGGATTGAGCATCAGAAAAGATAAATATTCAATGTATAATCTTATTTGTAATAATCTTAACACTTAGATGATATTAGGAAATGCAAATTTGTTATTTGATTATAGAGGTGGAGGTTGAAGCTTTTTGATAATAATTTCATAAAAGCAGATCATGAAAACTAAAAGTTGGACTATAAACAACGTTTGCAGATTGGGATTAGAAATACGTATATTGGCAATATGGATATACTAATTATAAATAATAATAATAATATACTATAAACACTACACTGAAAAAAAAGATTGGTTGCTGCAACAATTTAGATATTAAAATATGGTATAGCATTTTTATATGGCTGCAGCAACTAGTCATTTCAGTTTTTGGTTGTAGCAGCAAATTTTTAGTTGCGTTAGCCTCTCAAAATCATATACTGACATTGCGGATAGGCTAATACAACTAAAAATTTGCTGCTGAGCCATATAAAAATGCTGTGTCATATTTTTTTTACTATCTAAATTGTTGCAGCAACCAATCTTTTCTTTCAGTGTAATATAAATTATATTAAGCGTACACCTAAAAATCACGCATTTTAATCGAAATGTATAATAATGTATTTGCAAAAATATGATATCTACTTAATTAAAATTGGCGAACGGAAAGCCATTTCAGTTTCTGACGAGTAATATCATCCAAATAGGTATGCACCTTGCACGTTTATAATTCCTATACTTCTTCTGCTTCATTTAAAAACTGTAGTTTCCGTTGACGTTTCTATAATTGCTTGAAAAATTGTGATTGTTTTAACATCGTTTTGAGAATTGCGTGTAATTTTGCGCCGGCTATATTGGGTTATCCGGGCCTATTCGACCTAATGGAAAATGCATCGCCGATGCGACGCGACAATAATTTGCCTCTCAGCGCGGTTTTTATCATCATCGACGAGATTGATTATAATCTCTGATGTTTTACGGTCGCGCTCGTGCGCTCGTGTCCGATAATAAATTCCGCGTTTTCCACTCGCGCAAGGGGAATAAAAAAACATTTTCCTCCGCTCTTCCTCCTCCTCTACCCTCGTTGTAATTATATTTATTACACTTTATCGATCAGCGCTCTTTCTCCCTCTGGATGTGCCGCCGCGTCCGGCGGTGCATTCAGCTCAATTAAATCGGGCCCTCCTCGTTTTTGCTCTGTCCCGATCGGCTGCCACGCGATCGCCGGCCAATTAAATCGCGAACAGTAACGCGACTTTTCATAACGTAAGCGGCAACGCGCGCTGCTTTCAGATCGCCATTTATATTCGATCTTTTTTTTTTTTTTACAAAAGAATGGAGGTTGAAGCTTTCCGATAATAATTTCATAAAAGCAGATATGAAAACTGAAGGTTGGATTATAAGCGACATTTGCAAACTAGGACTATAACTTTACAAAATCACCTTTCCACTTATTTTATACAGAATATGATCCAGCTTTTATGTAAAGATAATTTAAAAAATGTAATGAGAGGGCACATAAAATATATTACATAATTGAAATAACACACTGACTGTTAAATTTATTATTAGTAAAAAATCTCCAATTGATGAAATATATCAATAATTTGTCTATCTTTTTCAACTCATCTGTAATCTGAAGTTAAAAAATGTAGACAAGTTATTAGCACATTCTGTCTATTGAAGACTTAACCAATAATCAATCTGCAGTCAGTTATTTCAGTAATATATTTTACGTTTCTTCTCAAACGTTTCGTTCTTTATTATCTTCAATTATATATACTTGATTTGGTCCGTTCTGTGGACCTCACATTGAAGACGAGTTAATCGGCAGCGAAAGCGTGATCGCATTTATCCGCAGATTCGGAAAACACGCGTGCCGATTAAAAGGTGTGATTAAGTTGTTCTTGTCACCATCGTCATCGTTGTCGTCGTCGTCGTTGTCGCTCGAAGGGCCCTCCTTAATTATCAGGCGTTGATTAAGCAAATCCAAAGACCCGCTGAAATTAAACTCGCGCGGTCAAAGCGCTGGTCGCCGTATTCTCTCTTCTTCTCTCACTCTCTTTTTCTCTTTCTGTTTCTCGAAAATTTACGGAACAGAATTAAGGGCGATTAAATCCAGTTTCTCTCTCGCTTAACCTTCTTTCCGGCTTCTTTCCGTAATCGGTAACTGGCTGATTCGTTAATCGCGCCAAGGACAATGATGTCCCTGTTGATCTCTTGATTCAATCCTTTGAAAAAATAAGTCAAAGTATCAAGACAATTTATCTTTTCAATTACAAAGATTTAATTTTAAGGATAAAAGTCTTAAGCATTAATCGAATATACATTTAACTGGAATTGTATCGAAGGTACATCAAATAAAATTCAGTGATTATTTTTAATGTCAGAGCGGAAAATTATATTTTTATGTATCGTTGAACAAAAATTTGTAACGTCAAAGAATTTGCGTAATGTTTTTATATCTTATAATTTATAAAAACGTGCAATCTTTTTAATCAATGATGAATGCCATATTCACGACAGGTAAATCGGAGATTCATGAGGAAATAACTTGGCAAACTGTCAATCGACATGTTCTTGTAATTTTTCCACGAATCAAAGCAACAAGGAATTGCGGAGAATTTGCGAAGAGAAGAGCACTAGCGAGAAGTCTTCCTCAAAGAGAACGATTCGCTGGATTTCACCGAGAAGACTTCCTTTGCAAGGACCGTCGGATAAAGAAGAAAAAAAATGGATGCTAAAGGCGAAAATGAGAGTCGGCTCTACGAATCGAGTTCTTTATCCTCTTAACGGGGGACGGCAAAGAAGAGGCTGAAAAATTTCAAGTGCCAGTAATAAGTGACTGGAGATTTCCCCGCTGTTAGTTTAACATGCGACAAAGATTTTCGGGTGTGTTTTCGAAAGAATAAATTTTTAATAGAGAAAGATAATGAAAGAGAAAAAAAATCTTTCACTCTTTTTAAATGATAGCAAACTTTGATCCTCGGATAAATAAAGAAGCATAAAATGTTTCTATACAGATCTGAAAGTAATTTTGTTAGACTGTTAACATAATTATGTTATAAACTAAAAAATAATGAACGATGCTTTAAAAATTTGGATAATTTAGTAATTTAAGTTTCCAATAAAATTAATTTTAAGTATTATTAATATTCTGCAAAATTTTAGATTAAAAAAAATTGTTCTTTCCGTGTTACAATATACACAAAGCTGATGCAGATAGAAATATATATAAACATAGATATAAGTACATGGTATATAAAAGTCATTTATTTCATATATTTATTAATTAAACGCTCTTTTGAATAAATCCTTTGAAAAAAACTTATGACGTAAAAATATTTGGATAGCGTGTGCATGTTGAATGACACATGTTCTAAATTATTACAAAAATAATTTCCAGCACAAGAGGATTTTTCGTGAAAAAATCGAGACAATAGAAGTGAATACGGATGCATGATAAATAAATCACCATACGTGGTCCCGGTACACCTCTACCAAATAACGTAATATGAAATTCGGGCCGTTATCATGCGGTTATACGTTATGCGATAATACAGTTATATATAATTAAGTTAATAACGCAATGCACATAAGGCAACAGAGACTCGTCGTGAGGAGAAAGAGATGGGCGAAAGAGTCGGGAAGGTAGTTCGGGGGTTGAGGGATGCATCGCTCGGAACAGGTACGGCGATTAGGAGGAGAGATCAAAACGGTCCATGTCGACGAGGAGAGGAGCGAACGGGGTACGGGGTCGGGGCCAACCCCCGGTGTTGATTTTAATTGAAAACGCCTCCGCGGAGGAAGTAGCGCGTGTATGTATATATACGTGTATATGTCGCTACATGCGCACGAACACAGATACCGATGCAACCCCCGACAACTGGAGGCAGCGCGAGAGCGCCAGCGCCCCGGCAAATGTCCCCGGGGAGCCGTGGTACGAGGGGGTAATTCAATTTGACACCCCCACCCACGCTTAAACAAGGCAGCACCCATCCGAGCGTCCTCCCTCTCCTCTCCCTCCCTCTTTCACTGTCTCTCACTCTTTCGCTCCTGTGTCTCTCTTACTCTCTTATCCTCCTACTTCTCCTCCACCTTCTCCTCGTTCTCCTCCACCGTTTCCTCTCTTCGTACCGTGCAAATTAAATTCTCATCCACCGTGAAACAATGTCGGTATCCGACCCGGAACAACCCCCCGGTAGTCGCGAGTTTCCCCGTTTCCATCCCTCGTTCCCTTTGCCGCCCGCGCTTCGGCGAGCCTCGCGGATTCCGTTGGTTAGCGGTCGGATGGATCGGACTCGAATCGACCGCATTAATTACTCGCTACTTACAATTATAGTGCAGACCGAACGAACCGTCGATCGGCCGGTCGTCGCAACGATCGCGAGATACTCGCTAGTCGACTTAGTCAAAGCTCTTTAAAATTTATCCGAATTAGAAGAGACATTCAGAGAACATACTATTTTCTAATTTATAATAATTACTCATATATAGCGTTGTTTAATCATTACTCCTTTAGCTTGCATTAATAAAACATATTCTATTTCTCTAACGAAAAGTTTTTAATTTCGTAAGTAGAGTTTCTGTATAAACAAAAAGATAAATAAAATAAACATCCAGATCTTGATGTTAATGACAGTTAAATATCGCCTCAACCGCACTTTAATTTCAAATGTAATTCAATTAAATGTAATAATTAAGTTGTGTCGAAAAACATCATGATACCGATGTCGTTATCCAGATACTCAGAAATTTTGCTGCAGTTCTTCGATTAATCTCAGCTGTAGTTCAACGGCGGCTAATCTAATTAACTTTAATAATTAAATTAATTGTCACGATACCCGTATAATCTCGATGTCGTCGTAATTATCGAGATGCGATCGTTCAGAAATGTCACTGCAAAGACTTAGAGACGAGATCGGAGATTGTACGCGCTAGATATAGATGAACGGGGACGAAGAAGTCACGATGGCGCTCTCCGGATTACGTACCCGCGGGCTCGCGGATTATTTAAATGCAAACACAATGTTGTACCGGGACGTATTGTTCCCCTCTCGGTTATTTTACAATTCAATCTGCGATCCCGGGACTCCGCCGACGCGGCGCGGCCGGGGAGGCGGCGGGAGCTCGCTCGCTCGGTCGTTCGTTCATTGTAACATTGTTAAATCTCCGTCCTTCCATCATGACTATCTCCTGTCCCTCCCCAGACACTGTCTCTCCCGCTATGTCTCTCTCTCTCTCTCTCTCTCTCTCTCTCCTTCAACCTCTGGAATCCTCTTCTTTCGACTCTACTTCTCCACCTTGCGTTGAAAACACGATACTTCTGTCTCCCTCTCTCCCTCTCTCGGTAATTGTACGCGCCTTTCGGATTCTTCGCATAATTTATGAGCGGCTTCGTCTCTTCGCTCCTGTCGAAGAACGGCAGAGATGTAAATAGGCGAGTGCGTAATTTTGCTGGATAACGAAGCGCAAACGCGCGGTGTAAATCGCTATTAATACATCGACGTCATCGCGTCGCTCAGTCACCAGTGATTGCGCTTGACGCTCGCAATTAATCCGCCGATCTGGCTGTCGGGTTTAATTCTGACTCTCGATTAGTTCACACGAAAACCTCGCCGAGCTCTCTCTCGGAGCTCTTAGTAACTCGAACTTGAGGAAATATCTTTGTCTATTATCAAAATGGATTATAATTACTATTTCATTGCGCTGTTATTATATTTTATCAACAAATCCTCTAATATTTACAATACAATATCAGAGAAGCGAAAACCTTTGTCCATCAAAATAGATAATAATTACCATTGTGAATTGCATTATTATTATTATATTTTACCATTAAATTCTCTAATATTTATAATACTCGTACGATATTACAAAAGATGATTTTAAATGACAACGTTAGTAGTTCTATTTGAATCCACTTTCATATATTAATTTATGTTATTAATTCTTAATGCTTCTCGCGGCGAAATGTATCGGCCTTGTCAATAACACGCTAATCCTTTGGCCTTTGTATCTGTATACGCGTTAAAATGTTATCATCTAGAGTGGCATCAGAGGCAAACACAATGCCGCGGGCAATCGGAGTCCGTCAAGAGGATCAGGAGATTAAGTGCCACTCTCGGATAATAATTTTAATAACCGGAATGCACTCTCTCTCTGATCGTCATAAGTACTTAGCTCCATCCAGGGAGAACGGATCTTTTACCTTCCATACCCGGTGCGTGTTTTTACAATACCGGTTTGTGCGCCGAGTCACGTTCAGTTATTCCCGGGGGCCGCATTTATATTTCATGATTCAAAAATTACACAAATGCTAAGCCGATATGATTCATCGCGCTTTACATGTAACTTTACAAGTCTGCCGTTTAAATGATTACGAGAAAATACGAAAAAGTGGAATTAGCGGACTAAGAGAAATGTTGGGATGTTAATCATTCAGCTCGAACGAAAATAATATTTTATCAAAGATTTCCTAAACTGAGACAATATATTTAATAATAAAAATAGAATATTGAGTAAAAGTAAAAATAAATTTAGAATGTAGAATAATTTTTGTTATTTATATACATATATACGCATAATTATAATACATTTATAAGATAATTAAATTTTAATTAATGTTTTTGTTTTCTTCAGAGGGGTAAAGAAATTACATATAAAGAGGGAACAATAAAAAAATTTAATTGTTAAAAGGACGCGCGTATAGCCTATCTCTTGAACATCTACGAAAAAGTTAGTTAATCCACCATCGGGCCATTTAAAGCTTAAAGACGTTATCCTTCAACTTTCCAAAGACTTTAATCGTGTCCAGCGATGTTATAAATCGCGCGCGCGTAGTCAACCGAAAAATTAGGCGAGACACGTCTTTCCTAAAACATCCGGAAACTTTCAGAAACTTCTTGAGATAACGCACCTGGGACCGCGTAATCTTTTTATTTCAGCTTAAATGGAAGATTTTTGTAGGTTTATTGTATATCAATTACTCTCTAATCCAATTTAAACTATATATTCTCACAATTCTATTACTTTTAGGTTCTTTGTTAGTGAATACTCAATAAATTTCTTCGATAACAAAACGATCGAACTATAAGTAATCCAACGATTTAAAGTACGACCCATCTAATACGTGTCCATCTAATCTGATTACTTTATTCTTCTAGGTTTCTATTCAAAGTGCCTATTTGAGCACAGGTTGTCACCTCGGACATTTCTCGTAGGAGACAAACCAGCGGCTAATCCCAAACACAAACAGTTTATGGTGTTTGTTCGCTCAGCACCCCTATAGCGCAACGACCCCGTGCATCCCCGCGGGACCAGTTTGCTTAGGACCCGCGCGAATCGACTATCAATTTATTTAGCAATCCGGTCCGAGGGAGAAACTTCTTTACGACACTGATTCTCCGAGTTCAGTGAAAGTCGTTAGAATTATTCTTGTGTCTCAACACAGCGTACAGGTTTAAAGATAGCAATTAAAATCTTAATTGAACAAGTATGATGTATACATGCCTGTTTTTCTTAAGCTTTCCTGCATTTAAAGTGAAATAAACATATATCTATAAAGTTTAAAGTGAAAGGAAAGGAAGGAGTTTATGTAAGAGGATATATAAAATGTATCTAACAATAGAAAGAATCAAAGAAGTAAAAAGTCTCTAACGTATAAAAGATATACATTCAAGAATTTCGATAAAATGCAAGTCGACTCGTACCTGAAGATGCAGTTCAGTTGCCAAACGGTGCGCCTAACGTTGAGAAGTGACGTCTATTTCACAATTTAAGTCACGATCACCAGCTTTTGATCCAAGTAGCCGATATTCTTCTATAAAATCAGTTACAACGAAGAGTCTTCTCTTCAAATATAATTCCTTAATGACACTTGTCTCTACATCGATAACAAAAATCTATTTGTTACATCGAAGTCTAATTTCTTCAGTTAAAGCCCCTCCTAATTGGATTCTTCAATAACTACGCGATTCGTTGTTTCACTTCCAGCAAAAGTTTATTTCTTCGATCACGAAAACTCGTTTCTTCAACACCAATAATGAATGCTTCAGTTCCTTCCGCAGTCAGTTCGTTCCTTTAGCTACGTTCGAACTACCCTAATTACGACGATTAAACCTCGACGGGGTTATACTTGTCTCGTACTGTCGCGGCCGACTGTGGAACGTGTGTTCGAGGGTGGTTTACTCGCGAGCGAGCTCGATTGTCCTCCGCGCACGGGGTGCGTATCAGTCCGTACTTCGCGCGCCTCTTTCGCGTTACCCTCTTTCTCTCCGGCCGGCACCCCGCGGTGAACGAGAGCGCTAAATCGGGACTCGGGTAGCAAAGAACCGCCCCCGAGTGTCCCACCCCCGTGACAACCAACCCCATGCCGATGAAGGCGGGGCTTCCTGGCTCTCTTGCCTCTCCGGGGGTGGCTCACCTCAGGGGTAACTACAAACACGTACTTACACGTATTTACCGAACGTTATTATTATACCCGCACCCGACTCGCGTACGCGCGAGCGCATACAAACGGGGATGAGAGAGAGAGAGAGAGAGAGAGAGAGAGGGAGGGCTCGGAGGAAAAGAGAAATAGAGAAAGGGAAGGAGAAAGGGTGACAGTATGTGCGCGTGCGAGCGCACTTGCATTTACATGGACTTTTACAAGGTATTCGTACGCAGCTCTAGCAAGTCCAAATCAAGATTTTGCTGTTGTTTCAAAATCATAGTATTAATGAATTTTTTTTTTAATTATTTATATACATTAATCATTTGTAATAGAAAATTGTAGAATTGTAGATCTGAACTATTGCACTATTTGTCAAAGAAATATTATCGTTCTCCACGTCTTAGAAAAAGTTTTCTGTGTTAATATTTTCTTAGTTATAAACACCAAACACTTAAAAAAATTTCCAAAATTTCCAGCTTTCAAAAACATGAAATATAAGAAGTGCTGTTCTTTAATTAATTCCAACAGAATTTTGTCTCGTAAAAATGTTTTGGCTTAATACATTGTCGTAGGAGTTGTCTACAAATTTCTAAATCTGTGTCAACGGACCGCGTTATATATAAGATATTCTGTAGAAATTCGAAGAGATAGTTTTTGAGGAAAACAACTTTAAAGATGTCTCTTCCGTGTGCACGCAGTGGTAGGACCTTCTTCAACGTCGCTAAGAAGTGCGCCTACGTCAACGGCGATATTCAAGACGATTAAAGGGCGCGCGCGAGCGTCTCTGTTCGTTCGTGACGCAAATTAAATCCGCTTAACACGGATCTGCAAGGGGGATAGGAGCGATCTGTCGAGACGCTTTTGACCGAATGGAGACTAACTTGTTCTAGCAACAGTGACAAACAAACGATATTACATTCCCGGAAAGGGATGCACTCACAATCTCGAGCTCCCTTCGAGATAATATAAGAATTTTTTTTTCAAGGTATTAAAAAACAAAAATTAATTCTTATAAACTTGTAAATTCTCAGTTAAAAGTAATAACGTATATATATATTTTTTTTTTCAATTAAAATTAATTTCTATGACTGGAACTCTTTTAGATTTTATCGAAGAGAAATCAAGATTGATTTGCGTATGTTTTCTTTGGCACCCTTCGACGAAGGTTTCGTTTAACGAACCGCAAAGAGGCTGG
>NW_017295653.1:555345-568294 GCF_001594075.2 Trachymyrmex cornetzi
CTCTCTTTCTCTCTCTCTCTTGTCTCGACGAAAAGTCACAATACGTGAACATAAGGTCCGATCGGAGTTTCATCGTCACCCCCCTTGAATCTGCTATGGTCTCCTCCTACCTTTCGCACGCTTTGTGCAGTCAAGTGCTGGGAAACTGTGACAGCGTTATTTTATTAATGCCCACCGTGATTGTTGACATCGCCGCTAACATACCGTCCGATGACGCTGATAGATAGCGGATTAAATTCGTTTAATTCGAAATTAAGCGACGCTTTTTAAGTAAAATTGAAACGCGGTTGAGGGTTCTCCAACAACGTAATCCAAATCGCAACTAGAAACAGGTAATTGCGAAATTAATATTTCATAATTTTTAAAACATCACATACATGTATTACTATGCATAATAGCGTGTATGCATAACATATTTTGATTTAATCTCTATTAAATTGGGAGATTATATTATAATTAAACTGCTGCTTTATAATTCTCTCTAATCTATGTAATATTACATTATTAGACACAAAATTTAGCATTAAATGTTATATTTAAATATGAGGGAACTGACTCTCAGTGGAAACATTTAGTTATAACTTTACCAGATATTCATAATATTACCAAATTTTCGTTTAAACGATATTTAGAAAGAAAGTTACGCGTGTTATCTGCTTGAACCATTACGTAACGTGTACCCGTGAAAACTGAACGGGGGACCAAATGTTTCCTTGTTAGCGGCCAATTACCCATAGCGGGCACGTTCGATTTCCGTGGTGATAAAATTAAACGGGCTTTATTACCGGCCGCCGTGGAATAACGACGCGCCGGAACGATCGAGGTAACGAGCTGCGTGATACCACAGTGACGAGCTCAGCTCCGCTCCGCTCCGTTCCAACCATCGCACCGCGCCGAAGACTAAAAGAAGATGAAGTGGTTAAGCGCGCGAATCTCAATGGACTGCCAATGCTGGAAATCGCTTTGATGAGGGCGCGTGTCGGGTATTAAAGCTACCTTCGCCGACCAGTCCGACCGCACGCGGTCGATTTGCACGAGAATCGACTCTCTCGATCTCTCCTCTGCCCTCTTTTCTTTCTCTCTCTCTCTCTCTCTCTCATTCTCTCTCCTTCTCTTTTGCTTTCTGGGGGTTGCGTTGGTAAGTTCAATACTGATCAAATCCGAAAGCGAGGGGAGGAATGACTCCCACGTGGGCCGCAATAATTGAGACTAAGTACCTACCACTGAAGCTTCTCTCGACAATCCCGGCATTTGCAAGATAGGTGATCGACATGTGTTGAAAGCAATATCAACTGTTCCGCTGTCTTTCAGAGTGGTATCTTATAGTTACTGTATCTCTACAGAGAGAGATATTTCTTGATAAATATGAAATAAATTCCGTTTCACCGTGTATTTTGCTATTATAAATATCTTTACTCTGTTTTAAATCTCCATAATACTAAAAGTACCGACGTTTCTTACTCGCTAAAAGAATAAAACAAATAAATTACTATAAAAAAATAAAAAAATAAAAACATTAATTAAATAATTTATCAATATAAAGGACATAATTATTTTAAAAAATTTAAAAATACTTTTTATGTACCTTTTTTATATAAGAAATATAACGTTAATCTATAAAAAATAAACGACCAATAATGAGTGACTATTCGGTACTTCTTTAGTGTCAAATTTCCGGTATGATATCTTTCTAATACTTTCCATAGTAAACGTAATTTGCGTAGAATAAAATATATCTACGATTAAATGCATATGCATGTAACTACTCTCGATTTTAATTCCTCTTGGTCATTACTGCAACCTTTTATAATTTAATCTAAAGCCAAAAACTTCCCTGGGCCGAATCGTTATCCAACATTAGCAATACGAGATGTTACACTTGGCAGCGTATGTGCTGGACCATGTTTGTTATTTGCATAACGAGCTTTGGTCTCGGGGCGCAACATCGGCCCGTTCGGGGGCGACGATGCGTGCGAAATTTCGCGCGAGGGTCGTAATCGACGCGCCGAGGTTTCCGTTTGCGATATGCAACGAGGGTACGAGAAAGAGGGAACGATACATCCGTAAGGCAACGCGATTCCCGAACGCGACGCTGCGGCCGTCAGCATACTGCGCAGTCAATTAGTTTAATAGGCCGACAGTTGTGTCGTCCGCCACCGAAAGGAAGGGTGGCCCTGCGCATCAAATGTCACGCCCTTGCGAGGTATCGTTACCGCCGGCGATGGTCACTTTTTAGGGAAGCATCGATAAACACTTTTGTCTACTTAATTCAAACGATATCGATTCTATCGTTCGTATATTAATTAAGGGCATACATATGTGTGTGTCACAAATTTTTATTAAAATATAATTTCTTATATATGTATATTAATGTTTCAAATATACAATTCGAAAACTTCTGTCCACGTTTATTGATATTAATGTTTAATATTAAAAGATCGAATTGTCTACATATTTTACTACAACATATTTCATCTTTTACAATAAATACATGGATGGTCTTCTAATTTATACAATAATAATTTCTTAATTTACTAAAAGCTTGCTGAGATATTTAAAGGATATATTTTACTACAACACATATTTTACTACAACAGCTTTTATCTTTTTAAATAAGTGCGTGGGTGAATTTTTAATTTATGCAATAATAATTTCTTAGTTTATTAGAAGCTTACTGAAATCTTCCGATTATTACAGTTGAATGAAATCTGAAGCTTTTTTTTCTAATTTAGTAATAATCTGTTTATTTATATTATACTTGCGACTCGACGTTCTCTTGATTCTTCCAACATTTTTCCCAATTGAACGCGATCCTCGCGCAATGGCATAATTGTTGAAGAATTTCCACTACCTTCGACCAGGTTAAAGTTCGTTTAAAGGGGAGATTGCCGGGCCCGCTTGTCGAAGATACACACGGGAAGCGTCACGCATAATGTTATTCCTCGTATCTGTTGTAATAACTGTAATCCGTGCACCCTCGATCCTCTCGACACTAATAGTCGAGGGATAATACAGATTACAACCCCCCTCGCGCGCATTCCCCTCCTTCCATTACTGTATTCCTCTGCCAACGAATCCGCCCCAACCGTGTTCCACTGCCGTTATTCCGTACTGAACGTGTTTGCCACTCGAATAGCAATCTGAAACAATCCCTGAAGCAATCGACGATGGGTTCCTTCGTGGTCAGCACTTTCCTACGGAAAATCGGTTCCCGATTCTTTTTTTCCTTCGGCAATCGAGCCGAGAAACGAAACGCGAATCCCACTTCCGCGATTTTCCAGCGCAAAATTGACGGAAAACAGTCACATACGAAGATCACATGATCCAAAACATCGACTGAGTTCATAATTCTAGGAACCCTCTCATCTCCGCGAAACAATTGAAATTGCAATTATACAATTATATATAATTGAGATTATATCGGGCAAGGATAGATTCCCAAATTGAAAGTATGTTCAAGATTTGACATGTAATTCCATATAAATTTTAATTAACTTTAATTATAATGTAAACTAAAAATTAAATTTACGGAGTTCTTTTAAATGTTTATATATGTCATTTTGAATCTCGCGCTCATATGGCTTCTCCATCAGTAAAATATCGATGCGTGTGACTTGATAATTTTGAGGCTTTACGCGACATTATTTTAACTCGACGGGTCAATCTGTAAAACAAGTTGCCGTTCAATGAAATCCGGTCAATAAAGTTTATTAACCTTTTGCGGCTAAAATTATTTTCGTCGTTGGTAACGACTGGTCCGCATCAATTTGGCAACTTTTTGTGGTCGAACGCTTCCTCGTTTTCAGATTACCGTCACTATTTGACCAAATAAACGTACTCTAATATTCGAAACGTTGTCATAAATTAACGAAATGTAGATTTATGTCACTTATTTGTAAAAATAGCGTTTCAACATTTCTGCATGCGATTACAATCTGCTGTTATTCACTGGCCTACCTTTGAAGACATAATTGTTTAAATCAGTCACGTCAGTCACGTAAATCTCTACTATCAATTTTGCTATTCTTCCATTCTATTCTTGGCAAATATGTAGGAGAGGATCGAACAGATCGAGTCTCAAACAAAACCACCCCCTAACAAGTGTTAACTGTAGCAACAAAACCTGTTTCGTTCCCCAACCCTTTGTATCGCGGCTGACCCTTTTCACCCTTACGAGCACTCGAACTCGAGAGCTTCGAGTGCTTCAAAGGTCGTAAACAAGCGTGGCATCGTATTTTAAAGATTTGCTTTCCGTTGACACGTGCATTGCAAGCTTAATTGTCTACGCGTACGATCACAATTTACGGTGGTATTGTGAAAATTGAATCGGTAAATAGAGGAAGGGCTGTATCTGTACCTGCACAAAATCTTTTTTATGCTAATTAAGCATTTGCTTTACTACTATTCACTATTATATATATATATACACGTAATAAAATATACGTATATATAAATGTAGGATTAGGTATCACGAGTATTGCAGGTAATATGAGTACTCTTTATATTTCTTTGACGATTAGTGCCATTTGTTGTGAAAAGATGCGTCTGTCTTCGCAACATCTCAATATGTTACGAGAATTATACTAAATTGATTTATTTCGGAAATTTATTGAATTAATTAAGCAAGTACGCGCGTTATTTTCTTATTTTTTACGTTTTTTTCCCTTAATAAAGTTTGTGAGATTAGAGGACAATTTAATATTATTTACTTTACAAATATTGACATGCAGGATAAAATATCCTTATATCTCAATATAGGTTGGGAACCTATATTGAAATATAAGGATATTTTATCCTACATGTCAATATTTGTAAAGTGAATAATATTAAATTGTCCTAATCTCACAAATTTTTGAGATCATTATTAATTTTTCATTAAATATTGGGGTTTTTCGAATAGGATGCATTGTCGTCTATTATGAGAATACTCATAAGCCTAATTTCAACTTTTGCAAATTGGAAGATAAATCGTATTTAGTTATTTTAATTATTATTTTGAACGAACAATATAGAATTCTAATTGAAATATAATTGAACATTATTAGTTAGAAGAAAGAGTTACTTTAATTGTAAACTATATGTTTAAGTATTATGAGCAGATGTTATATGAATGAATGAATAAGTATATTATACGTCACAAATAATAATTTCACTTTTAGAATATCAAAGAAATTACACACATCAAAGTCAATAATACGATCTTTCATTTCTGTATAATTTTTTTCAGAAAATTTTCTGTACTATTACATATAATGCCTACTCATATTATTCTACCCAAAGCCCAAAGGTTAATATGAGTACTGGATGGATAATAGGAGCACCTTCCATCATTTCAATATTTAGTTTAAAATAATTTCAGAGTACTAAAATACATAAAACACCAACAAACCTATAATGATAGAAATAAAACCGAAATGGTACGAAGTTTTTTTCTATTCTTCAATATACAAGAAATACCTAATGTTTTCTTAAGGTGCTATAATATTCAATTCTACTCTACATATAAAATGTATATATATTTAATACATATATAAAATACTTTAAAAAATTTTAAGAACATACTACAATATCTATTATTTGTTTGCATAAACAAATATTTTCTGAAAAATTAAAGAGATTATATACAAATATTTTTCATGCATTTATTTAATTATTCGTTTGTATTTATTTATTTAAATATTGTTCTGTTTAACCAAGTCGTTTATCGAATATTGTATAAAACAAATCGCATGAATACAAATCCAATTTACAATAATACGATCTTTCATTTCTGCATAATTTTTTTCAGAAAATTTTCTGTACTATTACATATAATGCCTACTCATATTATTCTACCCAAAGGTTAATATAAGTACTGGATGGATAATAGGAGCACCTTCCATCATTTCAATATTTGGTTTAAAATAATTTCAGAGTACTAAAATACATAAAACACCAATAAACCTATAATGATAGAAATAAAACCGAAATGGTACGAAGTTTTTTTCTATTCTTCAATATGCAAGAAATACCAAATGTTTTCTTAAGGTGCTATAATATTCAATTCTACTCTACATATAAAATGTATATATATTTAATACATATATAAAATACTTTAAAAAATTTTAAGAACATACTACAATATCTATTATTTGTTTGCATAAACAAATATTTTCTGAAAAATTAAAGAGATTATATACAAATATTTTTCATGCATTTATTTAATTATTCGTTTGTATTTATTTATTTAAATATTGTTCTGTTTAACCAAGTCGTTTATCGAATATTGTATAAAACAAATCGCATGAATACATCGCAGCTTATTTTTCCGTTCCGGCAACGATGGTTACGTTCGTCGTTGATTAATTCGCATGGCGTGACGCGAGATCGATTAGGGGATTACGCGATACAAATCGTTCCGCGGACGCGGCGACAAAGTAACGCGGAAATATCTTGGGAAAAATAGTTGTCAGAGTAGCGAGCGCGCCGGGATAGGTATTATATTTACCATTTCGACGTTTTGTTCGAGGCTCGCACGTATAGGCTATAATGGGCTCGGCCCACAATGGAATATAACCATCAATGGTGAATTATGTCGGGCACGTGTCCCGGCATAACTATAAAGAAAGAGAGAAAGAGAGATCGGCGCTTTTGTCCGCAACGATTACGACGATACCTCGACTCACGTGACTGGTGGGCGCGCAATGGGATGTTAAATATCTTAATAATGGTTTTATTATGCGGTCATCTGTGAGACGCGTCCACGAGGGTGCGAATGGTATACAGTATCCTTGCCATAAATTATGAAAAACGCAGGATTCTTTGGAAGTATAAAACAATAATATTGTTGTTCTAATCTATACTTGTAATGTACAAATAACTTTGCAATTAAATGTAGAATTAACTAAATTAATTACATATAAAATTGAAGAAAACGAATATATATTTTTGATTCTTCACAGAATCTTCTTTCAGGAATTTTTCTTTCTGCACTGTGTTAAATTCATAATATCAAATTATACCCAATTTAAGTTTTTTTAATTTATGTTTAATTAGGTCGCCACTACTCTTACACAATATGTCATTAATTTAATTAAAGTAATTACGAAAATGTATTTATTATTTACTAAACGCATACTTTAATATAAACGTGTAATATATATTTGTATTTAATCTTATTAATTTTTGCTATTAATTATCAATTTATCTTTGTATAATTAATCGTTTAATTATGAAATTACTTTAAAAATATTAATAATTTAAACTATAATGTTATGTAACATTTCTTACTATCACACATTCAATATCAAATATTCATGCTTTGAGTTGATTCAGTACAATTAGATAAAAAAATAGGAGGAACTTTTTAAAAATAGTATAATGTCATATAAATCTTTTGGGATCTAATATTAATAATTTTAAGCAAAATATGTATAGCTAACTTGTATCAATGGTATTAACTTTCGATATATACCTTCGCACGAAATTGCAGATTTCTTCAATAAGATGTCAGAGTAACTGTATACTGATAGATGGAAAAATAGAAATACGCACAGAGGAATCCCACGTAGTGGAACAAATAATCATTACCCACTGATGAAAAATAGAGGGCAGCAGAAGTGTAGACCAGAAATGTATCTTTTCAGTCACTGATCATACTCCATTTATCCATTTTCATAGATTGCCAGAAGTTGGTAACAAGTCTGCATGATGGGCAAAGGCTAAACGGCGAAAGCTTGAATCAACCAAAAAGTTATTCAATAGTAAAACCATCATGGCTGTTGTAATAAAATACTATGGTAGATGGCATCACAGAGAGATCGATGCGAAATATTACAAAGGGATGAAGCATGGGGTAAGGCAGGAATCCTTCATTGGGGTTTCATTCGATATTATCCTTCAGATATTACCCTGGATATCCTCTCTCTCTTTGAAGAAAACTTTACTTTTAAATTACAATTTTCTTAAAGATAAACTATTCTTAAATATAATGTGTTTTAGCAAAATTTTATAACTCATTAAATTGTTATTCTTTAAAGTCATATGTATATTGAATTTAGAATTTCTTAAAAGTTAGAACTATTAAAATACTCAATGTTATTTTAATAAAATGTTATTTAAATAAAACTTTAAGTTATAAAAATTAAATATTCATAATTTTTTAAGTATTTAAATTTTAAATAATTATTAAGCTAAATATTGAGGTATAATAATTAAAGTATCATATTAAGATGCACTCAGTCGCTATATTAGCGACATAGGATCATTTTTGTCAGTTTAAACTTACAATTATTTTCTATGATGGCAACAATCGCTCTTTTTACTATTTCGTCACGACAGGACTAAAGGAGTAAATCAAGTTTTCTTCACAATATTGTTCCGTTCACCCAATAAAATTATTCACTTTTACACACGTTGCTTTCGCGACATATTTTATTTGCGTTCGTTTACATAATCGAGCGTTTCATGCCGGATTATTAAAGCATGTTTCGAGAAGAGAACTACTAAGTCCTGCAGATTCCCAGATACAGCTTAGGATAATCCAATTGCGAATTATCCATGCTGCCGGCGAGGCTCGTGCAGCACTCATCGTGTTGAGACGATCGTACAATGACGACCGCCGGTGTGTATTGTCGCTTCTCAATAGGCACCCCTGACTAAATACCTATCGAGCAGTTACGCCTCCGAAGGCACCCTTATACGTTCCCCGTTGTACCCCATGAAATTGTCGAAAGGACCATGAAATCGCGAGGACACGAGAATAGAATGCGATCGGTCTGTGAAGTGGAAGAACCTTAGTTAGGATCAAACTAGGACCTTTGTCGATTAAGTGGACTCAGAAATAGAAAAATGTGTGAAAAATAAGAAAAAATATGTAAAACATAATATAATACAAATAAGATAATAACAAAATTATTATAAATAAAATAAATTAATTAATAAAAATAAATAGTAACTGACACAGATAGAGCAAAAAATAAATAAGTAGAAATAACAAACCAATATTGAATTCAGTTATGTACCGTTAAGGAGAAGAAATCCTTCAAAACTAAGGGCAGTTTTCTGAAAAGCCTCTCGAAAGAGTACAGAATGCACTGATATTTCTGAAAGTAGATTGGAAGGGGTTAGAAAAAGCGTTCTAAGAGGTCTTACTAATCTGCGGCTTACATGGGGCTTGAGTGTAAATATTGATTTCAATCTAGCGCGTCGATGACAAAGGGATGGAACCTGGGATGGAGCCGATCGAACGGATGGGTTGCTGTCAAAACAGTCATTAGCCACAATGCAATAAACGATTTTGTCACAGTCGATGCGCGTCACCTTTTCTCTGTTTTCATATCTGTCAAAATCTAGGATGGACTCGACAACAATCGTCTCGTGCGAATTATCTGCCGGTCACGCATCCTTCAGCATGACGTGGTACGTGGCGCTACACGTGCGCGTATTTTGTAAACGTTCCCGCAGAAAGGTCGACTCGTAGATTCCCGCAAGATACAAGTCGAAATGTCTAGATGTTTTCACTCCATCTCAAAGAATTAATCTTTCTTCCATCACACGCTTGACCGGACTTTTAAATGTGCATTATTTGATTCCATTATAGACGATTGAGATTTTCTCATTTTTCTGTAGAATGGAAGTAACAAAAAATGAAAAAAATAAAAGGAGATAAAACACACATACATATATACATACATACACACACACACATATATATATATATACATATATATACACAAGGATTAAGCAGAAATTAATAAATACAATTAATCTTTAATCAATGCGAATCTCGCCATTATACTTAGCACTCGTTACTTGTCTGGATAGAGAGGAAATTAAAATGGGTGGAATATTGCTAATTAATATTATAATATATACTGCGATCGAGATGATTGATATCTTGGGGAATTACTCATATCAATGAAATCTTGAGACGAATATACGTTACACTAATGAAAAAAAAATAATTACTACATAGAAGAAATAGTTTTGTTAAAAATTTAGCTCGGTATAAATTTGAAAATAATTTTGTTAGACCATCAAAATAATTACGTAAAACGCTGAACGTTGATAACAATGCCTAAAAAAGTGTTAATATTCTAGCAATCAATTTAATCGTTCCACGTAATTATTTTTATGCTGCAAACAAATTAAATAATTATTTTCAGATCTGCATCTAGCCAAATGTTTAAATACTTCAGCAAAATCGTTCTTTTCATGTACGAAAGATTTCGTAAAAATACGGACTCATCGTGGTGATCGCATGTTTTTCATTTATTTAATGAAACAAGTAATTTGTTTTTCCTTTTTTTCGATTAAAAAAAATCCTTTCCAATTTTTTGCCGTTATACAATTGCGTTGTAACATTCTTGTTATTATTAGCGATTACGGCAAGGTTTATCTGATACTTTCATCCAGCATTTATCCGTGTCGCGTATGTACAAGGGGTAAGCCGATCTTGGCTCGAGCTCTGCGGGGAACAAGTAGAACGTGAGCATTCTAAGTGAATAATAAACATCGCAGTGGGGTTAGATACAAGGGGTTTTATATGGATGATCTCTCCTTCTCTTTCTCTCCCTCCCTCTAAATGCGAGCGTACATTTAAGGTGCCCATATTGGTCCCCTAGCCTGCGGGCAGTCTGCCTTATTCTTGCGGGGCTACTTCTCTGCTCCCTTCCTCCCTCTCTCTCTCGTTCTCTCTCTTTCCGCTGGCAAAATTATTATTCGGCTATTACACGATGATTACCCAACAGTACGTGGGTGTAATACGAGAAATAAGCGTGCAGTTTCATGGTGCGGTGGATCCGATGACAAACTGAATAAATCCGCCACGCATTTATCGCCTCTTGGCGAGACACATGTTCGTACATCTGTCTTCAGAAACGAGCCTGTGTTTAATAAATCATCGCCTACGACTCGTGTTTACGCTCCTTGTCAAAGATGTATTTTAAAGGATGAAGGAATCGACAAAACATGCAAAACGTTCGTTTTAAAAGTAATTTCTAATGTTAAAACAAAGGATTGTAATGATATGAACAATTGGATTCAGGTGAAATATAAGTTAGTTTTGAATGGTGAGCAAAAGATGTCATAGATATAATATTCAATAGATTGTTTTACGATATAAAACTTGTGCTTACAAAAGCACTTTTAATGCATCATAGCTCAAAAACTATTTATTATTGAGCTGCCTTGTATCTATACTACACTTTTTGTTCACCACATTGTTATAAACTGCATTATATGTATATGAAAACTAACTTATTTTATCAGAGTCTTTTCTATACATTTAGTGCGAGATTTTTTAAGTAAACTATGGCCGATATTCTATAATTCAATCTCATTTTTAAAACTGTCTGAAATCTGATCATGCACAATTTTACTCCAACTAATAAAATAACTGTACCAAGCATCTCGAGATCGTACTTAAAACGATTTCTGAAGGTAGGATTAGACTATCTTGAAACTACCGATCTATGATTAATTGTAAGATTTATAGAATTTGTAATGTAGTTTCTTTTAAAAATATGATAATATATAATAAAAATCTTAAAGTTTTCATAAAAGCAATAAATTTTGACGACGACGAAGTTTGTTTAATCTGTAATGAAAATATCTGCATATAGAAAGCATCAAGAAGCGATTTATATTACTTACATCAAGGAAACCTCTGTACGTATAGCATGCTTTTCCCGCTAAATTGAATTTCGAGGACCGACGTGGTTTATGTCATGCAAATTGGGTCAGCCCACCCCTTCAGCCTTTCTTCCAAATCCTAATCCAATCCGCTTCTATGTACAGCCTACCTGCACAACCCCCATTGTGAGAAAGCACGAGCCATAGGATATAAGCACTTTCATATGAATCTTTTAGACAGCTCCCGTAAACCCAAAACATCTGAATGTTTAATTAAAATAAATATATCGTAATACATAGAAATACTATATATATAAAAAAATTGACGAAATATTTAAAAATATATAAATATATTTATTATGAATAAAATTTCATATTTATTGTTAGCTATTATGGTATAGATTTCATAATTATTCGTGCACAAGTCCTGTTTCCATCCTATTTTGAGGGAAGCCTTTGAATTTCAGAGCTCGAATATAATACGTGTACGCGCAGCGTGCATTAACGCTAATTAATTCAGCGGTTTTGTAAATTCGGTTCGGCTTGTCGTGCCTTCGAGAGGCCGACAGTGGGGAGAATTCGGCGCGGGTATCTCTCCGTGCTATTTGATAGCCGCTTAATTAACAGACGAATTGCGAATTTCGAAGAAAAAATAGCTAAAACGGATACGTTATTAATAGAAGATTATAAGAAATGAAAAATTGTCTTTTTTATTTTATGAAATAATTACGATTATATTTTTTACTAGTTTAAAAAATATATATAAATAAAATATGTATACATTTTATAAGACTCTATTATAACTTTTTAATACTATTGCTTTTAATTATTTATTTTTAGCAAATAGAAATATGTTATGTTTCCGTAATACGTAAAACGTTTATCTTGAAAATATTTAAATTTTCAATTATTTATAGATTTTTTTATTCATATTATGAGTCGCGTGGAGAACCCCTTTCCATGATGATTAAGGAAGCGGGGATCCCCTTTGTCGTCGACTTCGACAAGTATTGTTGTGGATAGCCGCGCCACGCGACAGCTGCCCGATGGTATCGATGTCGTTGGTGAGGCCTATCATGCTATTGAGATGCTCGCGATATCGGTTATATCACTGATAAATTTCTTTTCTTTTTTTTCTTATATTTTTTGTGTAACTTTTTATAGACAAAATTTTTATTAAAAAATTTTTTATGTCTATAAATTTTATTATGCGGCTATTTATGATTTTAGAACTAAACTATTTAGTCTCACTACTTGTGGTAAACTCAATAATTATATAAACCATAAAATAAATAAATGTAAGGACGAAAGAACTATATTATTAATTATATTTTTT
>NW_017295653.1:572925-613083 GCF_001594075.2 Trachymyrmex cornetzi
TACATAACGAGCATATTGCTTACAAAATAACAGATCGTAGAATTTCTATTTACGTTTAGAGATTGCATAGGGATTTAGTATTCACAATCGATTTTTGCAAAGTTATTATAACACATATTTTCATGATTATTAAGGTCTTGGGGCGAGAAGCATCATGGCACTCTCGAGGCGAACGTGTGTTATTATTAGGAACTGTCTCGAGCGGACAATGGTTTCGAGCAATCTGAAACAGAGATACGATTATGGGCGGCTGTCGTAATAAGTGTTCGAGTGTTTTCGTAGGCCTGCCGAATACCGAGTACAATGAAGCCTCGAACGCGAAGCGAAACGGTCCCGGTGTGTTAGGCATCCCGTATATCTCTCGTTGGAAAATAACAATTTCGTGCCGTAGCGAGCTTCACAATTGCCCACCTTGTTCGACGACGAATCTTTGATAGCGTTATTAAACGATTACCATAATTACTACAATAATTACGGTTCGCTGGATACGCCTCAAACACGCGATTAACACTGCGCGAACTCTGTAAATGCGCACGTGTCATTCAGAATTTTATCAGATTTTACGCTCAGAGAGTCGCATTGATGTCCTAATTCGAGGACTGAATAATAGGACTGTTAAGTATCGTTTGTGTAAATTATCTAAAAACCGTATTTCAAATATGCAAAAGTCGCAAATTTAATTTTATTGTAATTACAAAATTTGTAATTTAAATTAGAAAAAAAAATTATAATCACATAATTTAGCAAATTGACGTTATTTGTCGTCATTTTGACATGAAAATGACATTAAAGATGTCATTCTGACATAAAAATGACAATAAATGACAGTTTGCTACCTAGGAAATTGAGAAACAAGAAAGGTCGATACTTTGACGATACAACAATTTACATTATTTTCTTTTATCATTGCCAGACGAGAAAGCCACTATAATCATTTTTATGTCAGAATGACATCTTTAATGTCATTTTCATGTCAAAATGACGACAAATAACGTCAATTTGCTAAATTATGTGATTATAATTTTTTTTTCTAATTTAAATTACAAATTTTGTAATGCGCTAAAACAGTGTTAAATTTTAATGCAGAAATATAACAAAAAGAATATATTTATAATTGCAATTAAATTATATTCAATAAGTAATAAAAGGAGCCTGACACAATGTTAGTACAATTAAAAAAATTGTATTGAAATTACAAATATTACATAATAAAAATTATATTCACTTTATGACAAATTTCTTACTCAAGGAAAAGAAAGAGAGAGAGTTGTAAGATTTAAAAAATAGACTCCCTCCCTTTAAAGATTGATATAATGTATATTTTTGTTTATACTTTTGTTTTAATTAAACATAAAGAGAGGCTAAAATACAAACTATCAGGTAATATTATAATCATTTGATCTACGTAGAGTCCAATAAGAGGTCAAATATCATCAGGTATCGTCGATGATAACCAATCACAGATAAGCTCTGATACGACAAGAAGCGTATTACATGGCGCATACGCGTATGCGTGCGTACGAGTCTGTGCCGCACCCCGTGATCGGGCTTAACCAACCGCTTAAGCACTTCGCACGAACGACAAAAGGGTTTCATCCCCGAGAGTCCCGAACGCTAATAGATTGCGCAAATGCTCTTTGCGGGAACGACATCCGAACACTACCCGACAGGCGGCAATGGCGGCCGGGGGCCTGAAATATTCATCCGAAGCTACCGCGACATTTGGACGGTATAACCTTGACGATGCCGTGGGCTTTGATCTCGTATTCTCGATCGCCGATAGCCGCGCGTATCAAAGGGCTCGATAAGCCTTTCCGCGCCACCCCGCTCTCTCCATGTTAATCCATCCACGAGAAGCGCGTGGATCTATATTTCGGGAACGAAAAACAAATCGTTCCTCCCGCAAAGCCTAAATACCTGTTACGAAATAGAAATATCGTAACAATTTATTGATTAATTATCAATAAATGACTGTTACACCTATGTTTAGCCCATGTATACAAAAATATAATATAATTATATATAACCGTTATATATAATTATATTTTTGTATACATGGGTTAAACATAGATATATACGTTATATTATAATAACGTATATATATCATTGCACTCCAAAAATAACACTACTAAAAAATTTAGTTTTTGGAGTTATGTTGTTACTTTAAAGTGGTGTTACTTTTAAAGTAAGGGAGCGATATATTGAAGTAAAGGAGTGCACTTTTTTTAAAACTTTACTGTGTGTATATAAATATTTTTTTATATTTCAAGGATGTCATTATTTATTTAAATAAAATAAAATATAATCAGAAGAGCTACGAGCCGAACCAAAACAAATTTTAATGTACATATGATATAGTTGACATTAAGTAAAATAAAAGTAAAAACAAAATAAAAATATGTCTACATCAAACTAACGTTTCGACCATCCTCAGGTCATTTTCAAAGTTATAAACAAGTATGTATATAAAAGCAGTTGACTACAATAGATTAATAAAAGATCACTAATTATAGAAATATAATGAAAATTATTAAAAATACACCTTGTTTAGGCCCTGATTTCAATTATATATAGTCGATTGAAGGTAGATCCTGGATTTACGCCAAAATCATATATATCGCTGAGTATCTAACAATGAATAGATGTAGTTATCAAAAAATAAATCCTGGATATACGTCATGGTTTGATTATAAGTTTTAGTTTGATGTAGACATTATTTTATTTTTACTTTTATTTTACTTAATGTCAACTACATATATCATATGTACATTAAAATTTGTTTTGGTTTGGCTCATAGCTCTTCTGATTATATTTTATTTTATTTGAATTATTTCAGCCTTTCTTTATTATGTATTATTTATTTACTAATTATACTTATACCTACTAAATATAATCATAATTCTTTAATTTAATTGTGGTAAATAAGCAATATACTGTTGGAAATATACTGTTGGGTATAAAAAAAATATTTATGTTTCCCGAGTAACGGAAAAAATCTTTGAGAGTTAATCCCACTAATTCGTTAGTAAATCGTACACAAAACGCCATGACAAAGACCTTTGTGGTCCCTGTAAAAAGAGCCAACTGGCCCGTTCATTATCTCGAGAGCGGCGATCAATCGGTGAGAAGAAACCCTTTATGCGAGATCGAAATAGTGATGGGCCGTGCGAAGGAAGGGCCGAGAGGAAAGTGACCGGTTCCCTTTCGATGGACGAAGCCTCCCTTCCCTCATCCACGCCCATTCCGGGGCCTCACAACAATGGCCATCACGTCGCGACAAAAGCTAAACACCCAAAATATTGGCGAAAATCCCGGTATTCTGTCGCGGTCGGTAAGTGGGTTAAAATGCGGGGGTACCGGGCCCCACTGAACATCTCTCTCGGATTTAATCTATCCTGCTTGGTCCATGTAATCTTGTTACACGGCCAAACGGTCACATTTCTCGCGATCCCTCAATCGTAGAAACGCTCGTCGTAATCGAAAGAGAAAGCTCGCACTTCTCTCTCTTCTTCGAGATCATAAACGTTTCCGCTCCAATTGCCCTTTTATTCCACTCTCTCGGAATTACGCGTCTTTCTCTGCGCAGAAGAGGGACAACGAAAGCGCCAACGCCTCTCGACAGCGAGCGACGGCTCGTGCGGCTCACCCCGAAGAGCGAAGTCCGGTGCGCCTCGTTAGGTGTGAAGGGCCGCGCGGCTGTAAACACAAATGGCACCCCGCCGCGAGTCTTCGTCGCTACTTTCGCTACCCTCTCGAGTGGCAGTTCGTCGTTCAGTGCACTGTCGAGAGCACTCTTTATAGGCACCACTCGTCAATCCGGCATCTCGAATAGTCATCGATGGTAAATCGCGTTGCTGAACAATGTTTTCAAAAGTGGGCTCTGCAAAGTATATCATTGCGCATTTAGGGCTGGATAATTTGTTAATTGGTGTATTTAAAATCTTATATTTATTGAAAGTTACTATGATAATAAGATTTATATTTCTTATAAGAAGTGAAAATTTAAAAAGATATATCGAGTGACAGTAAAAACTCTTCAAATAACACAATAAAAAGTTTAAAATATTGGTATATATTTTAGGCAATTTTATGAACAGTTTTTTTTTTAGATTTTTAAGTTGGATATTTAATTATTACTTTTTCACGTAAACATGAATATACTACATGCAAATATTTAAATAATAAAATTATTCAGTTAATATAAAAGAAAGTTTTTTTAAAATAATAGTTATATCGCACAAACATTACTAGCTTCAAAATATATTTTTTAAATAAAAAAAGAAGTTTCTTAATCTCCCATTCTCAGAACATTCTGAATTGACTTTGTTAACTTTATCTGGATGAAAACTTAACACAAAGAAATGTTTCCTGTACATTACTCAATTTATATTCAATAAATATTTAAAACATTATACATTTGTCGAATTTATATATATATATAAAAAAAAGACAAAAATTCCTAATTTTACTCTGAAATTGTAAGCATGGCTCGATGTCGGCGGCCGTTGACGGCGCAGGAAAACAGCGGCGCGTTACTTATCACGGCTCGGTTGCGCTCGAAAAAAGCAAGAGAGCCCTGGAAATCTTGCTATGAGAAACATGCCGGAGTCCAATGGGAGCTGCGCTTTCTGAGAGTTTATAAATTATGAATATTTAAGAGCAGACACATACAGGAGAGCGCGTTCTACGTGGAACGTCCTCAGCCCGTCCATTGTCGACGTTCGTCGTCGTCGTCGTCGTCGTCGTCGTCGTTGTCATCGTCGTCGTCGGGCATCGGGTTATTTTCCCGGTCTCCGGTGCAATAACGTCGCGCAACGTAAAAGGGGTGCTTAGGAAACAGGCCGGTACACGACGCTAAAACGGCAGCATCCCTTTGAGACGAGCGTCAAAGCTAATGGACCCCACTCTCTTTGCCGCGGCACGCTGCTCTCTTCTCGTCTCTCTATAGCTCGCTATCTACCGGTTACTCTACCTACACAATCACGCTACCAACACACCAACACCGACGGTACTTGCCGCACCTTCGGCCATCCTCCCCCGCGCCATTCCCTCGCGTTCATCCCCCTGCTCGTCCTCCTATCTTTTACTCTTTCCTTTGCCTTGTGTTACAAAAGCAGGTCGCGAGGGGGTGGTTGAAGCACCGACGATGTTTAGTACCAGTTGATTGCAAGCTCGTTAGAATATGCATAAAGCATCGTTGTTAAATGCCCTTTCTCTTGCGCCGCGGCGGAGAATTTAATGGATACACGCGCGACTCCGTAATGGCTGGCAGCCCCGGAAGTGTTTGCCAAGTTTGCGCTATTTGCTAAACGGCTCGCTCGTAGGAATAGTTAACGATCGTACGAATTGTACATACCCGATGAGCGGTATATATTCCACCATCGCATTTCAATATTTCTAGTTTACTGAGACAGAGTTTCGCTAATGTTCTTGTTACCCTATTCCAGTTCTATTTAAAGTTTTTAAATACCTGTTCAACTACATTCTTGTCATATGTGGAGGTTTTTATCAGGAAATAAAGTTACGTACATATGTTATACATACATAATAAATAAATATTAGTACTTAAATACTCAATTTATATATACTATAATATTAGTAATATTTAATAACTCAATAATAATATTTAATAATATAAGAGAATGTTACTTAAAAATTTTTGTAATTGAGACGAACTGATACAAATGTATTTATCTATCTAAAATTTAGTGATTGGATTAAATTCTAGTGAGATATCGGGATCTGATTTGTTCAATCAGTCGTTGCAAGCATAAATATATACACAGGCAGGAGTTTGAAAACCGATTAGCAGTGTATTCCGAAGCATCAAAACCATCGGATACCTCGTGCCGTGCTCCAACGCGAAACTCCGAACAGGCTTCGAACTTGCCGGTCGCTTTCCACCGCGACATTTATTAACTTTGCCAACGGGGAAACTGCTGTGAGTTTCCGTTGGATTACACGGCGAATTAGGCAAGCCGGGATTAACGTTACCTAATTTTCGCTTAGTTTCCATTCCTCTGATATACGAAACGGAAAATACGAAAAATCGATTGTTAAATTTGGAGAGGATTTTCAAGAGCGTCTTTTTTTAACAGAATAAAATATATAACTAATTGTGAGTAAAAACTGATTATAAGAAAACTAAGATTTCAATGGTATCGAAAATCTATAACCAGTAGTATACTAATTCGCTACTGATAATCGACATATTCCTTCTACTAATTGTAGTAAATATGAGCACTCTTTACTGTAGATATAATAGCGATATACCGTTTCGATATACTGTCATTCAAAACACTATTTTTAGCAACTTCAATATAGACACGGTATCAAAAATCTACCGGCAATATATACTCGCTCGATATATTTCTTTTGCCATTTTCAATACGGATATGGTACTGAAACTCTATAACTGGATCAATGCTTCTCTTCAATGCCGATCCACACATTGGGTTAGTACTATAACATTGTTTTTTTAATGCTGGTCCACTACAGAGCCAGAACTGAAATTCGAAACCCATTTTTTGGTACAAGATTGTTACCTCGCCAGTATTCAATAGTACTGGTCTATAAATATATCAAATTTCCATTTGAACAATTATATGTACACGAAATACAGAGAATTATTTTTATTACATATTATTTATGTTAATTTCATGAGAGAGTAAAAGATTAGATATTTATAACACTATGTAATCTTTCTTTTCTTTTTTATTTATTTATTGTACGTATCACGTCTTGGATTTCTTCGCTTCTTTGTTAAATTATTACTTTCTAATCTGTCACGGGAATTCGCTGTATTTTGAAATGAAGAACGCACAATGCGTAACGATTGCGCGACAGAGGTTTGCTAGCTCCAATTTTTGACAAGATAGAGAGGATCGAGGAAGATGTCCTCGGATGTGAGGACGCGGAGGGAAATCGGAGAAGCTGTCAACGGAGCGCCATGCATCTGCCACTTACCCGCGCCACCGCCCTCGATTGCGGATCTCGGGGTGTACCTTTTTTCCCACAATATGACGCACCACTTCGTCACAATTATCGCCATTATTCAGGCGCGAGGAGAGTGAGGGAGCGAAAGAGAGAGCGAGAGAGAGAGGGGGGGGAGAGAGAGAGAGAGAGAGAGAGTATTTTACGCGCAAGCCACACGTACAATGGCCCAATATATCTATACACCGTATCGACTGCATCTTCACACACAGACACCATCACCTATGGACGTGACCCGGGGTCGTTGCGGCCACCACTCGAAATCGATCGATTCTTCCCTCGATCGTTCGTTTTATTGTGTTTTGACAGCGATGGCGAGCTCTGGTTTCGCGCAACCACCTTCGATCGGCTTTTAACATCTCGCGCAGTCGTAGCCGTTCGCTGAGAGATTGATCTTATCTTTCGACGCTCGGAATTTGTGCCCCGGCACGAATTCGAGAGTATCTTTACTCTGCCACCTCCCTCGTCGCCGACGTCGCTACTCATTGCCTTCCCTTTTGGCTTCTTCGGTTTCCTTTTGGTAGCACAACGATCATATCTGATCGGACCGGATATAAAGTTACGTGCTCGTTCTCCGGGTCCTGTTTCGCGCAAGCACAAATACGGTTCCTGGTTATTTCGAGGAGGAGCCTCCTTTGAAAGGCAACGTTTTATCGCGCCTATCTACACGCGATTTTCACTGTTGCCGATAATGCAATGCCCCGGCTACGTAGATCCGGGTGGTCCATCGTGGCGCGAAAAAGCGCGCAAAGTGGATTATACGGGAAAATTGCATCTTTTTACACGACGCGATATTCGCGCAAATTTGCCGTTAAATGCGGCTCTAAGAGCCGTACTTACGTTCAAAACGTGCTCCGTTGAATTTATTTATTTACGCGCACGCGCGATTGCTTAGAAACAAGTACGTATAATTAGCATAATTATTTCTAAATAGAATTATACACTATACATATGTATATGATACATATAAGATATTCTTTCTCGATTAAAACTTTAAATATTATATTAAATCTTGTATATTAAATTTAACGCTACACTAATAACTTTACGTTAGTGCACTTTTATTACAAACTGAAGCTGAGAGATACTTTTCTTGTAAAAAATATGATGTGTTAATAATTGTATGTATTAATAATATTAACTCTAAGTTGTTGAAAAAATTTTTGATAACTAAAGAAATGTACTATTTTTAAAAATTAGTTTTCTACACAATTCGTATAACTTTCTTCCCAATTATCTAGATACAAAAGATATAATTCGAAAAAATATTGTAATTGCAATTCAAAGAAAATTTTAAAGAATTCCGTATTAATTATGTGGAAAATTGGGTCCTGGTAAAATAAATTAGTTTTTACGTATAATGTAGCTTATAATCTAATTAAGTAAGAGAAATCATATTTTCGATCAAAGAGGATCTCACAGTGCTTAAATATTTCGAATCCAAGCTGAGGCAGTGTTATATTTTTCGCAATAAATTATTCACAGTTTTTAAGATTTTTTTATTAAACATCAAAGATTGAAAGATTAAAACTATTAAAAGACTGTAAAAGATTTCGGTGTGCGATTTGCAGATTATATATAAATTAACACTATAAATATTTAAGCACTAAGATTTTCTTTGACCGAAAATAAAATTTCTTTTACTTAATTAAATTTATTCTCATCGATCCCCAATTCCTTATTATAGTATAGCTTATTATGTGGTGAATAAAAGTTATCTTAGACACAAGTTTAACAATTAACGGATAATTTTTTATTATAGCGTATCAAAAGTGCTTTGCGAGCACAAGTTTTACACTTTTGATACACCAAGCTCAAAAACTATCCAGTATGAAGCCCTGCAGTGTCTATACATCTTTTGTTCATCACATCATAAGCTACAACGTATGTGAAAACTAATTTATTTCACTGGAATCCAATTTCCCATATAATTATAGTAGAAAGTCCTTTCTGTAGTTGTATACGTTGTGACTGCTAACGAAATACATTGTCTGTCAAGTTTCCGACGATAAAACTACAATAATACGCGTCATCACCCAACGTAAAAGCCGTACAATTGTGTCTGTACCGAGGACTCGAGCGTGTGCTTTCGCTGGCAGACAACGATATCGTTATCTGCAGCCGTTGCACGTACGGGATCTACCGGGTGGTGTAACTCCACCAACGGAACGTTTACATACTGCGCCGATACGCAACATTGTATTTCCGTTGCTAGCAGCGAGGTTTGGGCATACATAACAGAATCGCGAATAACTGCAACGGGGAATAGCAGGACGAGGAAGGGAAAGAGGGATCACAGATACTGGTTGCGAATTCGGGGAGGAGAGGGAATGGTGGACTGTTATTTGCAACGAGACGCAACAATTGCAATCCGAGCCGATCACGCGCACGTCGCGCGTCCCCCGAACCCGGTTGAAGTAAACGCCATATTGCTGTGTCGACCCACCCCGCGTTACCCCTCGCCGCTTCCTGCACGATTGAAAATAATGTTTTTGTGCAAGCCGAAACGGCAGATATGAAACCAGCATGGCGGATGCTTACAAATAGTTGCGGGGCGGTGACTACGTATAACGGGGCAACCCGGGCGCCTTTATCGCGCCTTTGTCCACGAATCGCGCCACGCGGGCCGAAAGGATTCTTTCACGGGCAAGAGCGAGTGAGGGTCGCGGATCTAAAAACGGAGGGGCGCCAACGGAAGTTTCCGATCCACCCGTTCTTTCTCTCCCTTGTACCCTCTACGCGACATCTTTCAAGTGATAGAGATCCGATTTCAGATCGTTGAAAAATCTAATTGTGCACTGGAAAAAAATTACTAAATTTTATTAAATATTTGTTCGAATAGCACTAACGAAATATTTACTTACATACACTGAGAAAAAAATGCTGTTGATTCAATTAAAGTCTATGTTACAGACTGTCACTAACATAAGTAATTAATTCATGTATATTTTTATTGGCATAAAGGCTTGATTATTGAAATAATAATTTATGCCTTTATGTCAATAAAAATATACATGAATTGATCACTTATGTTAGTGACAGCCCGTAATATAAACTTTAATTGAATCAACAGCATTTTTTCTCAGTGTAGTAAATAAATATTTATTTAAAATAAAAAAATTATATTCAAATTAAATAAATATTATACTTAAATAAAATAAAATAAATAAATAAATGTTTACATTTAGTAAATATTTCGTTAGAACTATTCGAACAAATGTTAAATAAAATTCAGTAAACTTTTTTTCACTGTGAATAGTATAAGTCAACGAATAAATTTGCACGGTTATGTCAAAACATTTATTTAAATAACTAGTTGATTTATTTTTAGTTTTTAGATTCAGATTTAGATTTTCAGGCAGTGTTATTGCTGATATCAATTCTTTTGATTGTGCAGCTTCGTGTATTGCGTCTTATTCTACTACTGTATCATTTTTATTTACGTTACTAAACGTTAATAAAGTTGTCATTATGATTATTATTAGTTTGTATATTAAATATTCATTGGTTTAACAATTATTTTAACATTTATCCAGATATTTTAAGATAAAAAATCTAAGATTAGATAAAAAATCCGTAACTGCGCGATGGATGCAAAAGTCAGCCATCTTAAATCACAATTGCTTCTTAAGAAACTTATGTAACTTGTTAATTTATCATTAACACGAGTTGAATATTATACCTAGTTATCTGTAATTATAGATAAATGAGCTATTCAGTAATATTAATTCTTTCAGCGATATATAAATTTCAACTTTGGCTAATATCGTTCAATTATAATGTTAAAGATTAAACTTAAAACAATTCTTAGTAAGTGATCGTGAAAATTCTTTATTATATTAAACAATTAGATATGCATTTTTTGTATAAATGATTGAATGATGTACAAGCATGAGATATCAAATATATTTTAACTTATTTTCTTCATTAAAAAATTTTTTAATAAAGTAATATATACATTTATTTAATGAGGAAAACAAATAAAAAAATATAAAATGTAAGACTACAAATAATATAATTATTAATTATAATAATTAAAAAAAATCTCTTAAAAAAAATTTCTCGATTGTATTTTATTTTATTATTTGTGCTTTTTATTTGTGCGCCTAAATAATAAAATTTTTCATTTTTGTTTATTTTATAAAAATTAAGATAATATATTTTAATTACTATTTTAATTATTTTATTAAGATAGTATTATTTTAATTATTATTTTTAGGTAAAACAACTTTAAAAAATACACAATCTATTTTATTCTTCGCTAATAAATTGGTAATTAATGTGTTTACTTTCTAACTATATAAAGTCTTTTTTAAAAGATATGTCCTCTGTAGACGCGAATATTTTTTGCACTCACTGTATAAGAGTCCACAAGAATACATTAGATACATTACTTGAAATCTTTATCGTAAATCAAAATCACAATCCGCACAAGCATCAGAATCTTAGATAAGACCACTCAATCTCGAAAGACTGTCTCAATCTTCGTGGATTCCATGACGACGAAGCTCACGAAGCAGCACGCACAAAGCAAGAGGAAGAGAGCGAGAGAGAGAGAGAGAGAGAGAGAGAGAGAGAGAAAGCGGATGCCATTTCCGAAACTCACGGTACAGCACGCGCTCTGAAAACGGGAAACACGCATCGATCGTCTCTCAACTCCCCGGTCCAGGATCGGCTATGATATCGAGCTATGTTAGGCTACGTAGAGATAAGAGAGCGGCGACGTGGTGCGGCGACGACGGCCGCACCATCATCAAGGCCGTCACCATCTCCACTACCACCATCGGTGGCCAGATTACGCCGGCCAGGATCAATATCGCAACGTCGTAGGCGTGACGATCGGTGGTGGGTTCCATTTTCGTCCGACCCTCCGCTCTTCCATTGGACGACGTTCCGACATTCAGGTTTTCTCTGCCACACCGGGCCCCGCGCAGGATCTCGTCGACCAGATACACTCGCTGGTCCCCACTCCATGTCGAATGCCGAGTGTTCCCCGTATGATGGGCGGTCTCCGTTTACGCGACCGCGCACTAAGCGGAACGAAAAACCCGTCCGCTAGGCAGTCACACTCCGTCGAGGATCGTAAATCATGAACAGTCCACTGCTCGGTACGCATCGTAACAAACAGGGTGAAAACTGTCGGAAAACAGGGACTGCCGCGATTGTCGGCGGCGCGACGTCGCCACCCCCGGAGCGATAATTTACGACTCCGACATTAGGAGTCCCGCGCGTATCGGGACGGTAATCAGGTGGCGAGTACAGTGCGCGGGAAAGTGCTCGGGATTTCGATTTTCTCCGATGTCGGTTCTCCAATCCAACAATTCCATGACCACGTAGTCCAACGCGGAAAACCGTCGCTGACCGCGATCGCGACGAATCTCCTCCGTGGAGAGGACGATCAGTGGTGTCCTCGGCCAGGACCAAGTATCGGTGTCGAGTCGGCTGATCATCATGTGTAGCAACGAGAGTCCGCCGCCAGCGAAGGAGCCGTTGGCCGTTGGCTTGGGTAATCCGATGGCCAGCTTTCTCCCGGGTCTCGAGCATTATCGGCTGCACCTGTACCATTACGCGATGGCGGAAAGATTGCGGCTGGCGCAGCAGATACAGCATCCCGGTGTAGCTCATCCGCCTTCGGGGGCGCCGACGGCTCATCTGGGTATAGGCCCGGGATTCCCGGCGCCACTGCCGTTGTATCCGGCGGCCGCCGCGGCGGCTGGTTACCCTGGTCGATTGGCACTGTCCATGGCACTGTTGCATCCGCATCATCAACGGATACCAGAGGAACCGAAACCCCAGCACAGTTATATTGGCTTGATCGCCATGGCGATACTGTCATCGCCGGAGAAGAAGCTCGTACTGTCCGACATCTACCAGCATATCCTTGAGCACTACCCTTATTTCCGCACCCGTGGCCCTGGTTGGCGCAACTCTATCCGACACAATCTCTCGCTGAACGATTGCTTTGTTAAGTCTGGCAGAAGCGCCAATGGCAAGGGTCACTACTGGGCGATCCATCCGGCGAACCTGGAGGATTTCCGGCGCGGTGACTTCCGTCGGCGCAAAGCTCAGCGCAAAGTACGACGGCACATGGGCCTAGCGGTGGACGAGGAACCAGATAGTCCAAGTCCACCGCCTTTACCCGCTACTCCACCGCCTCCGACGGCTCTTGGTCCTTCGGTAGCTTCGCAGCAGATATCCACGTTGTGGACGCCACATCATCACCACCATCAACAGCAGCAACAGCAGCAGCAACAGCAACAAAGTCCCTTCCAGAGCCAGTCCCTTCGACAATCGTCTTTCCAGCCGAGGAAGCGACAGTTCGACGTGGCGTCACTCTTGGCACCGGACGATCAGCAGCAGATCGAGGCGGATGTTCTCGGGCCGGCCAAGTCGCGCAGGTTCAGCTGCAGCGAGGATGAACTGCACGATTTGCCGGAGGCCGATCAGGACGACGAGGACGTCGATGTCGATGTAGTCGCTGACGCGAACGCCTTACCGTCGCCAAGCACGCCGCCGTCGGCCAGTCCGGATATACCCAAGGTCGTGTCTCCGGCCGCTCATTGGAATCATCAGAGTGTGCAAAGCGGCGGTCAACAGCAGCAACAACAGCAGCAGCAACAGCTGTCGGCTGTACACCTTCATAATCATCTGCATGTCAGGAACTACTACATCCCGACTAACTCCGCCGGCGGGTCCAGCGTCTAATGGAGGGCTCGGAAGAAGCCGGTCGGTTCGCGCGACAGGTAGCTGCTCGTGTCTGTCGAGTGTCCACGATCCCTCTTTCTTTTTTCACCGCGTGATTTCGAAAATTTTTTTCGGATATTTCACACAACGTATCTCCAACTCGTATCACGTTGTTTTAAAAAGCAAAATTATTTGGCAGAAATAACTACTTTTTAATAAAAGTCTCGTTAATCTAACGTTATTAAGTAAACAAACGAGAGTTTTTTTTTTAATGAAAGAAGCTAGATCAATATTAGGGGAAAATGCGATATAAATGACAAAATCCTTTTCAAATTAAGCTTTAACAGAATTCTAACTAAGAGTTGCAACATTAAAAAGTGAAAAATTGCCGAATAGAATTGTTTCATTTAATAAATAAATAAGCGTTAACGAATTAACAAACGATGTGTTTACTTGGCTTTAAATTGGAAAGAATTTGTCATTGTAAAATGATACGATAAAAGTGAGATATCCTGTACGCAAAGATCTGAGGATGATAGTGACTTAAATAACAATGATTGAATCGTAGAAGGGAAACCATTTAGACAATTATAATGGAGAACTGTTACACTTTTTATTATTTTTATATTATTATTATATGTTGTTACATATATTTATGTGATTATATATTTATATACCATTTATATATATATATTAATTATCGAAGTTGTGCTCGTGTTACAAGTGTGTTTAAGTTCATATCATTCTCAGAGCTTCATATTTTCAGAAACACCAAGAAAGACCGTCTGAAAGATTCGTTAAACATTTCCAATTGTCCCTTGAAGGTTTATATTGTGTGTCCGGGTATGAATGTGGCGTGCGTGAAAAATACGCGTAAAGTGATCTCCGAAATAAACGAAAAATATTAAGTATTGTGACTACGCAAGAAACAGATCAATCTATTGCCGATTATGTTTCTAGTAATCACATGGGAGTCACATTTTCGCGTGTTATTCGTGCCGTGCTGAGACGAAATCGAGATAAAACGTTTTAAAGACGTTTTTTGGAAGAACCGTCTAAAAGAAGTTCAGTGTCCTGATTTAGATTTTGTATTTTCTGGGTCCTTAAATTCGATTATTTTACGTTATTAATGGAAACTGCGTGAAGTTCCGATCCATTTTGTCGGAACTTTAACAGGAAGAAACGAGATAAAACGTAATAAAAGGAGAATCGTGTCTTCTAGATCACAAAATGACGATGAAAATTCTAAGTAGAATTTTTAAAAATTTCTATCAAACTTTGAATGAAAATATTTAGGCAATATAAATGTTCAGTAAGGCCATGAAAGTCTTGCAAAAGTATCTCAGGAATATTTTAATTTTTAGACGTATTTTAAATTGCAAATTTTTGTGTCGTTTGGATACGAAATTAAGTATCTCATTTTCCTCCTGATTAATAAACGGAGATTCTCGTGTAATTAACAGTTAGCTTCTTGTCAACGGACAACCGACCTCTTTCATCGAGCATGAAGAATAATTCAAGTTCGGCAATTCGAACGAAGCAAGCTCTGGCTATGCTCGAAGAACTTATACGTGTATTATATAGATAGATGTCTAAGAAAAAAAAATTATGTATAAATTGGAGTTCGACGGTGGAATCTATAAAAGCATATGACGATTATAAATCATCGCATGATAATCGGTAATTCAACGCGATCCGTTTATTTTAAAAATAAAACGTAAATATAACATATGTACTTAAAGTTAACACGCTTATCTAATGTACTACAGTAGAGAATCATAAGTTGAGTAAGAGAACAAATATAAGACGGATCTTTTCAACGCCGACATCTCCCGATATATAATTTGTTCCATTTTTTTTTTTTTTTAGATGAACGGCTCGCGTTAATGTCGAGAGATTTTACCGGCGAATTTAGGATTTTTTGTAAATATATACGAAGACGCGGCCCGGTTGCCCGGAAAAGGCAGCACAGAAACTGATGTACGCGGGGCATTACGTCAGACTGATTGCGATCTCCGCTTGTTTATAGTGTAATATAAAAGTCGTTTAGGGTTTAACATAGCGCATCCCCATTGTATAATCCACATTGGTAGAGACGGTAAAACGAAGATATATATATTCTGTACAAACCCGAGTACTCCACCCCCACACACCGGTCCACCACCCTTGTATGTATGTATGTATATGTATCGATGTATACGTACCTGTGCGTATAAAATTCAGATACGCGAATCCGGATGTGCGATCGAGACGATCGCGTTACCGATGTCGCACCCGATGAGAAACGCAAGACCATTTTTTCACAGTTACCTCGTAAGCATACGCCGGCGGCCTCTCTCTCTGTTATTGTCTCGATGCAACTGAACTTTAATAAAGTTTCTGTTCCCACGAATATTTATCCGGTCTCTTTGCTAATTGACCTGACTCCTTTAAGAAAGAGAATAAAAATAATAATTGCATGACGTGCAGCATTTTTATCGAGATAAAAAAAGCACTACGCATTATTACCGGTATAATGGCTTTACCTGTTCGCCGAACAATCTTAAATTAATTGTCTTTTGCCTTATTGATAAGTCAGATATAAACATGTTTCTTCGTAATTGATTTAATTTGTTGTTCTAGCAGTTCTATCGAGCTAATTTCTCTTTCGGCAATTCTTCTTCAAGATTTTCAATCTGAAACTTATATAATTCTTATTTTTTTATAAATATATTTTTATATTTATATTTATGCCTTGACTCCTTATTTTTATATTTTTATATCCTTATTTTTTCATCTCTATATTCCGTAATCTTGGAGAGATCTTCCGCTGAATTTTCCTCAAGTCTAATTGATAATTATCGAGGAACGACCCTTTTGATTTGTAATATTTATGTTTGTTTAAAAAAAAATGATACTTGAGTTGACAGAAACATTCTTTCTCTGCGACGCGCAGAGAGTATTTGAGAAATCTGTTTGTCGTGATGACCAATGGACAGACCTGGCTATTAGTTAATGTACATAAGTCACAAGATGAGCGTTTGTTGTACGCTGACCGCTTGCGAAAAAAATTTGTGTCCATTCCCGTGAAAAGACGTGTGCATTCCTCGCATCCATTATCGTGATTGCGTTATTAACCAGTCACGAAAGACGCGATTAACCAGGAAGAAAACTAATTTATAAGAGTAATTAAGAGGTTCAGAAAAAAGATAAAGAAACGTAACACGTGTGTAATATACTGATCGATAATTTTCCTGATGTTGACATTAATACGTAACAATACGCAGCAATGTTCTGTTACATAAGATTTTTCTCAAATAATTACACATCAGTTAAATATCACTATTGCCGCAAACTTTCCATTTAGAAACATGCGCTTAAGAGGAAGGTATACAGAATATTCTTCGAATAATTGCGTTTTTATCGAGTGCCTCGTGTCGTTGCAAAAAAATATTACTATCAGCTGAATGTAAAGATCAAAACAATTATACAAGGAAAGAATATTGCGCATTGAGATTCGAGCTGATCGACCAGCAGTGATATAAATTTGCTGATAGTCTTTCGTGTTTTCTGTAAAATCATTTCCACTCGCGATTATGCCGGACGATCGCATCGCATAGCTTGTCTTGTGGATAGATATGTATATACTATGTTCAGTTATCTGTTCGAACGTACGAGGATAAAAATTGCTTTACCAAACATTAGCATACAAAGATGATAGGGGAATAGCAATATTTCAAATCTGGTTCCTCCTGATGACGGCATATTTAACTAATGTCGAAGCTAACAATCGCTGCAACACGTAAACGTATCCAGCAATGATAACGTCCAGTAACGCGATATCGAATGACATGAGGAATAACCTCGAGCTAAAAACGTACAAAATTTAGAATATATTTAGAGCGATATACACTAAAGCCTATATAATATATAGGCTTTAAATATATTAATATATAAGCTAAAAATATATTAGTGACGCATTATAATATTCATGCATTGAAAAATATTGTTGTAATGGCAAAATCCTTGTGATAAAGAAATACCAAACTTTCCTTTAGCCTAATATTTCTTTAAAATATTATTTTTTAACGTAATAACTGCTTAGAATATATTTTTTGTGAAGCACAAAATTTTTATATTGTTATGATTATATAAATTTTTATAATTTTAAAAAGTGCACGCATTTTTTAGAAATCATAAAAATCTATGCAAATTAGCTACGCATTTAAAAAATACAATTCAAGTTCGATACGTTTATAAAAAATTTTCTTTTAAGGCGATAGAGAATTTTTTTATTAAACTAATCAGTTTATTATATTATTATGTGATAGATATTAACAGGCACATTTCCTTCTTATACTATAAAAAAGTTTATTGAAATATTTACTCATAAATTAATAACTTTAGGTTAAAAAAAGTCTTTGTATTTTTTGTCTACAATTAGAGTAGCATTTAAGAGTAGTATTTTTTGTAAATAATTTGTAAAAATACTTTAATGAATAGTTTACCCATTCGCTAATGGGCACATTTCCTGCAGCTTTGAAAGTCTTTAAATCCCTAAATCTTTAAGATAAAATTGAAGCAAAATAAGCTTTTATTTTCCTAAACTGTGCGAATTTTTCCTATAAATATCCAAATAAGATCATGTATGGTTTTTATGTTGATATAAACATTCCAGTACTACATATTTACAGAAAAAAATAAAAATTTGTGAAAATTCGTGTCAATTAAATTTACAGAAATACTTATTTCTGTTACTATTTAAAATAATTATATTTTGAGAAAACTATTAATTGTCATGCTCATATAATAATTATAAAAATATTTATAAAAATTAATAATTATATACATATACATGAATATTAATTATTTGTATATAATACATTTTTTATATCAAACAGTAACATTCAAACATTAAAATGTTGATAGAGAAAGGTAAATAATATTTTCATTTACTTTTAATTCCATGTGGCTTTCATTTGCAGTGATGCATAAAATTTTCATTAACAATTCGAAATTAGTATTGTATTTTATCTGATATCGTGAATCGACAGTGAAATGTTGGGTACAGGATTTAGCTACGCAATCCTGTCTGCGTGTATTTATCGACGAGCATTTCGTAGCGTCCCATTGTCTCTCGATTCATCAAATGAAGCCTCGCAGGTGATCACTAAGCGAGCAACTATAAATCCCCGGCGGAGAACGCGTCCAATGATGACGACGAAGAGAGAAACCCGACAAAGGGGAACGAAAGCAATTTGTTAAATATTGCTTGTAGTAAAGTAAACGACACAAACACTGGAACCATAGCAGTGCCCGATTTAAGGTGGTTACCTGACGACGAATGCCAAGCTTTACCAATATATCACGATCTATTCACATAGACTCAATTCTGAAAAAATAATTATCAAATTAACTTCAAACTGAATATATTAAATAAGTAATGAGTAGTACTCGTGATAAATTGTATATAATTATGATGTAAAAAATTATTCTTACACTGGCATATATTACATTATTCCACTAATGTACATTTTTCACACCTGAAAAAAATTTGAATTCAAGTTTTTCTTTACATAAAGAAATGGGTCTTGTTTTATTAATATTTATAATGTTATTGAACAAACTTTTTAATTCTACATTTTTTTAGATGAGATCAACTACTGAATAGAATAAGATTGTAAGAGCTCTGTTTATGTTTGCCGGTAGATCCGGCGAGTTTTTGCGTTCAAACCTTTACGTTCACAGATATGTGTTTAGACGAGATTTCGAAGCAGCGCGATCAGCTTTTCCGTAGCGAGGGTGTTAGAAAAACAGTCGAAAACGTTTACCCGCTCGTGATGTCCCTATGTGCACTCTATGCAAACTCCATTCTTGGTTTGTTATTTCAAACTTAGCGGCCGACCTCAGAATTCTATTTAACAAATGATGACGAAGCATTCCGATGGAAACGTTAGTGGAATGAGATAGAAACCTCGAGGAGATGCATCTTCTTCTTGTTAGGTCGATCAAACACGCGTGTTCAGTATATTTCTGAAGTCCTAGAAAAAATTCCAGCAGACACAAAAAATCAATGATCTTTATATTTTAGGTGCACGTATATAATTTCTAACAAAATAACTTCAATTTCTAACAAAATTACTTTTCCTTAAAAAAAAAATAAATTTAACATTTATTAATAAATAATTAAAATAAAATTATTTGATGAGACTGTTACTTGCAATAATAAATTCTAAACTACATTAAGTTAATTAAATGGACCGAGAACTATAATAAATAAATAGAGAAGACCATATTCGATCAAGGCAGATTTTGCCTTAACCGAATATGGTTCTTTTCATTCATTTGAAATAAATTATAAAATATATACATTACACCGGTGATTAATTATAATATATTAATCCGATTACGTATAACATCATACCATAATAACACTATATTCTACTACCAATCAAATTCTTTATACCGAGAAATAGCGACGTTGAAAAATCGCAGATGTTTCCTATTACATAGCAATGCCATAGGCGATGAAAAATACAGCTTCCCGAATATTCAAAACAGGAAGCGATCTGCCAATTTCGTGCTATTTGCACGTCGCTCATCGAAGCGTTCCCGATCGCGAGATCTCGCTCGCGATACGATACGCTCTCGGTTAGAGCCTTCACGACATTAGAACGATCCCACGCCTCGATGGGCATTGTGCCGGACGTATTTAGAGCAGATTGCCGGATCGGACACGGCGGAGCCGGTGTGTTTGCGACTGCGTTGCAACACGCCGTGCATACAAAACCGAGTATGCACTCACGCAATGTACATGTATGTATTCGTTTGTGTGTATGTGTGCATGTGCTGGTTGGTTGGTGTATATGTGTGCGTGTACATGCATTACGCATAAGTCACAGCGAGATGAAGCGACACGTACACCGGATGCATACCTTCTCCATAGTGGCGCGACCCATGGCAGCTATAGGTAATGCCTAGTATGGGGGATAGAATGGCGGAGGAGAATCGAACGGTGATCTCGTTAACCCTCATGATTGTTGCACGCTAAATGGATTTGCGGCTGCGCGTGTATTAGGACGCGAGGAACGTCTCGATTCCTGATGATTGACGGAAGTTCGATCTGGTAGCTCCTTGAAGCTTAGCGTTCGCTCCAAAGCAACACATCGAGAGGAAGAGATATGGAAAGTACTGCAATTAAAGTAAATTACATTTAATCTGTAATCTGGTATATTTATAATAAGCTTTTATTTCGTAAAACTTGAAAAAAAAACTTTCTTTTAGTAAATAACGTAATTACGATATTAATGTATCAAAGAATATATTATACAATTTTATTTGATGTTATCATGAATTATAGTTTGACAGGAAGGATATCGTAGAAATTAATCAATGAATTTAATCTAACTTACTTCTTTTGATTAAAACACGAATCTGTAATATTACATGGAAATGTAATTATCTGCAACTAAGAGCTGTTGTAAATACGTGAAAAAGTAATGAGGATATATAGAAAGCACTTCAAAGCAACATCACGTGACTTGTATCTGAATGCTTGACAACATTGCTCATGGCTGAATATAAACGCACTCTTCCGCAATTTTTCTCTGATATGTTAATAATAGAAATTGACGGAAGACTAGTACATAAATAGTTGACCGCAATATGGAAGAGAAAATATCGTGTTGTAATTATTTGCAACGGATACCGTAAACGCACAAATGTTGCAAATAAATTGTGACAAATGTGCAAAGAAAATAAAGCAATTTTGAGCTAATTACAAATACATTTTATATAAAAATAAAAATAAAAATAATATATATATGTACAATCTATATAAATATTACACGGAAATGATAGTTTTGTCGAAGCATTAAAAAATTTAGCTAAATATAGATCTAAGAATAATTTTGTTGGGTCATCAAAATAATTATGTAGGATGTTCAAACTTGTTACACAGAATATTAAAACTTTTTACAGCATTACTCATTATGTTTGAGATTTCCACGTAATTATTTTGATGCCCAACAAAATTATTTTTAGAACTGTATCTGTCTAAATTTTTAGATACTTCAGCAAAATCGTTCTTTTTATATGTGTTTTAAACGTATAGAATAAAGTAATATGTAACTAGTATGTACGATAATATCATCTAATATATATTCGTATATTTTAATATCTATTTTCTAATATCTCTAACGATATGTAATAATAGTGTTTATTAAAGCAGTCCCACGTCAGCACGTAATAATAGCAACAATAGTACCAGGTTTATTTAGAACCGAGGATGAAAAGAGGGTCTAAAGAAGGCAAGGAGGATTCTACACTGGCAAGGACCTATGTGCCAAACGGGGATTACTTCTCGATGAAGAATACTCGGCCGTGCCACATTTTCGTAACTTTCCCGAAGGCCGGTGTGGTAGCACTCGAGAAGGCGGCTAGGTGCGATCATTGCGCAAATACCTCGTGTATACGAGACTTCCGACGTCGGGATTCCGCGACGACGGGAGCCTCGGTCAACACTTTTGTGTGCGGCACCGCAGGTAAAATATTAGCCGGACGGTCTTTCTCTCGAGTGCGTTCCGGGGCCACGGGACGCGTCAAATGGGAATCGCTCTCAACCGTCCGCCCGATGACGAAGGTCCCGCGGAACTGAACGCTCTCTTGTAAGGATGCACTCTCTCTCTCTCTCTCTCTCTTTCGTGTCATCCGATCGATTCAGATATTACGATTCTAATGCCTAATAATCCATTTACGACACCCCATTGTCGCGGCGCAATGCCGATCCGCCAATGTATTTTTATAGGATCGCACTCTGCGCCCTCGAGGACCAGGATCGACAAATAGATCCCGTACCGTCTGGACGTACGTTACTTAACTCGGGGATCAAAATTGGACCGATCTTGAGAAGATCTCGATAGTTCCCATTTCCTACATGAGGACTTCCGTTTCTTCAATGTCTATTTGCAAATGTAAACCTGAAGACACAAGTTTCTTTAGTTTGACATCGGCCTCTAGCGCAAGTTTTAATAACAATTCTACCTACATACTATTCTACAAAAGAAATACATCGGTAGCTTAATATTTTTAGGAACGAACATCTTTTGTATTTCTTCACGTTATATATCTCAAAATTTTTAATTTAACCCTTACCGTACTATGCACAATTTGGTGCCTCATCCATACTATCAAGGGTCACTAGAATCTCTTCGTTTTTTCACCTCTTCAAAATAATTAAAAAAATCTCTAAAAATTCACCAACATACTTTCAACTTTCTAGAATAAATATTGACTCTTTATTTTGGAAAATAATAAAATGTAGTATATATAATTTATAATTACCGAAAGACTCAAAGAAACCTGCACGAACAGAAATTGCTCAGTCATTAGTTACTCATATTAGTACGGTAAGGGTTAACCTTTAATGCATACAATGATTTTTCAGTCCTTTATTCATAAGATGAGTCATTCATGCCCTGGATTAATTTTCATTAAAAGTATATAAAAATTATTAAATGTGTAATTTTTACATATTTAATCTTTTTACAAAGTATTCATAAGGTTGTGTGTTAAAAAAAATTGTACATAAATGTTATAACTAATTACTCAATCCTTCTAGTATTAAAAAAAAAGAAATACAAGAACAACGAATAACTCAATCGTGTGTGTTAATCTAAGATTGAAAGTAATTTTTGTTACATTTGTTATGCTCTTTTATATTTTAAATTTTACGCATACATATTCTAATGAAAAATAAATATGGAGATTATTAGAAAAAATATACTTTATATTTTTTTTAGGAAAAAAAATAAATAAAAATCACCCTTTAAAGTAAACTTTTAAATTCTTTATCCTATTATTTCCATTATTATATTGTTATTATTTCTGTATGATTCCATACGGTTGTTATTTCAATCCTTCTTAATCCCCAACAAGTATAAGAGAAACTCCTTTGGGAAAAACGTAACACACTCCGTGGCCATTCTCAATGCGCAGCGATGCGTTCGCTCAAGCGCAGCGGCCAAACATTAAGTCACAATATTGTTAATTGAATGCACTCGCTTGCTCAGCTCACGCGTGCTCGCTCGCAACACTCGCAATTCGCAGCGCGCAATTATTTTTCCTCGAGAATGAGTTTCGCTGATGCTCGAGCACCTCCGGACAATCGGGAATCCTGACGAGAGAATCAAGCCGGGGAAACGCAACGACGAAGTCGAACCCCGCGGCGCGTGCAGCTGCCGGTGGGCCCTTCTTAAATTTCTATTCGCCGTGCAGAACGCAAATATGCCGTCAAACGCGCACAATGGCATCCGAAAACACGTCGTTGTAGGCGAGACCTAACGACGACTGTTACGAAACCACTTTATTAACCCCCCAAAACGGTCGCGACAATATATAAAGCGTCCTAATTATACATCGTTGTCTAGATTTGCAACACTCTTCTGCCACCACCATTTTTTTTTTAGAGATTACACTTCTTATATCTTTAAATATATTTTAAACACTATTTATCTACCTTTTATTGTTGACGATGTCTCAAGGAATGTAGATATAAGAAAATTAAAACATGCGAAACTGAAAAAAGATATATTATTTAGAATTTTATATAAAAAATTATTTATATTTTATATCATTTTATATAGAATCGTTAATATCAGCGAATCTTTTGTAAGTGAATTGAATAGTTTCAACGAATTAAGTATTACATGTAGTTTTTATTAAAACAAAAAAATTATGAAAAAATTATTATAAATTTTTCTATATGGAACTTGTGTGGAAATAATAGAAAAAGTTTGGCAGCAATTTAGAATCTGGAAGTAAAAGTACTTCAATAAGAAGCTAGTAGACATAAAATTATTTCAAAAATAATTAAGAAAAAATGAGAAAATTTTCATTTAAATTATAAAATTGTATTGTTAAATATAAATACTGACCTTATTTAATTATTCTATATTTATATAACATTTATCTTTGTACGGAAAATATAAACTTTCAATTCCAGTCACTTTTGTAGAGACTATAATATCCTTATGTTTCAGATTTCAGGAACACACTAAATCTTTAGTCTCACTTTCGAACGGTTTTTGTATCAATAATTTAGTTAGTCCAAAATTCAATTTTCGGAAAAAAATTTTTGAAATGTTTAAATATATATTGGTCAGTGTGAATGGAATGTTATGTTACATTTATGTTAGTTTACGCGTCAACGTATTCGAACGCGATTTTCCGCGGTGGAAAACGCCGATCGATGCAGTGGACGCCCGCCGATGAACGAAAAGTAACGTCCGCGTGTGTAAACATCGTGTATCGTGCAAATTTATCGCGCCGATATTTTCATAATCCATCATTACGCCGCGGCAGACCATAATTTTATGGTAATGGTGCCGCATTAAATTTTCCCTGTGCAGAATCGACCGTGCGGCGCCGTGACCGCACGCAGTAGTGCAGCGGTGTGAGTTATTTCACGGTTGCCTGCTCCATATTGCGTAACGTAACACACATATTCTTGTAATTATATATTTGTTCGAAGATGGAAAATATTTTGAAAATAACAGGAGCGTACGTGATTTAGTCACCAATTGAAGAAATGTAACGTGGCAAATATCCGTTTACTTGATAGTCTCCATTTTCAGAAAATTGTTCCTGTGAACGTTTCTTCAATTTTCCGCAAAATTTTAGGTATACATTCGAAACTTCTTAGTAATGGCCTGATTTTTTAATATCATTGCGTATTACGGTCCTAATACGAATAAATAAATCAGAGCTGTATTGCACGGAATCGAAGTGAGTTGTGATGTATCGTGGTTGATGTAAATATAACATACAGAGTGTGTAATATACAAGGTGTGTATTATGTGTAAGCAAATTTTCTTGTAATAATCGTGCATACTTCGGCTCACTTTGATTATTTCTCAATAAAAATTTAAATAATATTTTATCATTCAATAATTTTCAGCATTAAATATATATTAACATTAACATATAGTTAAATTTGATATTAAAATCCTACATGAAAAAAGAATGAGTGACAGTTGAAGTGTCTAAAAATTTAGTTAAGTACAGATCTGAAAATAATTTCGTTAAATTATCAAACTAATTGCGTAGGAATTTCTCAAGCATAATAAGTAATGCTGCGAAAAGTTATAAACTAATAACTAGTTTGAGCATTTCATACAATTATTTTAATAGTTCAATATAAAATTATTTTCAGATTTGTGATGATTTAGTTTTAGGAAATTTTTAGATACTTTAGTCAAATTGTTCTTTCTGTGTAATAAAAGAAATTATATGTCTGAAGTGAACTAGAAAAAATAGAACATTGTGATTAATTTATATACTAGTCTCCTAGATAAATCTGATTGCCTATTACAGATAAAAAACTAAAATGGTGTTGTGTGATCGTTATTTAGATACTCGATCAATATTTTTATTGAGTACCTATGAGAAACTAAAATGGGTGTGGCGAACTTACTTAATCGACTCAGTCTTTGGTTATTTAAAACTCTAACTAAACTGACTGAGACTCGATTCCGTCAATGTAAGATTAACTTTAATCTCGGTTTTCTTACAATTAGGAAAAGATAAACAGAAAATCGAACCAAGATTCAAGTTAATTTTACAGCGATTGGACCGGGCTTTAATCTCTGGTCATTTAGGACTCTAATTTATACTACCAAAACTTGAGATCTCTCAATTTCAAAACGCTAATTGATAACAAACTGAACACCGGATTGATCTTTAGCACAGTTTCCATCGATATAAATCGACAGAGAATCCATGAACACCCCGTATAGGTACACATGGTCGGAATGTATCGCGGCAACTCGAAATTCGGGGATTATCCTGTTACGTCGTGCATTAGCGTGGAGCCGATAATGGCCGTAGCAAAAGCCCACCCCCGCGAATTTGTAAAACCTTCCGTGCATCCCTCGCAGCCGCACGCGCCGCGATGAAAATTTCTGCGCGCGTGTGTGTGCGTGCACGCTCACGCATATCGCAAATTGCACGCGTGCGATCATTGATTGACTCTGGCCGACGGACGCGGTGCGATTTGCCGCCGATCGGCTGTAAATAAATAACGCATTCGTTCGATTCCTCTCTCGCACGCCAGTTCGGCTTGTTTGCCGCTCGTATATGAACGGCATTTGCCGGAAAATAGCGGAACGCCCACTGAAAACGCGCACCGCATTTCATAATGCGAATGTCACCGGAAAATATTTGGTAACAGTTCCTACATGCGGAGTGGCTGGCTCGAATCAAAAATCTAAATCCATTGAAATTTTCACAGATGGAAAATATATAACGATTCTCGTCGTAAAATCATTTGAGTTTTTATTCCGCGAACTTGATCTGCTGAGATTACAAGAATTTGTAAATCGACTTGATGCACGAAACAAATTTTTAAATAAGTTAATCTAGAGATGTTATAATCCTCTTTTAAAAATCGATCTTCCGAAGATTGTTCTTAATTTTTCGCGGAAAATCATTTTTTCTAACCCAAAGGAGCTCCTTCGAATTGATCTTTTTGTGAAGATTCACTTTTCTTCTCAAATGGGCGTTTAAAAGAAAAACCTGATTTACCGAAATCAATTATTTGTTGAAAACAAATCGATTCGAGATCGAATCATATTCACTCTATGTTCCGCAAACATTTGAAATGTCTTCTTTATTTAAAACCTTTCACAATTTTTCATATGAAAAATAAACTATCGAAATAATAAATGTTTCAATAAAATAATTGAAATTATAAATCATAAACGCTATTACATAAACACATATCTACTCACCGTCAAAATCACGTTTATTTCAACTGTTTGACATTCTTCGTTTCTCACGCTATTACTCGAGACAATTTTTTTTACGTGAAACCTCTCGGACATAATTTTTTTTTTAATTACAAACGAGCTGTCGGTATCCGAATATCATCAGGTACAGTTCTTAAATAAATCCGGCATTTTCCTGATCGCCTACCGCCGCGAAGTATGTTATATACTCGCGGGCTGCTCAAGGGCACTCGTTCGGGCTCGGGTACTTGAGGGTGAAACCGAGCGCGTGATCGAATGTGGTCGCGCCCGTGCCCTCGACGACATGCTGTGGCCTGACTGGAGAACACTTCTGCGGCGGCGGGCTCGAATACAAATCGGAAACAAATTCGGAGTCGAGTGGCCGCCGCCGCAGTGGTACGCGTAATGACATTCGGCCGTGCGTGAAGCATCGCCGTCGGATTCAAAGTGTTTCTCCCTCTCCCTCTCTCTCTCCTTCTCTCTCCCCCCCTCTCTCTCTCTCTCTCTCTATCTATCTATCTATCTATCTGTCTATCTATCTATCTCTCTTCCTGGGGGAGGGTCCGTCTCGAGAGGGCGAGTCTCCAAGCCTCGGACGTGCAGCCTGAATGTCGAATTTCCGCAAACACCCCAGTGTATTAAGACGTTTACGTGCTCGGACGAGCTTTCAAAGGTGAATATAGATTATGACATAATAAATAGATAAATGTGATTACAATTGAAAAATATTCAAAATACAGATGAGATATTATACAATTACATGCAATCTAAAATAAACATAAGATAACTGTACTCAATATGACCTAAATGCTATTTTTTCAAAAAATCTTTTAAATACAGTTACTAGTTTTCAATTTTGGACTCAGCGGAAAATTAGAAAAAAATCGTTAAATTTAAGTAGGCCATCTTGAATACAGTTACCTAGAAATAGTAATAAAAATAGAAGAAATTACTAATAAACTACATTTCTCTCGGAGAAAATGTAACTGTTGAAAATTCAGTCTCATAAAAATTGTGCCTATCGCGCGACTCACCCCTTGGAAACGGGTTCCCGGGTTTCTCGGAAGTGATTAAAAAGAATTTGTGACGCGCGACGCGAGCGGACGCGACGTGATGCGATGCGACCACGGTGGTTCGGTCGCGGCCGCGGCGTGCCGTCCTCCTCTCTCTCTCTCTCTCTCTCTCTCTCTCTCTCTCTCTCTCTCTCTCCTCGAGACGTTTCGAAAAGCGAGCAAAAGGGGCCAACGAACGCTACTTATACAATATGTACGCCGCGGCCTCTGTGTACGGCACTACCTCGGCCGGTGTTTACCGTGCGGCTCCCGGTAGCCGCGCGATCGAGGTGTCTTCGACGGTATTTCGATCTTTACACACGCAACCGCGCACACGCTCTCCTCCTACCTTGGATGTACTTTTCCACGCGCGCGAGCGTAACCGCGTGCCCGGCTAATGGACGCGCACTTGAGACCACTTTGGCCGCGGCAAACATCGACGACGTTTCTGAAAACCCATCCGCGCGACCATCCGTCCGCGACTACCTTGCACCGAAAACGTTTTACGCTCCCCAAGAGACACCGTGCGATCCGGGAGATCCCGCGTGGCTGTTATCGTCGAGATGAGCAATGTAGAGTAGACGCGCCGAGGTATAGACTATACTCATGAATAACTCTTGCCAACTTCTCTCTCTCTCTCTCTCTCTCTGACTCTCGAAGAGGAAGTAGAGAATTTAAGATATAAGTTTAATTTAAGAGATATTTTAATTGAATAATAAATTATAACAAATAATGTACGCACTAAAAAGTAGATAGATAATAATTAAGGTCTAATTAAGTCTATATAGGGTAAACTCGGATATGATGGCCATAGTTTTTTAAAATGCAAAAAACATACATTTATTCTTGTTACTTTTTAACAATATTTGGAATATTACTTTCATTGAAGCTTAAAGTAACAAATACTATCGAGAAATTAAAGAGAAAATACTTAACAGAACTTTAATTTTATCAAAATATTACAAAGTATGCATTGGCCATCTTATCTGATTTTTAGGGAAAAGATGGCCATGATATTAAGAAAGATAGCCATAGTATTTATAAATAAATAGTGAAAATTAAAGTATTAATTATAGGTCACATTGCAATTTACGTACTTTTATTCTGTATGTAATGTTGATTATGGCAGCTTAACTTTAATTTATTAGACATTATAACAGTTTTTAGCAGACACGTGCAAAACTTTGCAGATAGTCGAAAGAAAAAATAGATAATATTTATAATATTGTTATTTTGAACAGTGTACTCATATGAACTACTGTAAATATTGATTATCTTTAAGAATGACTATAAAAATGCACTATTTATCAATTGTTGAAGAAATTATGGCCATAATACCCTAGTTTACCCTATGTTTATTATATATCACCTCTTTAACTTTTACAAATTAAATATGAGTGATTTTTAATGCTCGTTTATTTTGTATTTAAATTAAACTTTATGATTTTATTATTATATTATTATTTTTGTTTTTATTATACATAATTTAATAATTTAGTCATAAATTAAGGTGCTGAAGATCACTGACGTTTTGATCGTTTTTCTTTATATTAGCTTTAAATGCACCAGCCTTGGCCTCTCTTGTTTCCCTCGAGCGTGGCGAAATCACCCGCGATCGCGAAAAAACCCGTCGGTTCTTCATTGGTCGGAAGTTATGAGATTAGTAATGGGAGCTCGAGGGGCATGTTATATAGTTGTTGTCAGACTCGGCTACAACGAAACTCGATCGCTCGACTCGGGATCGAGGTGCCGGCCGCGTCCCCCGGGAAGATGGTCGCCGAGCTCCCGGCAAAATTCTACCCTCCGCGCACCCTCGGGGCACCCCAACGAGCGTTTAGCCTACTAATACGTGCATTACGTCGCGACTCATTCTGCTTGTTGTGTTAGACTTTTGTCCGATTTCTTACGCCGAGCGACGCATCGCAATTGTTGTAGTCATGTAACATCTCGTTATAAGCTTTTCTTTGTTTACATATATTTTTTAACAATAATATTCATATCAATATATATAGAATAATAATTTATTAATAATATTAATAATATAATGCATATGATATTTAGTATATTTATAGTAATTAGTATTTGTACAACGAGAAAAAAGATTTACTAAATCTTAATACATATTTTTTTCAATGTTGCTAATTAAATATTTACTTACAATAAATAAACATTTATTCGATACAAGAGAGAGTTAAATTAAATTAATGATTTTTATACTGAATAAATATATGTTTATATTTGGTAAATATTAATACTGTTTAAATAAATATTAAAAATTTAGTATATTTTTCATCGTATGAATATTTTTTAAAAGTAATTATTAAAAATAATTTTTCAGATATTTATTGATATTACATGATTTATTATTTTCATACGTATTGTGTGTCTCTCTCTCAATTACAATTTATAATTACAGAAAAATAAAGAAAATCTCACAATTGAACAATCATAGTGTATTTTGCAATTATTTAAGTTTATACATGTATGTAAGCGTAACATACTGTCATTTTGATTAAACTTGGATTAGCCTTATTGATTAATAATCATTAACTTTCTGCGATGCGACAAATAACTGTCATTTCGACCGCCTCCTTCATTTTCTTCCCTTTCTCCGTCTTCAAGGGCGAAAGATGATCAACGCGTTTTAACGTTTCTACTAAATTTGTCAACGTCACGGCAGATCGAAGCTCGCTGCACCTGCCGCAGATGTAAAGAGCTCCGTCGTGCGTTTTTTTGTTATTTTTTACAAACGGTGACACTCGCGCGATCTCGTCTTCGACTTTTTCCTTGCGCGCGCGTTGACGATAATTAATACAAGCGTATTCGGGGTGTATCCGCGCGCACTCCGTAGTCTCCGTACCCTCTCTCGCATCGTGCCGTTCCCGTCCGGACACATGCGAAACGAGAAAAATCTAATGACTTTATTCAACGTCACTGGGCCTGTAATTACCCGCAGGCTGGTACGCGGGAGGAAACGGCAACCCCCTGGCGATTAGCAGCCCCTCGGTGATTACCAAGTTAGCTTAAATAGGGTATAGTGTTTAGGGAGAGCCTACGTGGATCCAATGCTAATCGACGCCGGTACTTACATATGGACGTAATCGGCGGCACGTGAAGCGGTAACTCTTGAGGAAAATTTTTGTAAAAAATATATGACACATATAAGAATTATGATAATTCATTGATTGAAGCACACAGGATTTAACAAACTTTTAAAAAAAATATTTTCGGGGATATACATGCTATTTCTTATGATTTAAAATAATATAAGATTAGATGATATAAAATTTTTTTTAATCGGCATGTCATAAAAATATATAATACATTTATTTAAAATATAAGACAAAGTAGCTAGACTTTAACGCATCTTAAAAAAACACGGAAGTGAAAGTTACAATATTTCAATTGTTCTCAACTTGATCAGTAAAATGTATACAGCTTAGCGTTACATTTAATCAAGTTAAAAAAATGTATATTCTTTATTTAAATTTTAAATAAATCTGGGACAATTTTTCTAACATTTTTAACTTAGCTATTTAGTAAATCGGATTTTCGCAAATTTCAATTCATCAAAATCCGAACGTCGGTTATCAAACAATTTGTCAACGCGCCGAGATGCACCGAGGTTGACGTAGCGGGAAAGAGGAGATGTGGAAGCTGAGAGAGCTGGCAAGGGAGAGACAGAGCAGAGCGTTCTCTCTGGCCGTTTGATATCGGTTCAGAAATTCCGTTCACGTGCAAGATGGCGGCTGCAGTTTGCCCCCGACATCTCCCGTTTCACTCTCTCCTCCCGTCCCCGTCACACCTCCCAACCGCCTTCTCGCTTTCGTCTCGCCCTTGCCCTTTAACGGCGGGATAACTGCTGTGCCGTCGACGACGACGGCGATGTCGCCCGAGGGTTACGTCGGCGACGGTCGGCGTCGGTTAGGCGTCCCAACAGTTTGACGACATGCCCATTACATCGCTCGTTGCACCCCGCTGCCGCCATTCGGCACGACGACATCGTCGGAGGAGCGCCCTGACAAAGTGCCGTGCACGTGAGGGCACGAGGTCTCTTTCCTCTCTGTCACCCTTCGCCCTGCGTCGTTCTTCCTTCCTTCTCCTCATCCTCTTCCTTTTCCTCTTCCTCCTCCTCCATCTCCTCCTCCTCCTCTTCGAATAGGGTGGAAGCTACGGCTGGAGCTCTATTTGCCCGTCTTTGTAAAATAAACGCTCGCGGATACGCCCCTGAATACTAATTCCGCACCGCAGACGCTGCAACCCTCCTCCACGACGACCACCCCGTCCCGTTGCTCTTCGGCCGATCACTGTTGAGTTACCGCTAACACTCGCCTCGATTTTCACGGAGGTAACTTCCACCCGCCGCGGCCGGCGCTCTCCTTCTGCCGACAGAGGAAACAAAAGAGATCGAAGAGATAGAGATCGAGAACGGTGAATCAGCAGGTGTATGTTGAAGTTTGAGACGTTGGTGATTTGTAAAGTGATTTAGTTCTTTATATACTTGCGTATCTTTCTCCACAAGTTGTGTAGATCGTTTCGAATCCGCTTGTGTATTAATAGAGAAAATATACTTAAGATACACACTTTATATTAATATTTTTGTACGGATTATGTATACTATATAAATATAAACATCTAATGAAAAAGTAAACGAAGTTTAGATATGAACAAATATTATTTTTATAGCTCGTCAGTTGTATATTCCTTGATATTGAACAATCGTATTGTTACAGCATTTCTAAAAATCGAAGATCAGCATCGATTACACAAAATTAAGTAATTTCATAAACCCGCACGGAAAAGACGGTTTTACCGAAGCATTTAATAATTTAGTTAGGTACAGAACTGAAAATAACTTTGTTGGACCTTTAAAATAATTATGTAGAGTGCTCAAGCTGGTTACTAAAACGTCGAAACTTTTTGCAGTTCATCATACTTGAGATTCAAACATACGTAATTATTTTAATGGGCCGACAAAATTATTTTCAGATCTGTATTTAGTTAACTGTTTAGACACTTCAATAAAAATCGTTCTTTCCGTTTATATCTGTAAATTCGATGAAAATAGATATACAATTTGATTAGTTTCAAATTACTGTATAATTATAAATTGGCTCGCGTGGTTTCGTCTCAATTTTGTCTCGATAACTCTGATTCTGTACGGAAATGACAGAGCTCAATTAGGTTGTCGTCTGGATGGATCTCTATCGAGGACGCGAGGAGCGAGCAAGAAGTTGTTAAACGAAGATCTCGCGGCGGTTGTCGTCGAGGCGGGTGACGTATTTGCTCAAAACTTTAGGTCATCGCTTTGCCAGAGAGACCGATATATACGTATTCTAAGAGCCCGACAAATAGTACTCGAGTGAGCCACGAAAGGAGACTGCTGGCTCTCTCGTATCGAGAGATTGCGGCCGCCGTCTCGAGAGGACACCAAAAAACGTACGCGCAAACTTCTCTCCCTCTCCTTATTCTCTTCTTTTCTCTCTCTCTCTTTCTCTTTCTCTTTCTCTCTCCCTCTCCCTCTCTGTCTCTCTTTTACTCTCCCCCATTTCTTCTCTCTTCCTCTTTGGGCCGTCGCCGTTTCTCGACGAAGGTTGATCTCGTTCGCTTCCCCTTTTCTTGAAACGAGTTCGTGAAAAGCCGAGATTAAACGAAGGCGCCTTCCGGGTGTTCATCGTAAGAAGGATCAACCTTGACGGAGATCACCAGCCGTAAGAATTTCTAAAGGGACCTGGCACGGGTCCTTAAAACTAATCCCATGTCGAAAAAGACATATGTATAAAGCAAGATAAAGATGTCGGAACCTTGCTGCGTTGTAAATCGTGTAAACTGTCTCGTTGGCCTGAATATTTTCACGTTTCTTAATGCAATGGTATTTAAAGGTTTTGTAGAGAATACAAACGGTAATAAACTTGTAACCATTAGAAAAGTATCAAAAAACATCACGTGTTTGAACAAAAACAATTCCTTCTCTTATTAACGGAAGAATTTAAATAAAAATAAAATTAGGGGTATTACAATATAATTTTTAAACTCTCTCTCTCTGATAGAAATTTGTCTAATTACAAAAAATTTGTATACACAACTTGATCTCATCAATTCTGATTAATTTCAACTTTCGATAATCTGTTATGGTAATCTTGCAAATTTGAATTAGGTATACGGCGCCTACATTCGCGTATATATATAATATAATTTTTAAACTCTCTCCCTGATAGAAATTTTTTTAATTACAAAAAATTTGTATACACAACTTGATCTCATCAATTCTTAAAATTGCAGATTTTTTAACTGAAAAAAATTATTAAATTTTAATAAATATTTGTTTAAATAGTACAAACTAAATATTTATTTACAGTAAACATAAATATGTACTGTAAATAAAAAGATGATAGTGAAATTAAATTAATGGTTTTATAAAACCATATTGATGTATATTTACATCTAATAAACATTTAATTAGTACCATTCAAACAAATATTTATTAAAATTTAGTAAATTTTTTTTAGTGTTGATAAAGAATAACCTGATTAATTTTAACTTTCGATAATCTGTCATGATAATCTTGCAAATTTGAATTAGGTACACGGCGCCTACATTTGCGTACCTATTCAATGCGTGCCACAAGGAACCGTTTGTGGAGAAGATGCTGCGAATGATCGAAACGAGATTCGCTGCCACCTCGCCGTCATTCGCGCGCGGCGCAACACCGACGGCGATCTCTCCGGCTATAAGACGCGATAATGATCGTGCGATGATGCCACACGGTGAACAGGTATGCGCATCGTGCTTTGTTAGTTAAATAAACACCGAATGCCGGATGGCTCTCGGGACCACAGTGGGTTCTTTGTACGCGACCAACCTATACTATACCTATATTTCGTGACCGCAAAGCGCCACAAAACAGCTTAGCGCCTGTCGATGATTGTTCTTACGCTGCGTGGCGTGGAGTTTTGTAGATAAAAATCGGGAATCATCTCGATCAATCGATCTAAACGACCCATAGGTCAGAAGGGATTAACGTCTATTTACAGGTTTATTCGCATAATTAAATAAAATGTGTTAAATATTAAATAAGGTAACTGCAATAAATATGGCCTACTTACTGTGTTTGTAGATAGTTGCATGAATAATTAAATCTTCACTGTATATTTATGTAAATATTCAAAATATCTCGTAATTTTAATTAATGTTCAAGAAATGTTTTCTATTTTGAATCTGACCATCAGTTTTCAATCATTTGCCTTCATAAAAATCATAACGCTTAAGTGTAGGCCATATTGAGTACAGTTACTTACACTTTACCTCTTACAAAATTTTTAATACGAACACTTTCTAGGGAATTGAAATTAATTTTCAAATCTATTATATAATTTGATAATATAAAAAGATACAAAATAAATTACAAACTTGTACTAAACAACAGCGACATTCCACAAAAGTTTCGTTTAAACATAAAGTGCCTAGCATCTTCATAATAAGTTTGTTTAAATAACAAGAATTCTATTCATACATTTTTTGAATTTGGCTTTTTCATCGTGCGTTTCGTTTGTAATGCTCTCGAATCAGCTTTGTATCGATGTCGGATCAGAATCGTTACAATGGGACGAGAAGAAAATTCCAACTAATTCGAACGAGATAGAACCCACTCGACCGGGTAATTTTGCACGATGAGTCGGGAAGTTTTATTTCGATTTCGGAACGGTATACCTCGTCCTCCACCACTTATTTCTTCGAGGCGTGCTGTTCCTGGCCGCTTCAAAATGCCGCACCGAAACATTCTAAACGCTATAAACACTACTCGAAGCTTTTCCGTGGATCCTCTCGAACATGACTCTGCTCGATACACTCAACCAATAGGAATTAACTGACAAATTTGCGTTGTTTTCGTGTAAAAATCTCTTTGAAGTGTAAATTATATCTATAAATTATATCTATAAATTATATCTATAAATTATATAGTTATATTAACATCCAAAAGTATTTAGTGTTCATTTCATTAGAAATTTAGAAATCATATAATTGAAAATTTTTATAGAAAAAAAACATGTTTGGGAGAGAAAAAATCAAAGAAATCAATATTTAAAAAATATTCAATTTAGCGAAATAAAAAGCTATTTTTTTCTTGTCGTAAAAAATTAATTTTATCTGCCGACAATATGATATTCATCGAGTTTCTCTAATATACCCTAAGATTTTTACGTCTTAATTTTCTCCCAGCTTTCTCTATCAATTTTTAATAATGCATAAGATACGTTATTAAAATTGATATAGAAAGCTGCGAGAAAGACGGATTACATGGAGCTTCGTGCTATTTCGCACAATTATTAGAAATGTCATTTGCAACATAGGCGTACTGATATATATCTAGAAATATTATGAAAGCTGCAAAATTCTTGTCAACGTAATATCACAATGTAACTACATGATAAAGAAGAAACATGATGAACATACATGCTTAGGTCATCCGAGAAGTATAGTGAGACGTCAGTTTTGCAGACAGGTAAGCTCTACTACAGCGTGGACACAATGTGAGCTCACAGACCAGGGGCATCTCATTGTCCATTGTGGCGGTTAAGCTGTCTTAGCCACAATAGCACGCGGTAATTCAATTAGTCCCTTTAGTCCGGCCGGTATTTTTCCCAAAGGATTTATCGCTAATCTCGTCGTCGCTATCGCGCATGATGGAACACGGAGATATAAAATTCTCCCTCACCCTTCTCCACCAAAAAATGTAGCCGCGACAAAACGTTCTTCCATTCGCGTAATATTCGCACGGTTATTCGTTTATTTCGAGGTAATCATCTTTCTCTACGTCTCTATTCTTGACTGTTTGTCTTATTGCGACCTCGCCATTCGACTTTTGATTATTTACCTTCATGAAATAATAAGTCTGTTTGCATTGCTTGAAACTCTCAAAAATTTTTGCACTTAAAAGGAAATAAATATATATTATAATAGAACACGTTAAAGAGAAAAAAAAGCAAAGATGGCGAGTGCAAAAATACAAACGCGAACAGACCTAATATCTCGTTTCGATGTTTATTCCCAGCAATTTTGATTTTCTCAAAATAATCCTATTTTATCGTCCAGTTTACAATACTTTTATAATACGATACCCACCCTACCTCGAAATGGTACTCCGATATTCATCCCTGACTTATGACTATCTAACTTCTCGAAGCGATACCGTTTGAACATATATACGTCTTTAACGATCCATTTCCTCGAAGTGATATTCGCTTCGATATTCATCCCTGACCATCTGGCTGCTCAAGGTAATGTTTCACTTCATCGATATTCATCCTCGACTATGCACTTCGACTTCGACCGGGACACGTTGAAGTCCCGGTTAACGGCGGTGTTGCTGAATTACGGTAAATATTATTCAAGATTCGCGAGGTTCGTTGAAACTGTCGAAAACGCAGCTATCGAAAGCGAACCAACAGTGTTCTACCCATCTCATCCGGAATTCTTTAATAAAAATGTATCGGAACGAGAGATTCGCGTCGCCGAGGATGGGTACGTGGATGCACCACCGATAATTCCCATCCACTCGATAACGGAGGCGGTTAAGACCACGGAGCACGTGGACATTAAATTATTAGCCTTTATGCATGAGGAATGACGCGCGTTCGATTATAATGGCGACTGCACTCTCAGGTATTTGCCATTCCGTTTCTTCCGCGCGCGTCGAAATAAAAAAAACCGCGGTTCGCGATTCCGCATGTAACGAATGTCCGATATATGTATATTAAAAAGGTATACATATATAGCATTATATATACATATATGTATTTATGCGTGTGTGTGTGTATACGTATAGAAAGATACATGTTGTGATATATCGAGGAGAACGGACACTACCCGTAAATCCACTGTTCGTTGAATGCAGCCATACGTCGTCGCGGTTTTAATCAACGCCGTTGCAAATCCCCTCGGCGTCGGCTCTTTCATTCTCTCTCTTTCTCCCCCTCCCCCTCCCACCCCTCTCACTCTCTCTCTCTCTCTTTCGTTTTTTTATTCGCCGTCCATCGAGACCTTCTATCTCTCTTTTTTTAAATTTCATTAGCGAACAGCAGACGGATTACATGGAACAGGCAGAATTTCTCTTTGGGATTACGAAAGCTCGGAAAAACTGCAGAAAATGCGAGAAATAGCGTTGCGACGGCCTAAAATGCGTCTGGCCGGCGACGTGGCGCCGTTTTTATTTAATATCTGCAAACAAGTCAAGAAATATATGACAGATCACCCAACGAGCGAAGGAAAACAAACTTCGATGTCGTCAAGAAGACGTGAAGAGCTGCGTTTTGCTCTAATTACTTAGAAAATAGAAAAAAAAGACTAAATTATTTATTTCAAGTCAAAAATTATTTATCATTAATACTAAATCTAATTTTGATAATATAAATAATAATAATTAAAAATAAAAAATTATGTTTGATCTTTTTTAAAAAAGAAAAAGCGAAAACGAAGGAGAGAGAAAGAGAAAAATATTTAAATTAAGATAACAATTGGAAAGAAAGTTAAAAAATTATAAATTAAACAGGATGCAAAAATTTTGAAGAAATTTTCGAGTTTTCTAACAGAGTTACAATGTAGAACAAATCGTCATGGCAAATAGTTTATTAAATTTGCCTTTTCAATAATTAGTAAATTCTCTCCAATTTTAAATCCTGAAAAATTTTTTATCTCTACCAACATTAAATAATATGCAAATTTTTTCTAGATAAATAAAATGTCGAAACGGACTACTGTATTTAATAATAATACTAATAAAAAAAAACATGTAGCCCGATTTAATGTCTGAGGAAATATGTACGTGCGATTTAAATAAAAGGAAAACGAAGAACGGGGTTGTAGAAGCTCTGCCAGCAATGAGCGCTTTTTGCGAGAGCGACGTAGTGCCTCGCAGCTTGTAGAATTACAGTGATTACGCTTGCTGTAAAGAAGCAAGAAGAGAAAGGCATACAGCAAACTCACTCTGAAAATTAGCACGTTTTCCCAAGCGCACTGCTCTAAATAACAGCGCGCTCGCCATTAGTCGCAAATAGAAGACATGACTTTAATAGCGTTCGCGTGCTAGCCTTCGTCTCCATGAAAGCTCATGCTCGAACTTGAGCTTAGGTGAACTATGTTAGAAATAAAATTACAACAAGTCAAATCGGCAACGTCGTGTACGATCTCAAACTTATTTTCATTACGTATTTTACATAATTATAGCCTAAGAAAAAAAAAATAGTTCACATAAACGCATCGCAAAGAGGGAAATTAAAATCAATATGATTACTGGAAACTTTTACTCTTTGCCGTGATTTTCTTAAATATATTGCGTGAATTATAATTATCTAATTGTCATTAATTACCATTAAATTAGTCTTGTCGCGAAGTCTTAATGACTCCGTGATTTCCTGGGTACAGAAATCGTACAGATAACATCATGGAATTTCTTTGATTAGTCGCGTATTTACCGGATGTATCTCGTTCTTGAGATCGCGATCGACCGTTTCATTTGGCAGACTGTATTAACCGTATCAGTCGTTATCAGGAAAGAGGGTGGGCGACCGACCGGCCTCACAAACTCCCGGACTTTTTTCCACTTCCCAGTCGACAGAGAGACGTAAATATGGCGGGCGAGGTTTCATCCCCCGGTGCGCGCCGGTAGC
>NW_017295653.1:613363-643417 GCF_001594075.2 Trachymyrmex cornetzi
CGAAGAGAGAACGGGGCCGGGAGGAAGCGAGAAAGACGCGAGCTTTCGGATCGGAGGAAGTCGACGAGGCAGGCGACCGAATGCGGGGCGGGGGAGGGAGAAGGAGGACGGGGTAAGAGGGAGGGAGGGAGGGAGTTGGATGTTCGAACGAACGCAATTTGCATGATTTTGCATGTTTTAGCGCGCCCCGGCACTGCGCCCATCGGGTTTCAGCTGTCTGCCTACGTTTTCTGCTTGCTTTTCTGGCTATACGGCATGGCCGGCACGCGGGTGGTAGGATCGGAAGGGAGGCTGGGGTGAGGGCGATGCGGAGGAGCGAAAGAGAGAGAGAGAGAGGTTGGTGAGGGAGATAGCGGCGTCGACATGACGCGAAAGGAAATTATTTTGCTTGGTTTTTCTCGACGTGAAGACGCTGGTTGACAAAGAAAGAGAGGTACAGAGGGAGAGAGAGAACTGTCGGATTATTAACAATTTAAGCTGGCACTTCGAGTGTTTCTCTCTGTCGCACGCGATACAAAATAAAATATTTTGCTCGTTAAATAAAAATATCGAGACTACGTACAGGCGATATACCTACACTTTTTCATGTTAACATACCTCGCAATACAACCAGTGAGAATCAAATACCGCAATCGATATCGCTACGCGTTTGTATTGTAATGCAGCTGCGTCTTTACGCGCATACCCGATCCTCGATGTGAATGACACTTTGGCCGCATCTTTTATCAACGAGTTGCGAGAGCCCGGTGCAAAACGTTCGGAATACGTACGTACGGTGTCCCGATACTGCTGGTGCCGGTTGAAAAAGGACGAGTCACCACCGACGCGGTGTACGACCTGGTATCATTCCTCGCCGCACTCGGTAAGGCCCGTTCCGGCTCTCTCTCATCGGCAACAATGGGCCAATAGCAAGCCGATAATGAGCGACCATTGTCACGTCCCTGAACCCGCACACGCGGATCGCGCACGACCGCGATCGGGGTAGTGCACGGAACGGGGGTGGACGTGGTGGGCAGGACGTCATTACAGGTAATCGCACAAATCACGCGCGATCCGTCCTATCCGCGATCCAGAAAATCGACCCTCGGTCCTTCCCGGCCGTCACCAACTCTCTTTCCGGTCTCTCTTCTCGTTCTCTGTTTCCTCTTCTAAAGAATCGGCTAATTCCGCACGACGCCGATAAGCCGTATTCCGATCAGCGATTCACTAAAACACGTTCACAGACCGCAGACGAACAATCTCGTTAACAATAATGAGCGTTATGTTCGATCTTAAAAATGCTGGTATCTAATGTGATACTCTAAATATCATGTAATAAAAATGTATTTGATGAAAAAATAATGTAATTCATCTTCTAAAAATTTAATCGAAGATCTACTTTCTTCCAGTTTTTGAAATTACAATCTTAAATTATGTGGTAATTATATTAATTAACAGTTTCTTTTCTTATAACTAAATATTTAACATTCCGTATATTTTGCAATCCATAGAATGCCCGGTTAAAGGTTTGTATTTGAGAAAAATACTTACCTAAATACTATGCTTTTGAAATATTAAGGATTAATAGAGCTCTGCAGACGTTTTCACAATAGGGTTTGTTTGCCACTTCCGGCTTTTGTCAGAATATATTTCCGTTCTTTCTTTCCAACTTCTAATTGTCATTTCTAAAAGCCGATTAGAAAACAGTCTTAAAAAAACACGATAAGTAAAGAGCCTGAAAACGGTCACAGCTGGATCTTCATACATTTCTGCGAATTTTCCAGCTATACATTTACCAGTTCTTTAAACCGCACGTCGATTACGCATTATTGCGGTAAAAGTTTTTAAAAAGATTTAGAACTATTTAAGTCTAAAGCGTTGAAAATACATGTTTTAAGCTGTGACAGGTGTTTCCATAAAAGATCCGATTTTGAAACTACAAATACTGTGGACAATGCGATTTAACAGATGATTGTCACTGATCTGCTGCGAGAAGACCCTTCGAAGAATGAACCAGAGCTTACCTGGAACTATTCTAGTTTCATTACTTTAATCGTTTCACCAATTCTTTCGTAGAAAGTTTTACTTGAAGTGGAGTCCGGCTAAAAGTTCGGTTTCGGTTGTTCAATTTAATAGTTTAAGTTGACTAAACTATTTTTCAACTTAACAGAAAATTATTGACTAATCAAATAATTTCGGCAAAAAAAATATATTCTTCCAAATATAATAAAAAATGTCATTTTTGTCATTTCCATTTTACAACCCTTAATAAATCAGTAATCTGTAATTTGAGAAATAATTATCCTTTTTAATAATATAATAAAAAATAATAATTAATAAAATAATATAAATATTCAATGTTCATATTTTTATATCAAACAATCTGCAAATTTAAAAATAAAATACGTATTAAATTTTTTAATATTACATTTTCGATATTTTTCAATATTATTTCTGTGTGAAAACTTTTATTGTGTCAGTTGAATTGAATCGAGAAGCTCGTGACTAGGAAAAATAAGAATTTGTTTCTTCTCCTTTTCCTGAAAAGAATAATAGATTTTGGATTAAATTACTCTGTTAGTTTCTATTAGATTTGATGCTTCTGATACTGTCATTGTCAAAAATATATTTATGTAAATATAAGTTATAAAAACTACATGCTCTTATTTTTTCTTTACACCCAAATAGCAAGTGTACGTGTTGAGACTCTTAGCACGCGACTTTTGGTAATAGGATTGACGTTGATATTTCGAAAGAATCGTTTCCATAATGCTTTAATTTTAATACTAACAATAAATAGAAAGCGAGGGCCTTCCGGGTTACACTGTGAATCATTAGTGAAATCGTTCTCGCGCGATCACGATTGAGGTATATTCATCGTTCGTGATTAGTCGGCGCGTTAGACGGCAAATAACAAGAGTGGCTAATCATTAGATCTCTCGTATCCTGTTGGAGGCAATGCAGCGAACGTTCGCTCCAAAAGGTCATTGAAAATCGAGCGATCGTAAGCAAGTACCGTAAGCGAAATACTTGCGAAGAAAGACGAGTGGAAGCAAAAAACAGAAAAACATTGACAAAAAAAATATTTAAAAATATCGAAAATCTTACACACATTTTATATTAATTAACGTGAAATAAAGCGACATGCAAAACAGATCGAAATTATAACGCATAGAGTATCGTGTACAGATGTATATAAATCGTCAGGTAAAGACTAATGTTTTTTTTTAAAAATAAAACATATTGTGTTTCTTCTTGAATATGTTTTTAATGCTTCAAATATGCTTTAAACAGTACTATAAAAAAACATATTTAAAACATATTAAAAACATCAATTAAGCATGTTTTAAACTGTTTAAAACACGTTTAAAACATGTTTTTTACCAACCCTGAAAATCGTAGATGTAAGAAAAATCCTTGATCGATAATTATTTATATGATATTGTATATTTTATTATTATAATTATTAAATTATTACCATCACATTTAATAGTACATGTAATGATAATGTCAATATAAGTCAATATGGGTAGACATGTGTATAAAGTTTATTGACTAAGGATATAATTAAAATCAACAGTAAACGTTCCGATCCTTCATTTGGGTTTTTTTAAGTACCGATTTAATAATTAAATATGTCAAAATTTATACATTTAATGACAATTCTGATAAAAAAAACTGTAGCAGTAAAAATAAAATGGGGTGCGTAATCAATTGTTCAACTAATCTTCTTGAAATAATCTTCCAGAAACCAAATTAATTTATTGATCGACAGAGTATAAATTCATTGTCATAGAGAAACTTGAATAGTTAGAAGTTGATATTAATCAAATATATATCGCGAATATCAAGTTAAGTAAACTGATCAAAGTGTACAATATTATATTATTACATCGTGCTATTTAGTATTATAACATACACATAACTATTTATATAAAACGAAAAGCCATGGCGTTTCAACGCGTTACAAGAGTACATAGGTCCTTACATTTGGAAGAAAAATGATCTTACACACATTAACCGCATTGTAGAACACTAGTACTCAGACAAAACCTGAAATATACAAGACGTTTAAATCCTCATAAAAAAGGCTACTCTCGCGCTTTCGTCCCCTAATTTGGCGATCTCGCGCGGTCATTACCGTAGACGTATCGTCCGGGGAAAGGGTTAATGACGAGCGTTGGGCGCGAGCGCGAGGAAGGTGGCCGTGATCCTTTACCCGCGGCACTCCCTGCCTCCCTTTTTGCTCGCCTCCTCGCCGCACTTCACCGACCTCATCGTATCTCCGCGCTCAGAAACGGAGGATGACTTGCGTCCGTGAGGAGCGGCGAAATAGAGGTGTCCGAGATGAGAGGGCGGCGCGTTGCGTTTATTTATCCTGCCCGTTCTCCGAGAGCCGCGCTCCTGCTCCCCTCCGTCCATCTTCCATGACGTTCTCCTCCTTCCTCTCTTTCCTCTTTTCGTCCCTGTCGTCTTTTCATTCTTTTTGCCACTCTCGTGACAGTCCTCTCCGAGCTCGCCTGATACAACTCCTCTCTGTCTCTCTTTCTCTCTCTCTCTCCCTCTTTCCTCATTCTGCCTTTCTCTCGCCACTCTCTCGTCTCTTCTCAGTGTCTTCTCGTCTAACAGAAAACTCCTAGAGTATAAATCCTTCGCTTTTCCAGCGCGATGACAGCAAATATACACTCACTCTTCTGCTATTCCCGGCCACCCTCTCTCGTTTATACCATGGACGCGCGCGGCCATCTTTCACCCTTTCGTCACATTCCTTCCTTACCTGTCCGTTCTCTTGTTCTCTCATTTTCTCTCTGTTTCTCGCCAGGTTTCGATACGTCCCCCTCATCTCACCCTACCGCCTTCCATGTCGACGATGAATTTCTTTCTTTTTTCTGCGGCAGGCTTTTGATCGCGGCCGCCATCCGACGTATGTGAGCATACCGTCCATGAGTGTGGATGCTTCATTGCTGCGCGCTCAAGCTTCTTTTCTTCTCACCTCTCGATCGACCGGCTGAGCTTTCGACCTTGCGACTCGCCTGTCGAGCCGCGGTCTATAATCACCGACCGATGCCGCCGTCACCGTAAAACCCATAGGCGCGGCTTCCGACTGGCCACCATCGCCAACAGCAACGGCACTGATGGATAGTGATGGCATTGACGTCGATAATGTTCCCGCACGAAGTATCCAACAGCCAGAGCCATGCATCCGTTGTTAGGATAGTAAAATATGAATTGACTGTTATCTTATTGACGTTATTATTATGGTTGTCACCTTTGGATTAGCGTTCTTCTGGAGATTGTTATCTTCGTATAGTGACATAATTATCGATTTTGTAATGCTTTCTCCAAAAAATGAACCTCAAATCTAAGGCTGGTATTACATTTGTTGCATGACAAATTTTTCAAGCATGTTACTTGACCGCAGGACAGAGAAGTTCTTGGATCTTTAATTATATTCTATAGTCAATTAACAAGCTTAAAAAATTTGTCGTACAACAAATATAATGTAACTCTACTAGAGATTTCTTTTGGAAACCGGAGGAAAATAGACGCGCGCACTTAAAAAATGGGCCATTAAAACTTTGAGCGGTTAGCCGGAGATTTTTTCCATCAGCCGGAGAACTGGAGATTCGTTCAAAAAGCCGGGGTCTCCGGCGGAAAATTGGAAAGGTTTCAACAGAGGTTATTATATTCACGTGCAAAAAGAGTACGTTCGTCGTTGAAGGTAACTGACGTGTACCACGGTAATTGAAGTAAATGAACGCATTAGGCTCTTTTATAATAATGTCAACAATTCCGTGATAGACACCAGTATAGCTTTCAGTTAAATATCTGTTGCTAGTCTGCTTTGAAATTGCAAGTAATTATCGAGGATCATCATGCGATGAAGGTCTGAACGGTGGTGGTATCTTTGCCACGAGATGAATGTTGAACTTAAGCTAGGAAGATGTGCGATGCTTGATATCCTCGACACCAGGATTCAATTTTCCATATAATTAGATCCTTTTTAGTATAGTCTCATGACGGGAGAACATGATGTTGGAATCATCGATTTTTATCAAATTTATGGTGAAAAATCAAGACGCGAAGAAATTCCGAGGAGAGAAATCCAAGCCTTCGTGTTTCAATACGATAGAAATACTTTAGGCGATCCAGGCAAACTGAAAGAGTCCACCCAAGGAGAGCATTGTAAATTATACAAATTATGAATAAACGTAATGTTTGAACTACTTTTGTATATGCTATTACATGAGAATTTTTTAAACAATTAAAATAATTTGTAAATGTAACAAAGAAGATAATAATAATTATTAAGTGTACGAAATTGAATTAACAAAAAAAAATATATATATATATATCAGGATACAAAGTGGCGATTTGCGCACCATAAATCTAGCTTGCTGCCAGAGCTAGATTTTTTAGCATGTTCTCCTAACTAAACTACGATTGGTTTACCGAGACTATTGAACGGCAAGAGGAAGAATTAAAGAGCTTAAGCGATTACAAACTTTACAATTTCGATCTTTTTGCTTTTTGAGTAGCGCGTTTTATTGTTTGACACATGTCAATTGTTGGGAAGTTTGATAAAAATCGATGATAATCCCAAAATTATATATTCTCCCATTATAAGTTTATATTAAAAAGAACTTAATTACATGGAAAATTGAATTCTGATGAAATGAGTTAGTTTCCACACATAATGTAGTTTATATTGTGGTGAGCAAAAGATGTCATAGACACAAGACTTATCAATAATGGATAGTTTTTGAATTATGTATCAAAGGCGTTTTGTGAGCATAAATTTTACACCTTTAATGCACCATAGCTTGAAAACTATTTATTATTGAGTCTTGTGTCTACATATTTTGTTCGCCACATTATAAACTGCATTATGTGTAAAATAACTCAATTCACCGAGACCTAATTTTCCATATAATTAGTACAAGGTCCTTTTAAATCAAGAAAGGAATATCCTAGTTATTGTTTTTACTGAATATAATTTTTAGGGATGGAAGCCCAAATTTTTCCTTCTCCCGTCACTTACGAGTCTCTCACGAAACTGAAATTGTATTTACCAATAAGATCGTGTTTTTACTTAAAACACAATAAATAAGAATTGTCGAAGGCAAAAATCGAAGAAAATTGTTCCGATCGTGCGCAACGAGGGATAGCTGTAATTTAACTGCAACGACTTTCGATTCGCACCGCAGCGTACTCGATAAGTAGGTCGAGAAGGAGACTATTACTGTTAACGGGTTTCGTCCCTCCTGTTCTCTCTTCCGGGGTGGAACGAAAAACGCGATGCGCCAACTGTGATCTCTGGTCGCTTTTAATTAAAACATTCCCCGGATGCGCATCGCGAACGTGACTACGGGAAAAATGAGCGAAAAGTATAAGAGGGATAGACGGTTTAGGGGGAAAAAGCGGGGAAGAGATCGTCGACCAATTATCTGCCTCGATACGATCTTCCGCGTCTTTACTCTCGTTCGAGTCGAATGGGCGACGACCGGTTAAGCTCCCGTGGGGACCCCCGGGGGAAATAAAGCTCGTCCGGGTTTCCTCTCGTTATTATACACACGCGCCTGTGCCGCGGAACCGCGGCTATCTCTGCGATCTTCGGTCCTTTGAGGACCGCAAGCCTGCCCCTTGCGTAATATGCCTAAGGAACTGGCGCGGCTTTGCTAAATTAATTCCACGAGCTTGGCGGCTCTCTTCTCTGACTCTCGAGAGATCCTTGCAATCGCGAGTTACAAGTAAATACGTCCTGCGACCTGTAAGGGAGAAAAGGATTGTTCTCGTGGTTAGAGATTACTTATCTTAACATTTTTGTAAAGAAAATGGTCCTACAATGTTTCGTAAGTTAAAAGGAAAGGAAATTGAATTAATCCTCCGTCTGCAATATGAATCTTATTTTGTGAAATTTTACTCTCAAATTTCACTCTCATTTTTTATTCAATTTCAATTTGTATTAAATAAAGGTTTTAACGTTTGCGTTAAAAAGTTGTGACAACAATAAAGAATAATAATAAAAATTGAAAAGTAACTCTGAATTTTTTTTGAAAGCTTAGAACAGCAAAAAACCTTGAGACAAACAAGACCCAGATTGCAGACGGAAGATAAAAATGTTTGCAGAAAAATGTTGCTTGAAGATTAAATATATATATAAAAATGTAAGTTATAGGCAACTGAAAATAAAATGATTACAACGTTACGGTCGCAACATTTCATTGTTACAATATGTTTTATATACATATAAATAAAATCTTTTAATTTTTAGTACTAAAACAATTTTTTGAAATATACCTATTTAATGTAAGAAATAAGAAATTGCAAATCTTCTCGGCCAATTAAATTGGATAATTCATTCAGGGCAAAATTTTTCCGAGATAATTAGCCTTCGATACACCAACGATCGATGTAGAATCGTGCGCATTTACGGTCCGCGATCTTCGAAATGGTAATTTCGTTCTTTCGAAGCAGGCGTCGTCAATCGCGCACGTTTATATATCGGGTGGCAGCGGGGTGAGGATCTGAGGGGCGATGAGCGCTTGTGCGTGGTTACACCCAGAAACCCTGCCTGTCGGTAGGGCAGCGTAAAGACTCGTGAAAGCTTCCGGAGAGACAAATTGGCGTGAAAACGCATTTCGGGGGTAGAAACGTTGGTACGGGGTTTACGGGGGGATAGTGAGCGAGGAGGGGCATCTACCACCTCACCACCGCTATCGTCGCCGCCTCCCCCGTCGTGCTGTTCGGTAATGTCAAACATTTAGGTCGGGCTCCGGGGCGTTCGGCTAAATACATTCACTCGTCGCGGTCCTATCATTCCGCGCGACCGCTCGCGAAGAATAGCGTGATAATGAGAGGAACATAATATATTTTATAGGGCACCTATACAGTCGTCCGATCTGTGACGTCTCGCGAACTACTTCAAACTCTCTCACTCTCTCTCTCTCTCTCTCTCTCTCTCTCATTCTTCCTTTTCTTCTCACTTTTCATTCCATTGCGAAGTGGACCGTTGGCTATCACGATGAAAATGTAATTCTCGAAGGGATAAGTTTTGCAAGAAATATCGACTGTAAGTTCTTGGATTTTTATCTTAGGAAATATGTAGCTAAGTATATGTGAGGTCAGTATTGAGAATTTTTGTATTAGTTTCATCCTTAATCTGTATAAAATCCTCCTGTTTTTTTACATATTTAGTTAAATTTTATCTTTTACTAATAATATCAAGACAGGATTTATACCCTTATAGTCTCTATCTTCCAAGGAAATCCCAAGAAAGCATTTCCTGATGCAAAAGATTACCCTTCATAATTTCCTCAATAATACCGCAAGTCTATATCGATTCATGCAATTTCTATCTAATTTATCCTTAAAGTTGCTAAATTTGCATCTTGGAATTATGTCTTACCGCGCTTAGGTTTATCTGCGTATACAATCTGCATTATGTTTTATCATTGATTTTGCAGAATATATTGTTAAATATTTAACTTTAGAACGCTATTGATGAATAAATTTTATTTACAAGTATATTTTATTTAAGCGTATGAGGAGACATACACACTCACAATTGGACTACATATTCCATATTATTTCGAAATTAGTATGCTTATTCTTTCTTTCCTTTTAAATTAATAATTGGATTATTGATGTTTGTAAAAGATTATAAATATTTTGTCACTAAAAATATGAAATGAAAAACTTGTGTTATATTAACTAGGAATGACCTATTTTCTTGTATGTAAAATTTACTTATTGATAGCAATACTGTACTCAATAACGATGACATTCTATAGAGATAAACAAAATAATATTAAATAATTAAATTAATTCACAGTAATATAATAACAATTATATCATTCATTTTTATTTAAAATTATTTTAAAATATTATTTCTGTCGATATAAATCATCGATTTATATTAATACTATCAATTTATTATTTTATTATTTCTTTTATTGCCATTAAATCATATTCGGATAGACCTGTTTTAAGTACTAATTGAAAGTATTAAATGATAGATATCGCATCTTTCAACCAGGTGCTCTCTCGAGCGGATTTCTCAAATCGAAACGCCAACGCAACAGCTTCCGCATATCAAAAGTGATCGAGTTATCGGAGGAGAGAATATTAATGATTGCTCATCGATTACAACGTGGGGCAGGCAGGAGGAAGTGTATCTCTTATCTGGCCGGGCAGGTATGACGTACGGGCCAAATCGAGCCGAGTTGAGTCGAGTCGCGCCAAGTATGAGCTACGAGCAGCTACGAGTGAGAGCTGCGAGAGCGGGCACGCCAGCAGCAGCTCGGGCATTCGTCGGGGTCGGGTCCGCTCGCTGACTCTACCTCTCGCAGCAGCCATTAGTCGCACCCTGCAAATTGAGTGGCGCCTGCTAGATACGCGCCTGATTCCATTAAAGACATCAAACGGGCAAAAATTACATCAGCAGCCACCCTCCATTCTACGCGCCGCTGTATTAACCTGCCTGCATGGCAGGCAGGCATCCCCGTCGCACATGCACCCACACGCGTGTATGTACACACACACACATACAGGCGTACGTTTGTCTCTGTCTTCGTCAGTGGGTCTCGCCAGTTTGCACCAATGTTCTCGCGCTCTCTCCCTCTCTGTCTCTCTTCCCCCCCCTCTCTCTCTCTCTATTTCCCTCTCTTTCTCTCGTCTTGTGAAACCAGCGCGAAGCGCGCTTAACACCACCGGAGGTGGCAATTTTTACTCTTTTTCGATGGGAGTATTACTCGGTAGCTGCAAGCGCAAGCGGTGATGAAAAATCTTTCCAACAACGGTCGATCGCCTCTGAAGTAGCTGGGCCAGCGTTAAAACCCTTTGCGGTACAGCGATCGCGGTGATTGGGACTACCGTCGACTCGAACGCGCTTTCAGACTTTGTCCACGTCAATTCGCGTTTTCAAATTATCGTAATACTAATTATTCTGCTGAAATTTTTTTAAAGAAACTGTTTAGTGGAAATTATCTCACTAATTAAGAAATTTTAACGTCTAATGTTAACGATTTAAAAACAATTTGAATTCCTTAGGTTTAACAAATTGCAATAAAGAAATTAGGACGACTGTTATTAGTACGTTAAGTATTTATTATAAAAACCTATACTTAACTGATGTTTAAAATGTTTATTTACTACATTTGATTATTCAATGTAGTGAAAAAGCAAAAAACAAATCGTTGTAAATTAACTCATTAAGTTGATGTGCCATTCAATCTCCTCCATAATTTCTTCAATACTATTTATTAGACTAATATTAGATGTTCATCTAATATTAGACCATCTGTATTCAATTCTGCATTTTTCTATATTTCTACTTTTGTGTTTATTTAATTAACTCTTTCCGAGTCTCTCTTTTAGCGGAAAGATATAAAGGTATCAATATCGGATAAGAATCAGGTACATTAAATGACAGATGTAAAAATACGGACCATTACGATCAACAATTTCGCTTTCTGATTAAAGAATAAACGGAAAATCTCTCTTATATAAATCGCATCGATGCATTATGGCGAGCCGATGAAGCTGCTCGTCATATTACAAGCGACTCGATATTCAGTCTGGCTGTAGTAATTAAAAAATCTTTTTTACGAATAATAAGTCTATATCGTGGTTAGGGGGAGGGGGTGGATTAATAGATATAAATGTGAGCTCTTTCGTTCATTTTTATAATATCGATCATCGGCTTAACCCTTTGGAGACACGTGTATCTCTTAACTAGATTTCAATGCCCTGTCGAAATTCACGCAATATATCAAACGCAGTTTCAATGCAGCGGTTTAAAAAAAGAGAGAAAATATTTATAAATAATTTAAATTTGCGTAGAATATTAATTTACACGCGTGGGTATATTAATTTAAAATATTAATGAACATTTTTTCGATATGTTGGCAGATATTGCTTTGTTTTAAATTATAAGTGATAAATTGATCACAATATATCATTCCTAAAGAAAAATGATGATAGCGGAACGGAATTTATAGATTAATAATAAAGGCAAATTTTATATTATTAATATAAATTAACAAGATTAGTGGGGTAAATTTATAAATATTTAATTAAACAGTAGTATATATTAAAGAGTAACCGAGATTGCGAGAATAATTTTGAAATATCATTGAACATCTTACGTCATGTAAGAAGCTGCGAAGCAATCACTGGGTCGATAAGTTTGCGGCGGGGATTCGCGTGCATATTTACGCAGCTGAGCCTGGACGAGCCTTTCTCTCGTTTTTTTTATTTTTTATTTTTTCGACGCAATTTCCTACACGGAACAACCCAGCCGACGCGCAGCGTCGCGTCGCACCGCGGCGCGGAGAAAGAGCCTGCCAAATCTAATTGCCGCCTCGTTTTATTTGATCATATTTTACATCGGCTTTTGACGCCGCCCTCGAAAGGCACGCTTTTAAAATACATTACACGTTGCATCGCGCTGGCGCTACGCGATAAATACGCTCTACGTTTGAGCAATCATTCTCGCGGCTCTCCCATTAGTCGCGCCCTAACGATATTATCTCCGTGCCCCTTGCAGCACGTCGTGTACAACGTGAAAATCTTAGGGTGAATTAGTGACTGGCTGGTCATCGATACAACGATTATGGGATCACTTCGGCTGAAATCTGTCACGTATTTCTTTTTACAAAATCGAATAAACCAAACTATTGCGAAAATGTGGCCAACTTAAAACATAAATATATGCCAGAGAAAAAGATTTTTAAAAAAATCGTCATTTCGGGGTTTTTAAAAAAGAAAAGTTATATCTGTATAAATAAAAGAAAACATTAAGATTAAAGATAACGAAGATTTAAAACAAGAAAATTAGAAATGTACTGAGAAAAAAATGTCCAAGTATTGCGAAGCAAATAATACTTACGACGTTTTCTTTGATATGCATTAGTTAAAAAATGTGAAATGTATCTCGTTAAGTATCAAAAAATAAAATAGATGGCTTATTTGCTAAGAATAAAATTTTATCTTGCCGTATTTAAAGAAAGATTTGTTTCAGTGAAATAAATATACTTCTCAAATTTCTAAGTATCTTTTTCTCAGTGTGCTAACAAAATGAAACATTGATAAGAATTAAATTTCTAAAATAATTTTGTCTGTTAAAAGAATCAATGATAAACATAAGTAAAAGTCTTGATATGATTTAAGATCAATTTTATGAATTTTCATTTTCTCTTTATTAATTTTTTTTTTTTTAGTCAAGAGAATAAAAAATTCAACCACTAACAATTTATCAGTTAATGTTAATTAACTCTTTCCTAAATAATAATTACAACTTGGACATTTTGCATATCATTCTGTCCTGTCGAGGTCTCTATTTCCCGAATCTTTCCACAGCATCCCAGACCTAACACTCGGCGATGCGGTGTGGAAGACGCGTTTGCGGTGCGAGGCGAAAATAATATTTTATTCATACGCCGTAGACATGACTTTCCTCGTTTCCCGGCGCCTCGGGCGAAATAATGTCTGGGGACCGACGGACCGACCGATCGACCGATCGTTGCATGTTGGGGAACGGGAGGAGGCGGTGGTCGCGGCGTGGTTGCGCGACGCCGTTGCCTTCTCCGAAGAACGGAACGGGATATACGCGCGCACGTGTGCATGTGTGTGTTGTGTGCCATGTACGCAGTACGCGCCCGGGAGTAAACCCACGGGATGTCGGAGGACGCCAGATGCAAGAGGAAAGGAGGACGGGGATGAAGGCGAAAGAGAGCGGGACAAGCGCGGGAACAACGAGCTGCAAAATGCCCCCGTCGCTTTGTACACATTTGCATACCGCGTTCCACGTGTGCGTGGCGACGTGTGAAATACAAGCTACCCTTTCCTTTCTTCCTTCCTCTCTGCCTTCGCTCCTGGATCCATCCGCGTGCGCGCACCACGTACCGCGTTCGCGACGTGCCGCATTTCGTCCGCATCTCGCTCAAGTTCGAGGAGGTTAACGTGCTCGAGAGAGAGAGAGAGAGAGAGAGAGAGAGAGAGATGCTGTTCATTATAAGAGTTACAAATAAGCTTCGCATATAAAGTTCTGATTTATATCTATTTATCTATTCCTATCAGTGCATCTTATTTGTTGGCATTTCTAATTTTCTTATTTTAAACCTCCATTATCTTTAATCCCAATTAATATTTTTTATTCCTATGGAATATGATTTTTCTTTTTTAAAAAACACGACATGAAAATTTTTTAAATCTCTTTCTTTCTGATATATATTTATGTTTCAAGTTGACCATATATTTTGATTTATACCATTTATATATGCTTGATTTATGTTAAAAGGGAGATCAATAAAATTGAAAAAATAATTTTATTTTATCAAAATTCTGTATTTATTAATTTTTAAATTAATAGTAACTCGAGTGTTCTCTTCTTGTATGCAAAAATATTTAAGTTGCAGTATAAAGTCAAAATAATTATGTAATGCACAATAACTGAAAAGTGCAAAATTAAGCTTCTCTTGGAAAGTATAAAGAGAATTTTTAAGTTCGCAGAGAGTTTCACCTGCTTCTAGTAAAGACGGTATTCTCCGCGAACATGAAGAGTTAAAAGATTAGGAAAGCATTTTTCAAGAAACATTTTTTTGTAAAAATTTCTGCACATTTTGATCGCCATATAAAACAACAGGAAAAAATTATTTAAAAAAAATCGAGAAAAAGAGAATAAATTCGAAGATACCTAATAAAATCTATTTAAAGCAAAAACAGGATAATTAAAAGTTAAAGTTTTATAATCAAGTATATGAGTGTCAATAGCTGTACATTAATCAACTTCATTCAATGCCATCTTTGTAACCTCTCTCTTAACATTTCCGATCTACATATGTCACAGTAAAATTCTTATTTTAGCGAACTTGTACGATTGAAGAATACAGAAAGCGACTGTCAAGCTTTATAACAAGCGTTCATAAATGGAAGAACAACGGCTTGGAAAATGTTCCCGAGCGTTTTGTATATATTTGCATACCGCGTTTCACAGTGCGTGAAATTCGACCTCGTTTTGCCTTCAGCATCGCACAACGAATCCGTCTGCCTGTAACTACTAATTTATGAAAATTTCAAAAGCAGAGTATAGCTCACTAAAAAGGTAATTTTAAGAAACTTTATATAATTTGGGAAAGAAATAAAAGCGTTTAGCTACTCTTTGTATAGTGTTTTAAATAACAAACAGATTCCACTCGACAAGACATATAGTTTTGAGGTAAAGAATATTTTATTTCTTAAACTTCCTAAACTTTTTAATTTTTGGTATATAGAATCAAAAGCTAGTTTCTTCTATGCTATAATCAAATGACTTCTAATATTATTCAGTTCTTTTCAGACGTAATAAGAATAGACTGCGCATTTCTATATATAAAGTTTTCACTGTCGGTTTAGAAAGAGTAGGTAGCTTGAGACTCTCTCTGTCTTTAAAGTATCGAGTTAAAGAGAGATGCTGATAGAGAGTTGAATAAAGACCTTCTAATTAGAGGGTCTTTAGAGTTGAAAAGAGATGCTGATAGGTATGTTCAATTCTTTCTAACTGAGCATAGAAATTAAGGTCAAGGAATGCACTGCAGTCATAATCTATTACATTTTATGTAATCCTTTTAACTTGTAATTATTTGTCCATTTTTTAAAACAACTAAAAAAAACTAAAACTTACTTCAATTTTTATAATGAAAAATAGACAGGACTCTTAAATATTAAAAAACTAAATCAACATTAAAAAGGACATATAGAGTCAAATAAATACTTGAATATAAATATATCACATAAATACAAAGAAATTTAATTAAAGTTTATAAAACCATTACATGTTTCAGCTTATTATTAAGCCATCTTCAAACGATCCATAATTATTCTTCAAGATATTCATATATATTCGTTAATTTACAATAGTCCTCGATAAATTTTTTCGCATATATCAATATTAATAGTTTTTTTTGGCAATACATGCAATATCTAGAAATTTCAAGACATATATATTCGTTAATTCACAATAGTCCTCGATAAATGTTTTCGCATATATCAATATTAATAGTTTTTTTTGGCAATACATGCAATATCTAGAAATTTCAAGCTTTCGATCTGTAAATCGTTGAGAAAGAAATTTTGATTCTGGACACCCATCGAGCATTCAAAAATTTATCAAGGACTATTGTGAATGAACGAATATATATAGATATCTTGAAGAATAATTATGGATCATCTGAAGATGGCTTAATAACAAGCTGAAACATGTAATGGTTTTATAAACTTTCTCAAGTAAAAGATTGGATACCATACATTTGGTCGCCATATTTTTCAGGACCTGCTTAAGATACAATGAGGTATCCACGCATCTCATTCTATCTTAAGCAGATTCTGAAAAATATGGCGGATCAATCAAAAGTTGTACAAACGGTGTCCAATCTCTTGCTTGAGAATCTCTAAGCTTGTCGTGTCGTTAACGCGATCCGTCGTGAAACGAAATAAGTAAATTAAATCGTTTCGGGCCGATGACGCGCGGCCGCGTAACTCGGCGGATGGCGGCCGGGAGACAAGAGATGCTCTGCAACGTCGACGTCTTCCGGTTCCGAGAGAGGAACTCGCTAACGAGCGGGGAGGAGACAGCTTAGAGAGATGTTCCGCAGGAACGAAAACGACGGCGGACAGGAGCGGAAACAATTAAATACTCGTGCCCGAGTGGTCGCATTGTTCCGTCCGTGGCGGGGTCCGCGATTCGTGGATCTCTCTACCGTATTGAGTCGGACTCGCTCGCACGAGATACACCATGTTGACTCGGGGCTTGCTTTATTGGACCGATGCGCGGCTTTATACGAGGGGCCGCCCGGTTCGTTGCACGCGCGAAACTAATTTGCCCATTGCGTCGCGTGAGAATTTCGTCTGGGAGATGAGCGAGTACTTATAGCCTTTTTATCATTAATATAAACAAATCTGAATCTTACGGGGAAATAATGATTTTGCTCAAGTATCTAAAAGTTTAGACTAGATAGAGGCCTGAAAAGAATTTTGTTGAACTATCAAAATCGTTACTTAGAAATCTCAAGTATAAGGAACAATGTTGCAAAATGCTGTGATATTCTAGCAACCAGTTTGAGGATCCTAGATAATTATTTCGATAGTCGAACAAAATTATTTTTAGAGCTGTATTTAGCTAAATTTTTATATACTTCATCAAACCGTCTTTTTATGTGAGATCTACAATAGTAACAAGTAATATTTTATTCCTAAAAAATTAATTATTTTATTAAAAGTAAAGAAGCTAAATATTTTATTACTGCGAAAAAATAAATTAATTTTGTTAGTGTTTTCAAAGTAGATTCATTTATATTGTTATTAAGGATAATTGTTTATTAATATTGCTCATTTAGCTTTTTGAAAACTAAATATGTTGATGGTAACTTAAGCGTAACAATATCGCAGCGTTTATTGACTCATGAAACGCTTAATACAACGAGATTCCTATCTGGATTTCGAAAGGTAATCGCAGATCTTGATGGATGATGTTAGATCGCATCAAAAGAGATCGAGATTTACGTGTTGTGGGCGCCACGTGCTATTATGCTCGAAAAAAAAATGATACGAATGTCTTACGTGCTTTGTGTAAATGAATTATAATACTAGTGAATAAATAATTTAAACGAAGTACGCAGAAAGAGAAAGAGAAGGAGGGAGAGGGTATAAATGTATAACGATATTCATTGACGTTATATGATCTATCTGTTCGCTAACTGTAAATGAAGAACGTTAAAAATTAATTAAAATATAGATAAATATATATAGACTCCCTTAGTGCCTTTTATTTCAACGATTAATCGAATTTTCGCATGCTATACTTTCGGAGCACATCACAAAGAAATCGCAGTTGCGGCAGTAAAAATACGGTTAACGCTGGAAGCGCTCTATCCGAGAGGTAAATTAAAGACCGGATTGGCGAACGCTTAAAAGAGCCGTTTAATTTCTCGTTTAACCATATTCGCGTTCGAAGTCCCGCGAAAGTAACAAATTGGAGAAGTTGCTTTCCTGATGTGTCACAGATATGAGAAGACACGTTTTGCGTGAATAGAAGAGCGTACTAAAATACCGATCTGATTTTCCATTTCTGGTGATGGTGACGAGGTTGGGAATCAAATTTTACAGCTTCTTCAACATCTCTTTCAGATTCAAATTATTAATTTTACAGCTTCTTCAACATTTCTTTCAGATTCAAAATATTTTCGCAAAAAAACTTGCGAACTAATGTTTTTATGCAATTTTATATATATGTTTCCAGTATAAAATATATTGGAGTCTTTAAATTATCCGCCGTATTTGAGATCTCAGTATGGTCTCAACAGTCATTGCATACACGCGGTCGAGCGACGCGACCCTTAAATCCGGCAGGCTGTGCATAACTCGTAATCCACCGTGGTCTCTATTCCGTACTGCAAAACGGCTTCATGTGTGGTATCAGTAATACACTAGCCCGCGTAATACGAATCGACCTATGTCGACGGTTCTCAATTTTCTTTTTCGCTCGATATCTTTTGCTGCAACCAAGATTGATCCATCCTATTTTCTTTGGACACTTCTCTTTTTTTTTTGTGTCTGGGGAAATTTTTTCTAAAGGTATACAGGATAATTTTACAACCGTCTGGGATTTTAGGGAATTTTCTAAATACTGTGCTTTGACTCCTCATTTAAGCACTAATGTCTCATGTGGTCTCCATTATTATCTATTAAAATGTGATTTTTTGACTAATTTATAATGTGCAATTACAAAATAAATACTGAATAATGTAAACTATTATTTATTGACAGGGTGGATTCTTTAATATTTTATATTTTATGTATATATTTATTTTATTAATATTTTAAAAATACTAAAAATAGATACATTTTAAATTCGTAATAAAACTTTTCATTAAAAAAAATATTCTGTATTTAATTATTTTCTAATTTAAATTACTCTTTGCTTTAAGTATTAATAAATAATTTATAGATGCAAAATAATTATTCATTGACTGTTGCGACCAATTTTACTAATCTACACGCATTTTTATGTACGTCCAGAGAAGAATGTTTTTGCAAATAAAATGTTTTGGCCTGTAAGTTTAAGTTTGAAAATTTTGATGCAATTCTAGCCACAATAAATAACAATAGTTATCCCAAACATTTCTCTCACAGATGTTACGTTTTAAAAATATTTCTTCATGATACTGCATAAAAAATATTGTAAGTATAATATAGTTAAGTACATAAATATAATACAACGTTAAGTATATAAGTATAATATAGTAATATAACATAGTTTAAAATAATTATATAAATAATTTAAATAATACTTCTTTTGAAAAATTTATTTAATTTTGATGATCTTTATAGGTTTTTTTTTCGCACTAACATTTCATGGCGTATTTGAGAATCTCTGAGATACACACACGAGTCGACGCGATTTCATCCGCGTCTACACGCTGCGCGCGTGAAAAGGAAGCCTAGTCGCATGAGCATCAGTTCAGTTTGCGCCGCGGCGCCGCCGATCGCGCGGATCGGTAAGGATATATCGAGGTTGAATAGGCCACGGCGCGGATCAACGTCCTCGGAGAATTCGTCGAGTCGGCAGCGGCCGCGTCGACGGATTTCCCCGCTCGATCCCCTTGATCTTTTAATAAGAAGTCGCGATATACGGTCCCCGATGTGCGGGGGATGATTAGACGATTACAGTCGGTTTTAGATGGGGCGGAGTTGCACCGCTACAGCTTCGTGCCGAGAGAAAATTGGGAACTATCCATGTCATGTTTGAACAAATAGGACGTAAAGTAAAATTTGGGACATTCGATAAATATTAAAAATTTGTAGTATTTAATTAAATGTTATTTGTATACCGTTTCTTTTTCTTTTGCATTAAATCAATTAATAGGTATTAATTTCCCCAAATTTTTTATGTTAAGTCAATCTCAACATCAATGTAAAAATATTTAAATATAAAAATTATGGATTTTATTAATAAATATTTACTAAAAATAATTTGTTGTTTTAGTTAGAATTTTTTAAACCCGTCTTTGAATAAATCTTATATCGGTTGTACAAAGTTGTCGTGTCGCTATTGTAATCTCGCATCTAAAATTTCACGAAATGTGAATCGAGTTTTCTTAAACTCGCTATTTCCTGAAAGTGCGGCTTTTCGCCACGTCGAGCTAAAAGATTGAGAAACTTTCGTTATTCCGAAGAAAACGAAGAAGACATTTTAAGACAGACATACCATTTTGAAACTTGCAGATGTAGAGCATCCATATAACCTCCGACCTCCTGGATGTCGCTCTCATATCACCGAGGTATCGATGTATACCAGGCGCTTTTATCCGTCGGGCCAAGTCGACGAGGAGCCGCTTTCAACACCGTGCCGCCTTTATAATGGCTTAATAACCCGCTTTTCTGCGACGCCAGGTTGCACAGTAAAAAAAGATCAAGACGCGTACGATAAAAGAGAGATAGAGAGAGAGAGAGAGAGGGAGAGGGAGGGAGAGATGGGGAGAGCCAAGGAGGAATTCCTCGGGGTCGATAGCGGGCCCGCGCTCTGTTTGCAGGTATTTGTTGGACGTGGGTTATCCGAGCGCGGCATCTCTCTTTCTCGATGCTGTCGGCATCAACGGCACATCGATATCGACCGCGGAATGTAACACGCGGCTCCGAAACAACATGGCCGGCGGGTGGATCTCCATAACGAGCGCGGTGACTTGCACATCCGACCCAGAACGCATTAGCCGTATTTGCATTTAATTGCCGGTTGTTTGTTTGACGTCCGCGCAACCGACGGAATTAGGAACAGTCGGCGTGAGGAAGGGGAGGTTCAAAGGGGTGAAGGGGTGGACTACAGCACGCATCCTGCGCCCTGTGATCTGCGATCCGTCCGCGCGTTCGGCCGTCGAGGAAAAGGAAGTTCGTGACTCTCGTGTGCTATCCGTATCTCACGTCCGGACGATCTAGTTCCTTTGCGTAAAAAGATAATTGTGTTATTTTATTTACTAGGCACAAATGTAACAATTGGCATGTAAAAGTTCTCTAAAGATACACAAAAACGTTCGAGACTTATTGAGAAAAAATTATCAGTTCCAATATAAGAAGTTGAAATTAAAATTTAAATATTTATTTAATATTTAATTGATGATATCCTTAATGAAATTCAAAACCAATGAACATATGTAAAAAAAATCTACCCCGCGAATCTTAATATTTAATATAATTAATTATCAAATAAATTAAATGGGCAAATGGGAATAAGTAAACCACGCGCCAAAAAATCAATCTTTAAAAATAACCGAACAATGTGTGGTTTTTCTAAATTCATATCTCTCATAAGTTAGTTAAGGTGTCACTCATAATGCGGTCGTCAATCAAACAATAGGAGTAAAAAAAGCTCTTGTTAGTTCGAAGGCTGGATGGTCAAATGAATGATATTTTCAATTTGATATTTCATGATAATGGTAACATCTTTCCGTCACTCGACAAATCTAATATACAAAAATAATGTATTTAATCACCGTAATTGATTGTGTGAAAATATAAAGTAAGAAGATAATTGATTGAGTATATAAATGTACAGTAGAAATATTTACAATTAGTTCACATTTAACTCGAATGAGATATTCATTTGACACCATCCAGCCTCCGAACTGGTCAGGCTCTTTGACTCCTATCTTTTTATGGAAGGAATAAGGATGATTGACTATCTCATTATAAGCAATACCGATGGAGAGATATGGATGGAGAAGAACACAACATATATCGTTCGTAATTATGAAGATGGCTAAAAAATCAGCCGAAATATATACTAAGACAATATAAGTAGTTCGGTCATTTTTAATAAGGATTGATTTTTTTGGTGTACGATTTACACTGTTTACAGTGCACATTCCCATATTTAATTTATCTGATTTTAATTTGTTTGATTTTAACTTGTTTTCGAGAATAGGACAATATATTTTTAAGAATTTTGTTATAATTAATTATAATTTAATTAATTTTTTTCAATTTGCAGATAAGTAATGAATAATTCTATCTCAAACGTCGAAGATAATAGGTCTGTTTTTGGCTGAACTTTTACACCCCAGTTTGTCTTTCTTCTTCTTCTTTCCTTCTGAAGAGAAAAGGACGAAAGATGAACTGGTGCAAAAGTTCAGCTAAAAAAAAACCGGCCTATTATGACTGTCCTTATTTTTTTCAAAGTGTTTAGAAGCCAAGTTGGAAGACGATAGAAAGCGACGCAGTTATCGAGTTACATTTTCCGCGTTATCAGCCGATAGTCTTCGCCGCTTTCCCAGAGGCATCCAGGGATCGCTTACGATTACGGGGACGCACGTAGCTCGTTGGACGTATAACGGTGGATCCGGGTACATAGAATCCTAACTGAATCTCTTCTCTCGGAGGATCTCTCCCTTCCCGCCGCGCCGTCGACCAGCACTCGATGAGTGTCTCTTCTCCTTTGCGCCTTCCTTCGCATCTCTCTTTTCCGCCGAAGACGAACTATCTTCTACTCTCTTTCCCTCTCTCTCTTTCTCCAGTCCCCTCTTCTTGTCTGTCTCTTCGGTCCGTCTCCCACTTCCGGCGGCCCCACCCGTCGTCCCTTCGGGCAACCAATCCCGAGTAAAGTTTGTTACACAACTCGGCGAACTTTCGAAAATGGTCTGCCTCCGCCAAGTAAGCTGTTCTTGGCTCCCTCGTTAGCTAGACTTTCCTCTTTGGCGCGGTTCTCTCTGTGCCGCCAGAGAAACCGCGGCGGATGCGACGCGCGCTTCATCGCTTTCTGTCTCTCTTTCTCTTTCCTCTCACCGCGCAATTCCCCGCAAAATAGCGTCTTTGCCTTCGATAGTACAGAGTTCCGCGTGTTCGTTCGGAATGAAAAATTTCTGCGCGATCAAATGACTCGGGTTCTGGGTTGGAGCACGTTTAGAAAACAAAGCAACACAAATAGAATTGTATTTCCAATGGGAAAAAAAATGTTGAGTGCAAAATCAAAATTTTCAAGAAAAGTAAATGGATATAAATAAAGAATTAATATTATAGATATATATATATATATATACATGAAAAATATCCGCAACTGTTTAACGTATTTCATGGCATATTTCTCAAAATTATTTTTAATTTTATTTTAAATTCTAAAGGGATTATATGACATTATCAATATATCATGTAAATATTTATAATACAAATGTGGAGCAATAAAATTACTCGACAAAATTTTGATCGGTTCATACGATTATGTATGGAACATTTGAAATTTTAATTCAGTCTTTTTAAATGCATAAACTTTCATATGTACAAAATCATCGTTTTTTACGCAGGTGGCCAGTGATGCATTCATGTGTCGGTATGTATAATAGTTCTTGCGCGATGCTATTCTTTAAAATAATATTTAATACGGTATGCGTTAATGGGTGCGAATCAAACTAGTGCACCGCCGCGATTGGAATAACCATCCATGCAGTAGCCATATCGTAAGACGTACACAGTGCTGAAGACTCTAGCTATTTTATCGAGATCGTCGGCTCACTTAGTCAGTTCCTCGAGTAACGCATTCATTAACGCAAATATCCGTCGGATGCATTAAGCGCGTGGTTGTCGTAATGCGCTCATCGTATCGCGGAAATTGCGCGTCGACGCAAATGCAAATTGCTCGTCCCCCCTATGCGCCGAATGTGCCTCTCTGAGTTTATCATGTACCCTTCACTGATTAACTGTCCGTTACCGATATCCTAACACTTTACAATATATATATATATATATATATATATAAAATACATATAATTCAGAGAAATGAATTGTAATCAACAAAAACGTACCTTTTAATACAAAATATATGCAGCAATATAAAGAAGATGTAATATCGCACATTTTAATATGAGTAATGTTATAACATTTGATATTTTTATTGTGAAATAAATTAAAGTAAAAAATGTATTAGTTTTCAAAGAAATAGTCCTATGTATGGCATAAAATTTAATTTAATTATTTTTGCAATTCTAAAGACATTGTCGTCTATTATGACAAAAATGTAAATAAGTTTGACTTCTAAGACATCTGACATGACTAGGGCATAATTTATAGACGCATGTAGACATTATCTATGAATACTAACTTTGTATTTTAAAATTCTTGCAACAAAATACGTACATAAATGTTGGATAAATTTCCACATGAATATAAAATATAAAATTTAAAATAAGAGAATTTTTATTTTATATATTGTTTCACAAATGATCGCGAAATATTTTATGCATTTTTACAATAATTTTACAATAAAATGAAATGATAAAATGGAAAGTCATATTATCGGACTCTTCATGTAAGCTTTGAGAGCAAAATATTGATGAAAAATAATCGTAAAATTACTAGCAATCGTGTAATTGCAATGTCATTTTAATAAAATAATAACTCGATAATTTTACAAATTGAAATAGATGTTATTCTTTTAAGAAAATATTACTGCGCGTTTTCAATCCGAATGATCCGAATCGAGTTGCAGAAATTATTCTTATGTTTTTCGTGTGACAGAAATAAAATTTGTCATTCGAATAATACATGTGTGAAATGGTTAACTATTACTTGAATAAATAGTTTTAACGTTACATATGGGGACGATATGAAAAACGATGATACTACAATATTAAATATTCTCGAAATAAAAACAATCAGTCCTTCATCTTCCCCGAGAGGTACATAAAATTATTTTTATCGATTAAAAGATTATTGAATGTTGTAAAATTCTTTCTTTATTCGAACATTTTTGTAAGCTTTTTTTAAGAACTCTGTTACAATTAATATTAATATATTTAATGTTACATAAAATAATGAAATTTAATATTAAAGTATAACCTTTTTTGATTATTCCAACTTGTCAATGACATTTAATTCAAGACTTTTAAGCGCAATCATGCATTATTAAAATAAATATTAAAAAATTTCTATGTTACGAATTAATAATTGCATTGAGATTCAATTTATATTAAAAGATTTAGTTAATATAATTATCTTATCCAACATTTTGTACGATAAATAACTTCAAGAATGGAAAAAATTAATAAAAATTCTTAAATTAAAATTCATAAAATTTTTCATCCAGTTATTTTAGACAATTTTACAATTCAACCGATGATTAATTCTTAACGAATGAAACAGATCTGGTAATTAATACCGCATCAGAAGGTCGAGCGTCCAGCTCCACCGATTCCAGCGGTAGTTCGCCATCCGATCTGAGGAGGCGTCTCGAAGATCTGCCGTCGCCGAACGAATTTACTTTTCTGGCCGATCGCGTGGCCGCTTTTGGTCGACGAATCTGTCGTAAACGTGAGGTCTTCCTGCGTCTGCACGAAGTGGCGAATCGAATTGAGGAGAACGACGAGTGGGAGGAGAGGGAACAGAGGGCAGAAACTGAGAGCTCCTTGAGAGTGTCCAGACCAAAGGACGCCCGAGCACGAAGAAGGGCGAGAGTTCGCCTGGAAAGTTCGCTCCGTCGCGACGACAAAGCGATGGTGATTTCTCAAGCTGACGGTTCTACAAATCCTTCTACAATCACCAGTGATGGCAAATTAAATCCCGCTGAGTCCTCCGTAAACCGATCGGTGCGAGACGATCGTCTGCGGCTGCCTGCGATCGCGATATCTCGAGGAAAATCTCGACCTTCTTCCTTATCCGAACCGTCCTCCACGCGTTTTTCTCCTCACAGTAACGGTGAATCGCGCGACATCAAATGCAAGACACTCTCCCACAGTCATCGGAACTTCACGCCTCGCGAGAGTGCGTCGAAGTCAACCGATCTCCCATCCGTTTCACCGTTTTCCCTCAGCGGCAGCGTTCGACCGAAGAAGTTTGGAGGGTATCGTCCACCTTCCGGGATAATTCTGAAGAATCTGAGCTCCAGCAGCGAATCGGAATCCATCAATGAAACGAGTAGCGGACTTTCTTCCGTCCGAAAAATCGACCATACTATCACGACTCTGGAATTATCCTCGCCGGAATCCATGGCTGTCTCATCTGTCAATGAGCCTATCAAGAAGATGCCGATTATGTCCGCGAGAAGTGACATTACCGGGTCAATATTGCCGAATCTTCTGCCTTCATCGCGATCGCTCGACATTGACGATTTCGATCGTCGAATTGCCCAAAATACTTCGCGAAGTTACGCTGGACAAATAAATCGTGATGAAACGACAACTTATAACCAACCGGGGAAAATAAATGCACTGGTAGATGTTTTTAATGAGCGAGCAAGTCACGATGGATTTGTAGCGAAAACTTCCAGTGATTTTCGGCAGGTCGAGCCGGAACATGAAGGTCCGCGTTATCAAAGAGAAGAGACGCCGCAAGATACGTCGATTTTCTTCACGAAAAGTTTTATGTTAGAATTTGCGGAACCTGTACCGAGTGCCTACAATGAACAAGTAACTCATAATGAATCTACAATGAAAGTTTATGATGAATTTAAACGGGTAGAATCGGAATTTGAAAGTATACAGGAGAAAGAAGAAGCAGAAGATTATCGACGTATCACATCGAAAACACAACATGACATTAAAAATCCGTTTGAATTTAATTGTTCGCCAGGCCAGTTTAACTTTGAAGCTCATTCTTTAGAAAACAATAGGGATGTTCTCGATATGGCAGAATGGCATCGATCGACGAGTCTTTACCCGAAAGCAGCTGTCGATACGTCACATTTTATTGAGAGAATTCAAAACGACATTACGGAAGAAGCTTTATCGTCTCAGACTTTGGAGCCGTACGGGAGTGGAGATCACAGTCGGTCATCCTGTACGGCAAAAATGTATTTACAGAAGGAAACACTCTCGAGCAGAAGACCTCAAACTGGCATTGACACGCCGGATAAATGCGATCAGGAAATTCTAACAAAAGTTCCTACGCTTGCGTTAAATTCGCAGGATATTTCGTACTCGACATCAGCAGGCAGCCGAGAATGTTCTGCTGCGCAACCTCTCGATCCCCACGCGTTGATCAAAGCTTTATCAGATGTATCTCTGAAACAGGAAAAACAGGCCGACGGTGCGTCGAGGAAACGCGAGGGTTTTCATCACGGTAAGGATACGATCGATGCATCGAGCGGAGCCTCAGATTTTCCCACGAAAGGGGAAACGTGGCGCGTACCAAGATCTTCGACGTTAGAGTCGCCTAGAAGATCGCTGTCGCGTATTCCTTCCAGGATACCCGTCAGGATTCCCAGTAACAAGAGTCTATCGGGCAATGACTCGGGATGTTACAAACCAGAGAATTCCAATGAGACTGCCATTTACGCGGAGTCGAAATTTATCGAACAAAACAGCGTTCCGTGCGAAAGTATCGTTCGTCAAATGAGTTCGTCGTACTCTGAAATCTGCAAACAGAATTCGTTGAAGTCGAGGAACGAGAGTATCGAAGTTACGGTCGCTGAAGGTGCGTTTCCACCAGGCGACGAGGCGGAATACGAAATCAACGATCACGTACTTAATTTAGCTTCCTCGAACCTGCGGAGTCTCCAAAATACATTCTTTGGTGATTACACGTACGACCAAATGCAACATCTATCTGCAGAGAGCAAATTTAAAGAGAGTTGTTCACCTGCGTTCTTCCACAAAGCAGCTTACTCCAGCGGTCGAGATTACGCGAAGATCGATGACGACGTACGATCGAGATCGGATCGGAGTACATCTCGGAAAAGCATAGACACTGCGGACGTCACAAGTGCTACTGAATCGCCAGATCTGTCCAAGTACAAGAAGGATAAGTTTCGAATCGAGTCGTTGAGAAATGCAGACGAGAACGTTACTTGGAGAACCGAGGATGAATGCGCATCAATTAATGACGAAGAAAATTCTGAAAACGTAAAAGATTACACATCGCGTGGCAAAAAGTCAGAAGGACTGTATTTGCAGGATAACGAACAATACAAACTGGCAATAGGAATAATGTGTGAGCCATTGTCGTTTAAAAGTCAATATCTTCAATTAGATTCGCCATCGGAAATTCAGAAAAGCGGTAGAAAGCGAAATCACGTTGGCGATAATCTTGAATTTAACGACAGGCTGAGCTTCGAGCAAAATCTAGAAGCATCTAAGAACGCGACATTAGAAAATTTGACGTTTCATGTATGCAGGACGCAGGAACAGTCCGACTTTGCCGCGAGAATATCTCCGTCGACGTTGAACTTGAATTGCGAGCCTAAGAGAAAAAAGAAGAAGAAGAGCCAGGAACGTTTTCCCTTCACAATTTCGGAGGCGTCGGGAGCGCTGTCAGTTGAACACGAGGATACAAACGATTATCAGTTACCCGATAAAAATCTTGGCTGTACAAAAATGGACGATCATCTGCGAGAAAAGACCGATTACCAGCTGAAGATGCATCCTAGTTTAACGAGATTGGCCATTTCGGGTGTGGAAGACACCGTGGCGGATATTCTGTGCTGTGTTGCAAAGGAAAAAAAGGAGAATACGACGTCTTCGAAGTCTATGATAAAGGCCTTCGTTCGGATATTTTCCTCGAAGCTGAAAAAAGCATCAAAGCAGCCGAATGATGACAAAACTCTAGAATCGACGAAAATCATTTACGAAAATAATGCTTGTCAAGAGGAGTCCAAAGCGAATAGTTGCTCGGATGATTTGTCAACAAGGGAAGTTTATAAAACGTGCTCCAACGATCGTTGGGCCGATCATCACGCTGCGAGATCGAATCCTATGCTCGTCTCCTCCTGGGAAACCCTGAAGAAGACGGAGAGTCTCCAGGCGATCGCTCAAAAACATCCTCACAGACGATTCGATAGAGATGATTTGTGGGTGAAAGACATTAAGTATTCTTCTTTCGACGAGAAGAAAGATAGCGAAATGTTGCAAAGGAAGGACGAAGCAGATGGATCAGAAGAAAGTTCTGCGAAGGATCGCTATTCGATTTTTCTCGCGAAGAATCTCCAGTCTAATGAGCCATCTGCGTCTAATCATAATTCTCTAAAAGAACAACAGGGCGTGATAATTTCTGGTCGCGTGGTATCAGATGAGAAAAATAAACGAAGTATCCGAAAGGTTTCGCCAAATCTCATCTCCGAGATTGAAGATGTAGAAGACTTGACCGGTTGCTTCTGTTGGAGGCTATGCCACATATTCGCGCCGTCCAAGTACCGTTCACCAGTAAAGTCGCGAGTTTCAGCCTCGAGAACGAAGAAATCCGATTCCCTGCTGCAGAAAAGAAAGAAATGATTACCCACAATATTTAGAAAATATTTAGAAGTATCGGCAACTGATACTTTCGCTCAACTTACACCTGACTCAACCGGTGAACAAGAAATAAATTGCAACTCGATACTTTCATGGAAGACACCGGACGGTAACCGGATACCAGTTCTTCATTGTCGACTGAGAGAAAGTATCCACAATCGATACTTGGTAGTATTCTTTATTTGTTTGACGCTACATAAAAAAGATCGCTGCATTTTTTCGCGCAGCGGCACTTTTATCACTTTTGTACATATAGAATTAGTTGGCATTAAAACGTAACAATTACATTTATCAACAACTTTGTGTAATTAGCGTCTTGTGTACAATTTCCTTGGAATATTTCCGTTAATTGCACGTACGTGAAAAGAATTTTAGACAGAGTTCACATCGAAATTACTTTCAAATAAAATACGCAGGAAACGAGAGTACTGAAAATATACTCAGGATGATCACGAGGATTTGATAACCGGAGAGATGTGGCTTCGGTGGCAGCGTAATCGAAGCCCGTCGTCGATTCATGTTCTTTATTTATTCGCCGTTCGTACATATTTCACTTGTTCTCAATAATAATTGTTGCGTGTGTATGTGTGTGTTGTGTTTGTTACACGGGTTACTTCCGTACGTCATATTTATACACGAGTAAGAGTCTTTGCCGTAGATGCGCAATTATCGCAGTTTATCGCCTTAATAAAACGTTTCTTCGCTACGCATTAACTTATTATCATTATTATCGTTATCATTATAGAAAAAATAAGTCTTTAAATAATCACATAAGAGTCGTCGAGAGCCTTTCGTGAAGGGACACGGGAAAGGAACGCGGGGGAGAGGGAGGGAG
>NW_017295653.1:643951-717895 GCF_001594075.2 Trachymyrmex cornetzi
GGGGTACAAGGTAAGGGGGTGGGCGGTCGACGGCCGCCGTGTTAAGAGCGTAAAGAAAATCGACGCTAAAGGCAATGCGTTTCCGCGATCCACCTCGAGCGCTCTCTCTCACCTATCTCTCTTTCTCTCTATCTATTTAGCTCCCTTTCTCCCTCTTCCCGTCGTCGCCGAGAAAGGAAGAGAAGCTTCGTCCGCCGGCACATGCCTCGCATACAATCGCGCACCTCCACGCGACCGCATGCGTTCTACATGCATTGGCACGACACGCATGCGTGCTCGACGTCAATCATACATTGCGATGCTCTTTCGTTCTCTCTCTCTCTCTCTCTCTCTCTCTCTCTCTCTCTCGCGCCTTCCCGTCCGCGTTACCGCATCTTCGAGTTAACGATTTGCAAACTCCAGCCCCTATGCCATCGAGTAATTAACATCTGCGGGCACGCACGAAGCGAGATCTCTCGATAGAGATGGTAAACGAGGATGGCAACGACATATTTGTTATATTTATTAAGAAAGTAAAAAGATCAAATTTAAATGTAGAAAAAATGTAGAAATGTAAAAGAAAGTAAATAGTGTAAATATCTATTAAAGGCATTCCATAAAATAATAAGCATAATGTAAATAGAAAAGAGTTAAGTAAGAAATCAAACGAGTAAAGAAAGAATAGAAGATTTCATATTAATTTCAATATGCTGATGAAATAATAGCTCAGCTATGTAGCTAGATAAAAACAAGATAGTTTGAACAGAAGAAAATAGCTTTGTTTTTTCACGATGAAGTTGGTGTCTCCAACGGGAGTAAAAGACATGATAAGAAAGATCGTTAAAATAATCTGTGGCGAGATATCTGATATGATACGTATATCAGCACGCTTGGTACGCTGTACCGGTCGACCTTTCTTCGACGGACATCGAGCTAATTTAAGAGCTATACAGTTTTAATCATCTGATAAAGCACGAGGAGGGACGCGCTCGAGCGATTAACGCGGCGGCGGAATTATGTCTGTGTCCGGTTATCCCCATTGCGTCTCAAAGGTCGTCGTAGCGGCTTGTCGAGGCGCGATAGCGAATACGGGCGAATTACGTTTCTAACGAGATTGTACGATTTGGCAACAATGAGCAATCATGGATATAGTATATGCGATAAGCGGACGAATCTTCGTCTTCCGATCTCGAAGCACTCGAGGCGCGATCCAGTAAATCTCTTGCTTTTTCTGCTTCGTTTGCTCGCATCGAGATTCACAAGGAACGTTCGTTCAGTTCTTTTTCGTGCGCTCCACGTCGTTCTCATCATCGTCGTCTTCGTCGTCATCTAGGCTCGTGCTGCCGGGACGGGGCTTCTTGTCGGGGAAACGACGTCACAAGGGGGGTGGAATGGAAAATTCCCTCCGCACGTAGAACAGAATGTAAGGCTTACATTTAGCAACAGCGTCGGTAGTTGCGGGCCGCACCGAGCTGTCGTTAAAATGGAACCACTGGCCGTCATGCACGGCAAAGGCAGTGTAATGTCCAGTACCAGCACTGTAACACATCATTTTACAATGTAAATACAATTATCGATTAACACTCCTTTTCGTTAAAGCTATGCACATTTCTGAAATTGAAAGTGAATTCGACTGGACACATAGCGCAAACTGGTTCACGTTAAATTTTTTGCATTTTACTTTTACATTCAGATTAAATCAATGTACAATACAAGGCTTTAATACGTACTAGTACGTTCAATCGAATTCGCTAAATAAGTTTCAATTTCAAACGTATATTTTTGGAATATTTAATCAATAACTAACTGATAAAGTGAGATGTTCAAATATATACAATTAAAAATTGATTGTCTGGGATAGAGAGAGAGTTACATCAATGATTTGTTTCAAGCTATTCTTCAAACTGGTATGCCAATACTAGTTTCACAATTCCTTATTCAAATATAAATTTGTAATACCGTAATGTGTGCTAAAACCTAGATAACAGTTTGGAGAAATCATCGATAATGAGTTGACTGTAGAACGTAACAGTAGAAATTTATTTATTTTCGAAATTAAGTAAGCGATATTGCAAATATTGCAGCGCAATTTAATAATCGTTAAATACATTCAAGAGAAACGGTAAAAGTAATATTTCAAAATATAAATTATGTAGGAGACAATGCTATCTTATCGTATATCAACGTTGCGCGTTAGTTGCTGCTATTACGGGGAAAGTTTCGACATGTTTCCATCGTCGGGTAACCGGTTTAATTGGAAGCGTTGTCAGCAAGGGGACGTACCCAGAACCATGGTGCACGATAACGGCAGCCAAGTCGTAAAGATGACTATTCTGAGCGCCCAATCTCGTCCCGGTCACGCCGCGCACGGTGAACGCTGACATGTCGAGAGATTCCATCGGGAAATCCACCTGCGTGTCCACCTTCGAGCGATAGGAATTGCACCACCTAAATCTTTTAATGTGAAGGCACAACACCTGTGGAAAGAGCAAAAGCATCGATTAGCGCGTCATACGTCAGACTTATTTCTCTACTCGATCAAAGTTCTCTTTTCGGGTCACGTTTAATTCACGCGAACTATATCGATCGGAACACGCACGTCCACGAATAAATTAAACTTACTAAACATTTAGCAAAATTAGAACGACGTCGAAAAAATCGATGCACGTTAGAGAAGAGAAGTGGAGGCAAAGAAGATTTTTTTAAATTAAGGATTTTAATTTTTTTCGGAAAAATTGTAAGAATTCCTTTGCGTTGAAATTTCTCGAAAATAAAATGACAACTCGAATTAATTTTATTTTTATTGAATGCATTGTTTCGATAGATACGATACTCACGTTAGGCAGCCTGTGTATCCAGAACCTCTTGGTAGACCTCTGCTTGCCCATGCAGTTGTCGCAGAAGTAGAGCTCGCTGTCGGCCAGCTCTTCAACTTTAAAGAATCTCGTCAGACTGTAAGTCAAACTGCACACTTCCTCCTGCTCCTTCGTCCTGCTTCTCTGCAATCGGTCCGGTATGTCCAGCGAAAGGTCCTGGAAAGGCTCGTGCGTCTTCGAGTCCGTACGACAGTTCATACAGTGGACCTGCGCGAGGAAACGCGATCCATAATTCGTCCGCGCTTCTCCCAAGAAGAAAACGAAGAAGAACGTGACTTTGGCAAGCGACACCAGTCTCTCGAGAGCGCAGAAATTCCCTCCTGTGCCAAAGAGGCTGCGAGGACGTTCGTTTCGCACGCAATCGAGACTCGCTGTCTGGCGATCGGGTCGTTCAACTTACCACGCTAAGAAGAGTGCCTCCAAACACGGCAGTGACAATACTCTGTTTGCCGCGCAATCCTAGAGGCTCGTGTCCCAGCCTGGGCAGCAACTGTAGCAGCTCGGTGTGCAGCCGGTCGAGCATGTAGGTGAGAAATTCATGGGCGTCCTGCTGCTGGTAGCCCCGAAATCTCGGCACGACCTTCCAGATGGCCAGGAACAGGCACTCGGGCGATATCGCTTGGCCATTGGAACCGCCCAAGCTTAGACCGAGTAGCACCTTTCGTAGTTCCTCGGCGAGGAGAGCGTCGCTCATAGACATCTCCTTCGCGCGACCCGGCGTTACGATGCGGCCGCGGTGCGTCGGCGGCCCCGTAGATTCGTCGAAGGCGATACCCTCGAGACACGGCATCTGCGTGAGATACTCGCAGAAGTGGCTGATGTTGTTGAAGGATTGCAGCACCACGTTCATGAAGCAGGTGTTACCGAGATTTCTCAGACCGACGACCTTTTTCTCTTTGGTACTTTTGGAGCTGCGACGCTTGGCCGGCCGATTATCCGCGCTACTGGCGTCCAGCGAGTGTAACCTCTTGCGCGCCGTCCTCGGTCGTAAATTCCTCACGACCACCTCTGCCTTCCACAAGGCGTCCGGATCGTTGTCGTGATCATCCCCGCCGTCGTCCCGCGTTCTCGAAGACGGCGGTGTCGTGGGCGGTGACGTGCTCCAACTTTCATCGTTCTCCTTGTGCTCGTCCTTACGAAAGGTGACGCGTCGTATCTTCTCGATCTGGCCATTCGTCGTGTCGTTCACCACGTATTCGTCGCAAGTGTAACTGGAAGAAGCGAAACACGAGGCATGCAGTTTTTAGAATAGAAACCAATCGCATTCATGTTCGTATTACGACACACGAAGAACTCTATATTTCGATCTATTAATAAACTTATTGATTTATTCATAAATAGATATCATTCCCTTATTTCAAAAGTGACATAATTTTAAGAATTAAGTTTTTCCGAAAAGAGGAAAATTTTGATATCCCACAAAATTATAACAAATCCAGAATAATTTATCAAAAGTGACATACTTCGTAAAATCACCAATAGTTTATATTTACTTTAATTAGCTAAAATGAAGCTCAAATTCAAAATTAAAAAATTTTATCTTCAAACTTCGATCACCAAAACTGTCTTAACTCTAAACGTTCTTTTGTAAAAGACTCTCCTTTTTATTTACAAAAATGACACAACTCAAAATATGTCACTCTCGTAGAAAATATGATCTTTTTGAAAATCTCAAGTGTTACATAGATTACGAAGTTTACTTTTAATGATTGATATAGAGTGATTAATTCATTCATGTTAGTAACTCGAAAAGCTAATTTTTTTTAGTTGTGTTACTTTTACAATAAGGGAATGATAAATTTCGCGACAACTGCACGTGTCTTGTCGTGTCAGAAATCCAGCTCTCCGAAATTATATACTGGTTTCGGTAGGAGAGAGATACGCGTGGACAGTAGCATACGAAGACGGTGAAAGCGAAGGGATGTAAAGAAAAGACTCACCAGAATACTGCCAAGCTCTCACAGTCTATGCACACGCAGTGCTGAGTATTAGTCTCGTAGTGCTGCAACGCGTGGCCTGCCACGTATCGTCCGCAGTGCACGGATCCGCAGTGCAGACAGAGCCAGGGACTCTTCTCGGTGCCGCACACTATGCACGATAATAATATGACATGTGAATGACAGTCGCAAAATAAGCTCAATCGACGCTGTATTATCAATAATGAAATAGATAAATCAGCATGTCACACATGCGTGTAAGTGTGCGGAGACTAAACCCGTGGTTTTATTTCACTTTATTTTTATTGAAAATAAAGTTTTACAATGTATACTAAAAAGAAGTTTCACAACGTGTACTAAATATAACAAATCTGAATTAACGGAATTTATTATGTGTATGTTAACGGTATCTTCTTTGTTATCATCAATTTCCTGCATCGAGATAAATATATTAAACAAATAAATAAATATATTAAAAATTTTATTCATGTATCTCAAAAGGCATTTATTGCAAAGGTATTACATACTCTCGTAAATGTAAACAAATGTGAAGCTGGTAGATTATAGGATGTTGATGGGAATACGGGTGGGAAAGTTCAATTACTTTACGATACTTTATTTAATATTAATAAATTTGTGTGCGCTGTATTAATAGCAATATCCTAAGATATTTTATGAAGGATTATAGCATGCAAAAATATAAAGAGTAATTGTTACATGCTGCGCTTCTATTATTACGAATGTCATTTTAGTCTTATATCATCGGTTAACGCTAAATGTGACCACTTTATTATTACCACAAATAAAATGAAGTCAATCTTTTTATAGATAAAAGTCGATATGGAATGTGATTAGATTAACGCTAAATATATACCTCTATAAAATTACCTGTTTCCAGAATTTCGATGTGATTGATAGAGAGTTGTAATTTTTCTCTACAAAGAGTCTCACACTTTAAAAAGACTTCTGGCAATTAAGTGAAAATATAAGAATCTTTAAAGATACAGGATGCTGATATTATATGACAATTCATCATATTTGTTTACTTTTAGAAAAAAAATCGATTTGTGTTCTAATATTTTTAAATAATTCTTGTTGCCTTTAGCAAAATGCTAAATATCTGCAAAAAATTATGGAGGCTTAGAAAATTTCTATCTGTTAAATAAAAAACCACCGAATTTTTTCGTATCAATTTCAGAATGACTTTTCAAGAAGGCATTCGCAGAAATATCGTCAGATATTTATAAAAAAAAATCTATTACCCTCTCTTGACAACTTTTCTCTCTGGAAAATTTTCGCTGGAGTACCGATACATTGCCAGAAATTTTCATTTTTGTTTCCAATCTCTGTCTCAAATATTAATCACAAGAAATTTTCAAAAATTGTAGAACTCTTTATAAATTTTTGAAAAGAGGCCAAAAAATTTTTGTTAAAACTATATAAAAATTCCAACAATAGAACTTTACAGAGGTGCTAAACATGGCGCTAGTAACGTAAGTTTTAGCCGTAATAAGCTTTCAGTGGAAGATATATTACTCTTTCTTAAATAATTATTAACAATCTAACATAATTGAATCGACAACCATCCAGTCGCAGGGTATACTATATCTGGTAGTTGCGAAAGTGCAAGTCGGCTTTGCCATGTCGTTTCGGCTCATCTTACGTAATTCTCGAGAGACCGCGTAAAAGCGGGGTGCGGTGGCGAACATGAGTTCGACACACCCCCCTTCGCAACCGATCGATCGCAAAATGTCTTAGAATTTCATCGGGCTTCAGATTCCTGGTGATTTGTGTTAATAGGAATTTTATCCAGAAAACACGATTTTTGAACTTATTTTTGCGAATAAAAAAAAGGAGCCAAGTCTCGAGTAAGTTTTATAATTGTGTAGATTTATATAGTTTTATAATTGCAAGATTTAGTGTTACAGCAAATATATTTTTGACGATTGTCGTATCTATCCTGTAAAAGTACGTATCATAATTAAATGAAAAAAAAAGTAATAATTATACAAAACAAGGAGATTAGAAAAGAGCAATAAATCACATAATAATAAAAATCACGCAATTCAAAGAATTAATTAAGACAATAATTAAATCTTTATTATTATTAAGGCAATAATTATATTTTTTGTGTAAATACGGATATAATTCTTATGTGAATTACAAGAGATAAGCGATTGTAAAATTGAAAAATGACGAGTGTTAAGAACTGGATGACTGGAATCCACTGATTCAGAACATCGGAAGGCAGTAAATCCGTCAGCGCTTTACATATGCAAAGCATATACAGACGTATTCAAATTTGCATTCGAAACCTGGCATAATATCTCTTTGAATTTTTCCCAAGGCGGTCGCGTTATCTCAGCATTCGCAAACAACGTCGTGATCTTATACAACAGGGTGAAAAAAGGAGACACTTCTCTAGAACGGAATTTAACAAGCGCAAATGTGAAAAGTGAAACGCCGAAAGTCCGTTCACGGAAATCCGATCTCGCTGAAGGTCGTTCCTATTTGAGGAGTCACGTTCCTTTTCGATGCCGATATAGGAAGCCTTAGAACAGACCGCAGTGTTCTATCGGCACGTTTTAATCAGCGACCGTTGCCATGAGAATCTCGTGGCAAAGAATAGGAAGGAGTGAAATCGAGTAGGTTTAGTTCGCGATAAAATCACACGTGGAGTGACAGTTTCCCAAGATTGTTGGAGTAAAATATCCTTTTAAAACTGCATTAATTCATGAATATATTTCAAGTAATGATCATTTTTCATTAGCCAAAAAGATAATTTTATTATTAGAAAATATATCACTATAAAACTACACATAATTATTTGAAATAACTTTTGCAATATCATTAAGATAAGCTAGTTAATATTGCAAATATATAAATTATATACAGCAGAAAATTATAACTCTCCCTACTAAATCTTATCGTTCAGATTATATTGCGCAATGCAATGGTATATATTAATCTTAAATTAACTTTTCCTATATATAGGTACACACATATATATATATATATATATTTAATTATACTTACACATTATAATGTATATTAAGAAGCATGATTTAAAAGAAACTAATTTAGCTGATTAAAATTAGTTTACCGAACAGAGGATACAAATTACTTTATATCATCAAATTATGATTGACATTTCTTATATCCGTGTACGGATAAAAAATGTTGTTTGGCACAACCATTACTGCTGATGTCTGCCAGAAATCGCTGTCGTTGGAATGACGTGGATGACATGAGATACGGTGATGTTGCTCAGAAACGTTCAATGTGTCATCGTAGATAACGAGTAACATAACAAGGAATGTTATCATTCGAAAAAATGCATAAAATTTTACAGTGATAGTACGCAATGTCGTTCGTACAGCACATTCGTTCATTCATTCAATGTCCGCTTGTTCAATAAAACGAATCTAACAGATCCTCGTGCACGCGGATGTTCCTCGTGGATTGTTAGAGTAACTATTATTACGAACAATGTAACGATGATGAACAAGAGGGAAGTGATTAAATAACAAAATCTTATTACTTATTCAAGTGCGAATATCTTGTTTCTGCTTCATCATTTTTCAGTCGAGAGAGTCGAGTTCAAAGAGATACTAGCAGTCGCACGTTAAAAAGTAACAACGAGTACTTGTTTAAAGCATTTGAAATTAATGGAAAAATCTTTTGTTAAAGTAAACTTTAAGGTTTTGAGAAAAAGCATATGTAGGAGGTTGTTTAATAATAATTGAAGCTAAATAAAAAAATTTTGCTTTTGGATATAAAAAGTTTTAAATTTATAACAAAGCAATACATACTTTTTGAGAAAAAAATTACGCATAGGTTTAGATAAAAGGATTATTTCGGAAACGATAACAGATATGATAAAATGTCACAAGATAATTTAGATTTTTTTCGACAAGACCTACGAGAAAGGTCCTATCAGTCGAAGTCATATCTATCACCGTTATCGAGAAAACGATCCCAATATCTAGACCTGTGTGTAACGTTTTTTTGTCAAAGAATGTGCAATGTATATATTTCCTATATAATTTTTTTAGTTTTGTGAATGGTCCAGTAATTTTTTTTTATTTATGATACAACATTCACAAAATTCGCGTCTTGAGAATTACTGAATCCATATAGGAATAAAAGAGTTGCACAATGGAGAGAAATCTGGAAATGCACGAGTAACATGCGAGGATTGTGTTCGCGTCGTAAACACATAATTCATGGTTCTTCGGTCGCAAATCATCGACGATTCTCGAGAGAAACAGCGACACAATCGATGATTAAATTCTGAGAATTATTTTTGGGACTTGCGCCAGCGAGCGTGGGAATGCACGGGCGTTACCAGAAATCGAAAGTTCCGATCACGACAAAATTGAGACGATTGTTATATACGGAATACTATCAAAGTATGAGAAAGAGAAATACCTATTTGAAAGAATGAGTCAGATGGCTTTCTTTCTCTTTACCTCACTATCCAATTTTGTAACGTTCTGTCTACATTGAAAAGTGTATTAAATTTTAATAAATATTTGTTTGAATAGTAAACAAAATATTTACTAAATATAAAAATGTATTTATTTGGTTACAACAATTATTAATTTATTCTCTAAAGTTTCTAGAATAAACTCATTCTGAAAAATTTCACTTTTAAAAATTAAAAATTGAACTACTCTTTTCCAAAATTAATTCAATTTTGACTATTTTAAGTGAGATTCTATTCCAAAGAATTTAGAGAGTGACTATCATTTTTTTATTAAGTAAATATTTATTTACTGTGAATAAATGTTTAATTAGCACTATTAAAAAAAATATGTATTAAAATTTAGTAAATTTTGTTCTCAGTGTACGTCGATGACGTCGTTGTTTTCATCCGAAATTTCCGTCGATGTATTATCTCATCGATGAGCTGAAGGACGGTTATTAACTAAAAGAGCGACGATAAGAAATTCATCGAGCGTGACGTTTGTTCGGTCAAGTATCGATACGTTGACTTGTTCAGAAATAGCTATAACTGTAGCTTCCAAAAATAAACTGTATTATTACATTATATCGATTTTGATTCAATATATGTATTTATTATAATCTTTAAGTACAAATAATTGAACAAATGTTTCATACGGTATTACATCCAAATATTTTGTTACATATATATATAATAATAAAAATTATATTATAAAATAATTTAAATTAAAATTTATAAAATAATTTAATTTTTACGATTAAAATATCTTTAATTAAATTATAAAATATCGTGATTTATTGTGAAATAAAGTTAGTGAGTATATTAGCATGATTCTTTAATTTACTTGCTCCAAATATTTGACAGCTATATGAGGAATATCGGCTGCGTCTAGCAGAAAAGCAGCTTTGCAACTGATGTAAGATTCTTTAACATGATTGGTTCATACATTTAGATTCATGAGAAGCTGTGTTAGCAAGTATCAATCATATTTAAGAATCGCATAACAATTACAAAGCTGCTTTCTCTACTACAGCCATTGTGACCCATGCATCTAACGCTAATCATTCATGGAAAGTTCCATTCGTATTCCTAATGTGCCGCGTATTCCGGAACAGAAAAGAATTTCCACAGAATATTAAAATATTAACGAAATGTTGTAATGAATACTTCTTGTGTATATCACGAAAATCATTCACCTGCGAGCAGTGTACATCCCTGCCAAATTACATGGAAAAAAATATAAAGAGTATAACGTTTCGTACATTGTGAAATGGATCCCCCAAAACTGGGGTCCAAGGTAAAAATAAATGAAATGTGTTTTTGACAGTACAACTTTATTTAAAATTTATTCAGGGACCTCCGGATCTGGAATTTTTGGGAAAATTATAACGAAATATGAAACATTCTCCAAATACATAACGATGTGTAGATATTTAACGATTATTTGAATGTTGCTCTCATATTATGAAAATATTTCGGGATATTCCGAAATATCCTTGGAATATTATTTTGGGATTTTACGAATATTTTAGGAATAGTTTGGAATTAGCTGGGAATGTTTTTCCATATGAATAAATATTAATAAAACAATTGTTTCATGAATACAAAAAAATTTCTGTCATCCATCCCGAAAGAACTATCAAAATTTTTTAAATGTATCCGCGTGTATATTTGGCAATTTATCAGGCCTATCGACACCTCGCTCACATCCGGAATGAGAAAGAAACAAGCTGAAAGTCTGCGTCAAAAAGGGTACTCAGTATCGCGGAACAAAGTGTCTACGTCAGAAGAACAGTATCAAAGTACAAGCGTCTTCGCTCTTTTAGCGATCAACAACGACGCGATTATCGATTTTGCAATGTTGTGCAGTCGAAGGTAGGCAGGCAGTCTGCACCCAGCAACCAGTGCCAAGCACCACAGCAGCAGCAGCAGCAGCAGCAGCAGAAGCGGGAAAAACGACGGACGGTAGAGGGGCGGCGGCGCGGACGAGGGTCCTTTTATAGTGCGTAAGGGGCGATACTTCTTTTTTTTTTTCTCTCTCTCTTTCGCTGCCTCTCCCTCTCGTGCTCTCAGCCGACGCGGAAAACACGCGGCCACCACCGCGGCGCGATTCCACAGAGGCATTTAAATCGATCCACACCGCCGCGCCGGATACGTCGCGATTCGCCGAGCGTGAACCGCTCTCTCGCCCGGTTTCTCGCGACGTTAATCGTGACGCCACGTTCTCGCGAGTAGAGTGATAATACAGCGGGAAAAATTTCTCAGACCCCGACTCTTGACGCTCTTGTTCGAGGCATTAATTTGCGTGATACTGATGCCACGTTGTTCGAAATAGTACTGTGTAATAGAGTCATGGAATTTAATTGGGAGCAAAGTTGGAAACAATGTATTTAAGTATCATTGCGATAAATATTGCTAAAAGATACGATATCGAGAGAAGATCGTAAAATTAAAAATTAATTAGAAACGAAATTTAAAGGAATAATTAGAAATAAAAATTAAAATGATTGTTTTTATTGATTTTAAACATTATAATTTTGATGATTGTGAATTCACACATTAATTAAGTTCGCCACTTGTCTCAAATTGTGATGTCAGAAACGAGAAAATACACAATAAAAATTTTTGCGAAACATATTAAAATGAAAAAATGTTTCAATAAATCAATTATACTTCCAATCGATAAAACCTACTTGTAAAGTATATCGAAAACTCTTCTTTGACTTCATTAATTAATAAATAACCATCTGGAAATATAGTTACGTATATTTCATAAGTTTATTCTATTGATTGCAAGTGCCCCATTGAAAAATATTTCTATTCAAATGTAACTTGAAAGAACTTTTATTGTGTTTCTTCGTTTCCGAGATATGATCTGACATAGTAATGGCGGGTGAACAGGAGTCTTAATATCATATTTTTTTAGAATTATAATGCTAAGAAATCGGCTAAAAATATCTATTATTAATATCTACGTGTCGATGGCCATCCTTGACAGATAGAACGCCAAAAGTATCACGATTCCAGTGGCTATCGCTGATAGCACCATGTTGAGTAATCTAAACGTCCACGATGAGGAAAATGTGCGTCCGTCCGTCCGTCTGGATACTGACTCATCGCCAGTGACGTACCTATCATCATCTTTACGATATATTGTTCACGTGTGCATTGTTCTTTGTGTCTATTGTAAACTTATCGCATTTCTATTTTGCACGTATTTTGTCAATAACTATTTTAGTTATTTACGGTGAATCAGTCTTTAGATTTATGCTGAAGTTCACCGGCGACAAGCATTCATTCTTTATTCGTCCAATAGACATAATAATAGACAAGCATCTTCCTTCGTTCAGTCAATAGAAAGAAAACGGTGTCAACGAGAACAGAATGAGTAGAATAAAATTGATAATGCGCAACTGGATTTGGGCCGCGACACGTTTCTCTTTTTTCCAATTAATTAATAGATAATGTCATTCTTGTTTAAAAATAAGATAAAGCTCGCGATTTACTTCAGCATATCACCGGTTTATATAGTTGTATGATTCTGAAATCAACTCGTGTTCTTTTCACGTTTATCTCTAATAATAATACCATCCTTTCTCTCTCTCTCTCTCTATATATATATATATTTTCTTCCCTCTAATTTGTCTTTATCTTAATATTATATATTTCTTCTACTCTCTAGTCTAGTCTCTTCTAATCGTCTATCTTTCCTCGCTTTTAAAGCTATTATAGTCCGCGAAAGCGATAGATAATAGCAGGAAAACATTCGCCATTTGCAGATAGGGAGTGTGCACTTGTGTGAATACGGATAAAACGAGGAGACTATGATTTATTACACATTTGTTGAAAATACTCAAAGTTCAGGTCAGGAAGTGCCAGAAATTTAATATAACGACCATAATACATTTGCATTAATATTATTATTCTTCCCGCGTATAATTTGATATTAAAAAGATTCCACAATGACTTTGATTAAAAAATCGTAAGATTAATTTTTGAGATATCTGACGAAAAAGAAAAAGAAAAAGTGATTTATGACGAGTGGTGGCCTTCCTAATGCCATCGAACTCTACAAAGCTATTGTTCTATCTGCAACTCTTCGTTGCCCACGCCCGAAATTAACGGCAGCCTGTTCCTCCAGTGCTGACTGTTACGCTTCCTAGCGATATCTCCCCACCATCATCCGTGTCGCGGCGAGAAGAAAGACGCAACTCCAGACCGTAACGAGTGGCTGGCTCGAAAATCGCAGTGGATTCTACCAACGTCGTTTAAGCCGCAAGTGAACAAAACTGGTAGCAGCAGTAAGTTGCTCGCTTTTTGTCATTCTATTTTCGTAAAAAAAGGAGCGGTAATCGATGCAGCGAAATCGGTCATCAGAGATGATCTTGACGATTCAATTATTGTATCATACGCTTTGTCACGCGTTGACCGAGAATTTTTAGTCGAATTGAAAAGAGTAATGTGGTAAATAAATCTGGTAGAGCAAAATTTGAAAGAATCGAGCATAGTGCACAATTGAAAAGCACAGGCAACAGTACAGAAAGAACAGTTTTGTTAAAGCGGCGTCTACAATGAAATTTTAAGTCGTAAAACTTAAGCTTTAAGCCTTAAATCGTGAAAAATTGTCGATCAAATAGTCGATTATTCTCTTCAAATTTGATTTTGGACAATTTCTTACGGCTTAAGGCTTAAAGCTTAAATTACGTATAACAAAAATATATTTATTTAAAGCTTAAGTTAATATTTAAAATTTTAGCTGGATAGATTTCAAAATAATTTTATTACACTATTAAAATAATTATAAAAGACGTTCAAACACGATGAGCAATGTTGCAAAAAATTTTGTTCTAACAATCATCTTGAGCGTTTTACATAATTATTTTGATAGTCTAACAAAATTATTTTTTGATTTGCATCTAGCTGAATTTTTAGGCAGTTCAACAAAAATGTTCTTTCCGTGAATAACAGATCTCAGCCTATCAGAAGTCACGAATTCTAATAAACGGTTTCTGATTGGTTGAAATCTGTCCCTATTAATTGTGCTTTTCATTATGTTTACAGCTTTAATGTGGCGAATGAATCTAACGGAGTAAAAAATAAGATTCTCATTTTGCTCTTCCGTTATCTTTTGTTGAACAAACAGACGGATCATTTCCGTATATTCGATGGATTATTATTAATAGATAAGTACTCATTCAGACAAGTCGGCATTCTCAGTTAGACTTTGATTACGCAGACACACTATGCAATCATTGCTGTTTTTCTAGTAAATATATATAGTTTGTCATTAATAGTTAGTAGTTATTTGTAATTAACCAAATTTTCTTTCTTCATCCAATCAAGATTTCCTAAGACAGCCGAGTAGAGAGAGAGAGAGAGAGAGAGAGAGTCTATTATATATATTTCACTGCTATTACAAGGTTGTCATAAATTTCTAAAATTCCATAACTTGTCCCTAATTTCCAAACAGAATTTCATGATTTTCCCTGATACATCAATGCTATTTTGAAATCTTTTGTGTTTTTGTTCTGAAAACCATCAAATATTTGGATGAGAGAGCAATTTAACATAGCAAAGTTAATTGCTATTAATGTTGCTGACACTGCTTGCATTTAATTGTTAAGTTGATAATATTCCAAAACTGCATAGATGTGATGTATGCATATTAACCTTCTTCAAAGCCAAGAATTTTTATTTTCTAGCCAATTTGGCAAAATTCCCTGACTTTCCTTGATTTCTCTAACAGTTTTCGATTTTCCTAACATTTCCTTGATTTGCGGCAACCTCGCGTTAGTTGAGAATAGACGAAGCGGACGAGGCTCGAAATCGACGATGTGGCATCGATTTGCATAAAATATTAACAGCATTACGAAGGCACGAAGCGCGCGAATCGCCGGAATTAGCTTAGCCCTGGCGGAGTCAGGGGCATATTTTGCGACTTCAATTGCGCCGATCTATGGGGGTTTTGGCACAGAAGGTGGAGGGGGCGGACGGCGTGGACGTGCAAGGGGAGAAAAAACACATACGTTTCGGATAAATATAGTCCCGAGGTCGTGGTAAAGAGAAAGGAAGGAGCTCCGCCACGAAGCACGGAGAGGAGCGCACCAGGATTCGAGGAACAGCCTCCTCTCCCTCGTCGGTCGTGGCCGTCGTGAATTTCACGGCCTTCGAGGACGGACACGTTTGCTCCTCTCGAGCGATTGCGTCCCCCCCTCCCCTCCCTTCATCTATTACTCTGGTACGTCCACGTCGTGTCATGCATTGTCTCGTAAACGCCATCACTTCGACACAACTCGCGCAGCGGTCAGCGATAATAACTTATCCGTTGCTCCGAGTTCTGTAATCTGTAAGCGACCGTTTGCGACCAACGGAATTGTGTTTTCGATTCGGCGACTCCATTCCCTACCACAACGTCGCGTAACGACGGCTTAATGACGGCTTAACGATCCTCCATTTTCTTCCGTGCTAAAGCTCCAGAAGAGTTTTTTTTTTTTTCCTACGAAGAAGAGGTCTCGGCGAAGCCCTCGTGTGTCTTTAACTAATGTTTTTATGGCAAACGCTCCTTGCGTCTCTATAGTATCTCCCTATAATGACCGTACGTCCGTGCATCTTTAAATCGATAGCTCGGAGCTAGCACGACCAATGTCACTGTCTGACTCGGCGAACGAAGGTCCTATATATTCCGCGTTCGTACCAGCACAACGGTCGGGGTCCCCTTCTTTCTCTACGCTGCAGAATCGACATCGATTGCGGCCCATCGCAAATTTCCGCACGGACGATTCCATGATATTCTCGTATTTCTTTTTCTCTTCTTTTTTTCATATTTTTACGAGCCGCTTCTCCTTCCTCTCCTCTACGGATCCTCTCAGAATCCTCGCGACGGAGAAGCTGTCGCGGGGAGCGCGACGGCGGCATCGGCGGATCCGTTAGCCGCGGCGAGTTCTAATGACGGTGGATCTTAGGGCCAGCTGATTAGTGCCGTCTGGTATTGATTTTCCGATGACGGCCGCGCGGCGCATACTGAGAACTCCCAGCAGGACGACGACGCACACGCGCACACCACCGCCGCCGCCGCCGCCGCTGCCGCCACCGCCGCCACCTCCACCAACACCATCACCATCATCACTAACCACGCCGCCGTCGCGCTCTCGCGCGCGTAACGAGTCATGGGACCACGAACACGCCGTGCGAGAGCGAGCGGGCATATACCGATGCACATCTACAAATTCATGTTACACCACTCGCTCGCTCGCTCGCTCGCGTGCATATCGTTCGGAAAGAGAGCGAAAGAGAGAGAGAGAGCGAGCGAGAGCGAGAGAAAGAGAGAGAGAGAGAGAGAACGTGGGTATACGTACGCACGCACACATAGGCCAGGCGACGAGTTCGATTCGCTATACTTTGCTCGTTGCTTCGTGCGTCAAACTGGGAGAATCCGAGACGGCCGACGATAAGCGGCCGTCGCGAAAATGCAATTGCACGGCGAGTGACGCATCGGCGCTTTTCCCGAGGGAAAATCACAGCGGGCGATCCGCTCCGTCTCGTCTCGGCGACGACGGCTCAAGGCCGCAAGAGGAACGGCCGGGGCCTGGGTCATGAGAGAGACGGAACACGGGCGAGGAACGTGGCACAGGAGAATGTGTGCGTGTGTATGTGCGTGTGGGAGAGACGGAGAAAGGCAGACGGAGAGAGAGAAAGAGAGAGAAAGAGATGCTTGTTTCTACCGATGTAGTTTAATTTTAATTTGGTTCAACTAATTCTTGGTTCATCTTTTGCTAGTTCTAAGAATCCGAAGGAATAAGTTGAATTGAAATTAAACTTAAGCTACATTGGTAGAGACAGGCAAGAGAGAAAGAATCAGCTTGCGAGTGTCGCCTATGTGAGTGTGCGTGTCTGATCGGTCGTGCGGATTCGTGAGAAGAGGAGAGCAAAACGGAGCAGAGAGACAGGGTCGAGCCGTGGAAAGAAAGGGGAAGGAGAATTGCAATAAGCGGAGGAGAGACCTGGGAGACGAGCCGGCTCCCCTATCCATCTATCTATCCATCCAAACCATCCATCCATCTCTATCATTCTAACGTTCTCACTCTCTCTCTCTCTCTCTCTCTCTCTCTCTCTCCCCGTCTCGCGCTCGAGCTGGCGTGGAATAGAAGGCACTTCTCGGGGGCTTTGTACGACGAGTCCCTACCTGCGCAGACGAACGGCAGATCCTTCACAGCATAGCCCGATCCATCTACGTTGTCATCGCCAAATCGCACGCTCTGACTAAGGTGCGGACACTCCATGTTTTCTCCAGGCACGCTTTTCCACGAGGCACCCGTGGCCACCTCGTCGTTGTCGTTCTCGTCGTCGTCGTCGTCGTCGTCGTACGAGCGTTCACGAAACAGTCCGTCTTTCTCTTTTTCCACAACGGGGCGGTGGACGAGGATCGGCTAGGGGGGAAGGGCAGGGACGAGAGGGGGCAACGAGAGAGGAGATAGAGGAGAAAGGTGGGGTAGGTCTCGGTAAAAAGGGCGAGGGGGGGTACACCGGTGGGGTAGAGTCCGGGTAGACAACGGTACGTGGTGGAAGGTGGGGTACACACTGTGGTGCCCCGTGATATCCGTCACATAGCGCGAGGTGGTAGCGAGGGACACTGTTACGTCGCCTTTAATGAAAGAAATAAAAAAAAGAAAAAAAAAACCCGAGAGAGGTTTTGCGAGGAGCGGAGGACGGTATGCGTGACGAGACGACCGTCGCTCCCGTTGCGCAGCGTACGACTTACTGATGGAGTGGCGCGGCGCGCAACGCCGAGAGCGAGCGGACGATGGTCGGACGAGTGAGCGAGCGAACGAACGAACGAACGAGCGCGAAGAGAACGGCGGAGACGGAGAACGCTGGAGTGCGGCCGACTGGCCCCGACTGCCGACCGAGCGCGACCGAGCTGCGTAGAGCTCGGTTCTGCCGGCGGGGGTCGGCCCACCTCTAGAGTCACAGACCACTAATAGTCGACTGACTCCTCTCGCCAGCCGTCCGTGTGCGGGCTCTCCTCTTGTCCCCCAATAAGCAGGTCTCGTCGTCCTCGCCGTCGTTCCTTCGCCCATTCTAGCGCTTTCTCTTTCCCACGTCCCTTCCTCTCTCTCACTCTCTCTCTCTTTCTCTCCTCGCCGACGAGGTTGCGCTAGGTCTCTCCTAGCCTTGGACGGCTAGGGTCGCGCGCGCAGCCTCGCGGCCCGACCAGGGCCGGACTTTCGCCCGAGGGTGCGGAACGCTTTCCGTCGCGAACGCGAATTTATCGAGCGTCTCTCTCGCTGAATTTATATACCGCGAGACGCCACACCACCGTGACCCCCCGCTGATTCGCAATCGATCCCGTGAAATCGCCGCGCACCCCTGGATGAGCGGCACGGAGGTTTAGAATCCACCGTGGTGGCTTTTATGCATCATACGAATTACGGCGGATGTCCTTTTCCGCTGAATGCGTCGCATAATGTAAAACGGAACCCCCTCTCGATAGCGGATCGTTTGCCGAGAACTCGATTTCGCGTTAATGCTACAAATGCATCGTCCCCCTCTCCTGCGCGTAGAGCGCATTGTTCGAGAACCAGATTATCGAGAGAAAGAAACGGGAGAATTCTCCGCTCGTCACACGAGGCTTCGGGGCTTGGGTGCCGGGAAACGTTCGAGCTGCACCTGGCCTAATGCCGATGCAACGCGCCAGGGATGTAGTCGTAACCCTCTTATCCCTCTCCACGGTGCGTCTCCGCGCTCATCGTCGTAAGCGATATAGCGAGCCGAGAGAATCAGTTCGCTAAAACGGCAACGATTCCGGCAGCTCGGAGCGGTTAAGCGCGGTCGATACCGTCGTGGAGCTGCGACGACGCGAGTGTTGGCAAAAACACTCGGCGTGAATATAAATTGACGCGAGGCGACCGACGGCGATGGTCCTGACATTGGCGCACATGTGGCTGCAATGAGATTATCCGTACGTCTGTGTGTGCGCGCGCGGAGATCTACGGATTGCAGGATCACGTGGGGAGACTGTACGACGAATTATGCCTCACACAGCGATCGCGGTGGATGAGGACGGGCATTTTTACTTGAAACGTTCTTGGACTTGCAGCGTGAACGGACGATCATTGCATGCGTTTCTAGTTGTTCCTAGTGCGATTAAAATGGCCGACTGAGCGCACGCGCTCTGCTCCCTCTATACTGCCTTTTCGTCTTTTTTTTCCCTCTCGATGCATTTACAAATCGTATCGTTTCTGATGTTTTCCAATATCTGGCGTATCACTGAGGGCACATTCAATCGATAAAGATAATTTTCTTTTAAATTAAACCTATAATATAAATTAAATTATAATTATATATTGTTTTGGAAAAATAAAATTTTTCAAGGACATGGAGCAGATGATTAAGGTTATTAATTAATCAATATTGGGATTCGTTAATGACCAAGGTTTACGAAAAGCTAAATGCTTCAACACAATAAGTAGCACGTTTATCGTGAGTGTTAGTTTGCAATTTTATTTGAAAAGTGCAGGACCAACCATTTTTCTTAATAATGTGAAGGAAACGATATTTAAGAACGTCTGCTAAATTGTGGTACGGGCTGTGTGAGTTGAAGTCCAGTGATGTTGTTGAACTCCAGCATTTTCAACATCTCCTTGGTCTCTGGATCGACCTCGATGATGTCGTGCTCCAAAGCGGAGACCTCGGGAACATAGTTGTCTCTGCGTTCCCTCTCTTCTTCTTGCAACTTGATGGAGATACCACGTACCTGACTGTGCCTAAGCCTCTTCATCAGGTGAGTGACAAATCTAATGATTACAATACAATCGTTATAATCATATCGAAATTCACATGAGCAACATAGAGATACAAATTAAATAATGGCAATTGGCTCTAAGAATAAATGAATACAGTAAATTTAATTGTCCATAGCAGTTATTAGCTAGAATTACACATATATTCACATTACATAAAATTTACAAGATAGATACAAATAAACCAAACATACAACGGCAAATGTTTCGATTCTTGATAAAGATATGAAGTCGTAAAAGTATTCAATAGTATAAACATTACAATAAATTGAATGTTTTCCAGCAAGGATACCGTGAATCGTTATGTCTTTCTTGTCAATATAAACAAGGATGTCATCTTAAACAAGAATAAAATCATTCGTTGTTACATTGCGCCCTTGCTGTAAAACGCCTTATGTTTTTACAGCACGACTTCAATCATAATCAAACAATTTTTGTGCTTTAATTTAGTGTAAAATAAATCTGAATATTATTAATTGTTTCCAGTCACTTACAAAAACAAATGTAACAAACATCCTTGGTTAGTTGATAAAATGAGTTTGAGAAATGGAGATTCCTTGAAATTAATATGCCATACACTTACCCAGCAATCTTATTGCGCAAGGATTTGCTAGGGATAATAGCGATTTCCTCGCATATCCTCTTATTCGTGTGGAAATCCAAAGTGAGACGTGGATAGTACTTCTCGATAATGAGCTTCGCGGCCTTTTTGACCGTCTTCGTTCGGACACGACTCTGCAAATCGTTTAGAAGCAAATATCAATTAACAATCCGACCGCAGAACAATATATATATTTTATTATGAACAATTGTTTTAGCTCCACTGCTAAATTCCGAACATAACCTAAATCTAAAGTGGCAAGGGTTCGCGCATTAACACAGCGGCTTCTGGCAGATTAATATTCGCATTGTAGGATTAAATAAAGAATATACAAAACAAGCGGGCATGAATCACTGGCAATTTCTCACGGATCGCTACAAATTTTCGTGGATTAAAATTAAAACGTATCAAATTGTACGCACCATGTTGACTCGGATACCGGAAAAGGGGAGAAATGAAATGAGAAAGGAAAATAGGAGGATCGATAACGGCTTGCGCGATGCTGGCGACGACAAGCGGCGGAATTACGAACAAATTTCTACAAACGTTGTTGCTAGGGTAAAAGTAACCGAAAAACCTGCAAGTACAACTGATAATAAAGGAAATACAATTTTGCGGAAAATATTATCGTGTGTAAACTTACAAAATATTAAAATAATTATGAATTGTAAAGCAAATAGTAAATTACAGATGTTGAAACGTTTTTTATTATTTATTTATATACATTTCATTTTAATATAAAAATATTTAAATTTTCAAAAATTTAGATCTTAATGTATATTAATTGTTTTTGATATTAAAAACTTTATATATTAAACGAATTACAGTCAATTTAATAAATCAATCTGTTATGATATTAAAAAAAATATTCTAAATTTTGTTTCTACTTAAAAATAATTATCGCGATATGATTGGTCCATTACTTATTTTTGTGGAGTTCTATTGCCGCATGAGTATGATAGCAAAGTACATAAAATTAATTATTTTAATGCCATATATAATTCTTTACAGAGCTGCCAGAAAATTATGTTTTCATTAAATTTCAATTTTGCAGCAATACTGAAAAATCGGCCAATCAAGTTAATCGGAGTTAACTTCTGGCTGGTTCTTATTGTATGTATTGTGTTTCAGGACTTAAACTTGGATAGAGAAAGAATTTGTAAACCACATTTGAACAATTCAATTACATGACTAATGCGATTGGTCAATTCTTTATGCATTGAATATCTCGGACTGATTTATAGCATCATGAACATAACGATTTAATCCTATATTAAACGTAGGAAGCTCAACTCAAACGAATGAATTCATCATTGCGACACGAGGTCTGTTCACGCTATTTAAAATCTCTAAAATTTTTGAACTTGAAATGAAATAGATGTATATTTGGATGTCGAAAAGAAAGATGGTGAATGCAAAAAGTGCACGCAACGCGAACAGACCTAAAACCCGATGTTAGAAATCGATCCGAGATCTCGGCCAGAGAAAAAATTAACAAATCACATTTGAATAATTTGATCACATGACCATTGCGATTGGTCAATTCTTTTTTCATTCGAGGCCTCGGACCGATTTCTAGCATCGTGGACACGAGGCTTAAGATTGGCTCGTCGTTTCAATACTTCGCGGATGGCAACACTGCTTTTACGAGATTTTGAATCGCGCGTTCGCGCTCGCAACAGTTACGGAATCGTATCGCGACTCGCGACGGAGAAATTGCTTCCGAGAATCGTTTCGTATTTCACAGTAGGATTGTCGTTGTTTAACACAATCTCGCGATCGCGAAAACATCGCAATTGTTTCGAGTAGTGTCGGACGTTCGCCGTAACGTTAGGCGTCGCGTACGATTGCGTATTGTTGTGTTCGTGTTTCGTCGCGATTTCGCGATATTAGTGATTCGCCTCCGCAAACATGGCGATCGAAATTCTCGCGACTCCGTTATTTTCCAGCCGGGACAGTGCGATTGAGATTTTCGCCAGGTATTTTACATGTTACAACTTTATATGTTATTCCTCCTTCTATTTTACATATTTTACATTGCCGTGTATCAAATATGCCTCTCACGGTTATACCGCAATTATTACCCAGTGAAAAATGACAATGGAATCGATGTCGAATCGACGTCAATTTGATAATTTCGACGTTGAATCGACATTGATTTGATGTCGATTTTATTATTTCTCCCTGGGTAAATTAATATATTAAATTAAATTTCATATATTTGATGTACAGCTAACTTATTTTGATATATCGTTTATATGTTATATAACGACATAAAATTTTGATAAAAGACTTTTCCGAAATTAAACTAAAGTAATTGAATCAACGGCTATGGCAGTCGATGCGTGGTTCGTAATTAAAACGGTACGTAATTAAATTAATTAATATAAAATTCCTAATTTTATATTATTGCGTAATTAAATTGAATAGTATAAAATTTGTAATTTTAATTTCAAAATTACATGCAATTTTGAAATAACTATTGTAAAGAATCAAAAGATCGTAAAGGAATAAAAGTATGTACTTTTAAAATGTACTTTTCCTTTTTTTTTACGTTTTCGTTTTTTTTTTTCAAGCAATTGAAAAAGATCACATTTTTCTTGTTTTAGATATATCGTTGTAAAAATGCAAACGCGATATATATATGTCCACTATTACGATATTACCGATAAAGCGTTTGAATTTTAATCGTAGATAAAGTTCGCTTTATCATCCGACGCAAATTTAGATTCCTTGATATCGCATTAAATAAAATTTTGCAAAAATAAATTCTGACTATATGGTTTACATATTTATAATTACAATTGAAAGCAAAACCGTGAAGTTTTTTAAACTTTTCACATTATTTTTGAATAAAATTGAATAAAAAATATTTTGTAATTATTTAGAAAAGTTTTTTAATATCAATTTTTAATAAAAAATAGACAGATCTATTTTATATCAAGATATTTTTTAAGACAAAGTTAATCTCAGAAATACTGCGTTATCGTATCGATATAACGTAGGATTTCCGACATCTGGTGGCATAAAATATAAATAGAACAATCAAAAACTTGAGACAAACTTGACGGATAAACTGTCAAACGTTCGATTATTCTTCATTCGATTCGTTGTTTCAACTTCATTTCTGAAAGATGTCGCGAACGGGAAAAATATGTATGTATTCTGGGATGCACGATTCGAGGTGCAAAATATCGTCTTGAAAATATCGTATACCTAGACCCCTATTCTTGAAAAGTATCGCATACGAAAAACTAGGGAAATGCTATAATATATACAACGTATACTATAGCATTTCTTTAGTTTTTCCTATGCAATGCTTTTCAAGAAAAGGAGCTCTATTCTGTATTCTGTCACGCACATGTTCATTCAATCAAGAATGATAAAATAATACACGTAGGCAGAGACGAACGCTCGCGCGCCTCTTTAGAAGTTACGGAGTAATGAAAACAATTCCTCGAATTCGGTAGCAATTAGAATTCTCCGAATTCGATGAGCGAAGCGCGCGTAGGTAGGGAAAAAACCGTTGGCAATAACTCTGTGTTTGTGCATTGGAAATAAAAGATCTATTTGCGTGTACTTTAGCTTGTACTTTTTTGCGTTCAATATCTTTACTTTCTTTCTTTTCAACGCCTAAATATTTATCTTATTTTAAGTACAACCATTTTTGGGAATTATTTTAAGCAACACAAATAGAACGCTATAAAATATACTTAAGTCATCTCAAAATTCGCGATTGAAAGTACTAGAGTAAGAAAGTTTTTGAAAAATTAAGTAAAAAGAGTTCTACCTATAAATTTTTATTTTCAGCAATATCAAAAACTATAGTTTTTGAAATAGGATTTAAATATAGCTAATTACAGACTACGTTTAGATGATCTGCCGTGAATATTAGTGAACGAGTTGAAGTGCGTGCTCTAATCAACGTTCATTAATTTTATGTATGAATAATGGATATGTAGTCGTCTAAGCATAGTCATAATTGATCATATTTAAGTCTTATTATCTCAAAAGTAACTGCTAAAATACAAATTTACAAATAACTTTTTCACTGAAACTAAATATGAGAAGAGCCAATTACGATCAAAGTTAGATGTTAGACTAGTAAGTATATATTTTAAATAAATCATTCTTCTCTCAGTGTGTACTTTCAGACTTTCAATTATATCAATCTGAAATATTAATAATTCCCCCAAATTTAATTAGAGGCATCTTAAAACTCGTAAAGAACTTATTGCGAAAATATAATACATAAATCTCTATCGGAATTCAAACTCGGATCTTGATACTCCATATTTGTTTTACCTAATTTTTGAATAACTAATTTTGTTATAAAGTATTTTGAGCACGTCCGGAGAGGTTCTATTAGCGCTATTTGTGTCATTCTATCTTCATTAGACGTAAAACAAGGACAGAACGATACAATAGAAATAGTGCTAATAGCATTAGTGCCGAACGCATCCAATGAGTTGGGAATTTTGAGACACGCTGTATAGGCAGCGTCGGCAAGAGAGAGGGGAGACGATCGAGTGCGCGCGCCTCGGTGTGACGTTGGCTGCGAGTGGGGGCGCGCGAGAGCGGGCGGAGTGGGAGCGAGAGACGCGGAGCGCGAGTGAGACGGAGTGCGTGCGCGTAGTCGTGTCGCGGGAAGGGCGAGCGGCGGCAGGCGGTGAGTTTGTTTATCGCCTTGGTGAACGGCGAGAGCAGTCAGTGCGCGGTGCTACGTTCGGTGTGCTACATCCAGCGGTGGCGGTACGGGACGCGCTCGCGATCGGGTGATTGTTGTCGGGGCAGGAAATTTGGCCGCGTCTTTTTTTCCTCTCTCTTTCTCTTTCTCTCTCTCTCTCTCTCTTTCTCATTTACTCTCCGCCTTTCTTATCCTCCTTTCGTTCGGACGAATATTGCGCGAGTGCATCCGATCACACGTTCTCTTCGTCCGTTTTCAACGCGCACGACGTCAAAGGGAAAGAAGCCTTGCCGTCCGTCGTGCCGGAGGAACATGCCGTGGTTCACTGCCAAGAGATAATAGAAACCGCCCGCGACTTTTCCGTGCGTGTGTCGTGTCGATCCGGTGGTGACTCCTGGCAGCAAACTCGTTCTTCCCTCTCCCTCCTTCGGCAACCTGTCATCGATTACGTGGAAGCGAGCGTTCGGTCACATCGGGTAAGTTTTTAAGTTCTCTCTGCGTGTGTAAATCGCGCGATGCACAACGGGGTCACCGGACGTCACCTTTGACGCGACGTTAGCCGCCGTCCGTTAGCCCGATAATCCCGTCCCGCAGTGACTTCACTCCGTTCTTCCGCCTCTCTCCCGCGTTCAATATCATTAATATCATTGCCGTTATTAACTTAGAGTGCTGCCATGTGCTCGATCCGGAACTCGATTCTAATTCCAAGGTCAGTTTCCATTTTCGTGTATATACGTAGCGCTGCATTGACGGAAAAGTGATGTAATACAAAGTTGGTATTCTCGAAATAATAAAGGGTAATTGACCGCAAAGATTAGTATATATTTTTGTAAAACATGATACGTTCGTAGCTCATTTGCTTGTATTGAAAAGTGTCACAATTCTGATAAAGTTTACATCACTCTATAGGGTCGCAGTGTTTGAATGTTAAAGACTCATTATATATACGATACATTAAAAACTTATGAACAAGTTTTTAAAATTCGAATGCAGCGATCTTAGTATGATGTAAATTTTATAACATCGGAGTTGTGACACTTTCACTTAAGCAGATGAGTTAAAAATGTATCGTTTTTCCATAAAATTAATCTGCTCTGTATATAATGTATTCTTTTTCTAATTGAAAGTGTAATACGAGAGGAAAGTGACATTTATAGAAATTTATAGGAACTATCTGAATTAAAACACATTGTTCCAATTAAGAATTAAAGAAAATGTTCTACTGAAAAAAGTCGTTAATTTTGAAACGTCACTTCTATCAACGAAACGATATTTCTAATCTCGCGTAGTGGAAAAAAAACTGCACCTGTGATTTATCATTTACACTTTCATACTCTCTAGGAAGTGTCTCTTCTTTTTAATTTTCAATATACCTTTCGTCGCGTTTTTAATTACAAAGAGTGAAAATGTGAGGGCGGAGGAAGATAGATTTCTCGTCGCACCTCACAGTGTTACTCTCATTACGTTGGATTACAGTCTGTCAACGTTTCATCTGCTGCGGCGGCCTTCGTCTCCGTCAGCTGACATCCAGCGTGCCCCTCAGCTCTCGGCTAAGTCCGTCGAGGACTTTCTCCTCCACGCGCGTTCGTCCTTCGCCGGTTTCTTGCCGAGAGTCGGTGCCGTAAGACTCGCCCGTCGTAAGACTCGAAGCGAATGTGTTTTTAACCGCCGGCATTCGTGTACGCGCTTATTCGAAATTTCTCCGTCGAAAGGTCGCGGGTCGTACACGTCCTCCATCTCTTCCACGCTTTCGTCGAAAATTGAGGTCGGCCTTGACCACTGCCGGTTGAATCACGCTTTTAAGAACGCGGTGAAATTTCGGCTTTCAATTAACGGGGGAATCTTAAGCTGTGGCGGCTTGTTTTCCTGCTGGATTGCTAGTTGGATTAGAATCTTTTCATCGTATTGATGCTGACAGTGCCAGCATCGCAGCCATACGATGACAAGAATCTAATCCAACTAGCAATCCAGCGAGAAAACAAGCGTTGTGTACCGTCAGCTTTAAAGTCGTCTGTTTTATTAATTCGGTATAGGATTTACATATATAAGATTTATGTGTCGTTGAGACATCGCTACACACTATTATATCAATTTCGTATGCACACACATATGTATAAATTTTCTAATTAATTTTTCATATTAAGTATTTAAGCCTAATTCTAAGAACTCAGTATTGTTTGTTCATGTAATCCCTAGGCCAAAAAATAATTCAAAAACTAATTCAGAGTTGTTAATCTAACTCTAAATTAGTTTTTAAGTGATTCAAGGATATAACTGGCAGCGATTTTGTAACGATGTGAATAAGGATTTTAATAACTTTATTTCACAATTTTTTCTCTAGTAGCGATATTATTATGATAATTTTCAGTTTTTATAAAGAAAAGTACGTAAAAAAATGTAGAAATAAAACGATTCCTGAACGACCGCGAAAAAAGTTGTATTCTCCTTTGAATTTTAGAATTCTGAGGCTAAATTGAATTCAGCGACCCCGAAAACTCTTAGAAAACAACATCTTTCATAAGTTACTTTGTTAGAAAGCTTCTCAAAAGACTGCTTAAGCAGAGTTGAGTGATGTATCTCTTATCATGGGGAAACATTATGATAAAAATAAATCTGATATTATCATATTTATTAATAAAAAGTTGTTAAGTAAAGTATTAAGATATTCTACAATTTAAGCAAAAAGAACTATATTATGTTATTTTAACATAATTTAAAGGAGATTTTTGACAAACGGCGCGAAGAGTCTGATACAAAATAATCATTTGGTTTTAAATTCTAGCTCTGAATAATGAACATAACAATACAGTTTTGTTGCTTAATTCCTGAAATTTGGAATATCTTGATCTTACTCAACAACTTTTAGATTAATTGTTTTTGATAACGATTGTTTCTTCCACATTTCCGATGTTTCCTCGTGATAAACGATACATTACTTGATTCCGTTTAAGTAATCCTTTAATATGGATACATAATTTGTACATTTTGAAACTTACATTTTGGTCGAAAAAAAAAACAATTTAAACTTAAAACTTAACGTAACTTCTTTTCTTAAACACTTTAGTAAAATTCTTTCCATGTGTTCGTACTATTTATATGTATAAAGTTTTACTTTTAAGTACACTTCCTTCATTTTATCATGATAATTATCATATAAAATTGGGATTTATTGCTACATTGTTTGTTGACTTTTTTAATTTTACGGTGCAATACCAAATTAATTTTCTTGTTTTTCGCGTGTTTGTAATTGAATTGGAAGAATCATTTATTACGCGCTTCGCATAGTTTTCCTCGCGTGCGATTATATACGCATAATTATGTACATAAATTAAGATTCGACCGCGATGAATGTAACCTTAATATACATATACTATAAATTGAAAGTATACTATGCATTTTTTATGACTATATCGATTACAAAATCTTCATCTATATTCAATATTCTTGATATAAAACTCTTACCCCCCCAAAAAAAATTAAAAAAAATTATTTAATGCCTAAAACTGTATTGATATTTATTTAACGAATAATTAAACGTTACGCTCACGGTTTTTAAATCGTGAAACAATGATTTTTATGATAAGAAAATGTCTACATCATTCTACACGGAAAGAATGTTTCTGCTCAAGTATCTAGAAAAGCTAGATACAGATTAGAAAATAATTATATTGGATTATCACAAATAATTATGTACACTGAAAAAAAAGTCTGGTTTCATAAATTGGAATTTTGATTGAAAATGGACAAATCAGAATTTTCTGGTTGAATCTATTACAATTCTAATTGAAATAATGTGATTGATATAATCCGAAGTCGTTAATTTTCAACTAGAATTTTTTTAGGACGTTCAAATTAGTTACTTGAATGTTGAAACTTGTTGCAGCGTCGTTCATCATGCTTGAATTTTCTGTGTACATAATTATTTCGATGGTTTAAAAAATTGTTTTCAGAACTGTATGTATTTAAATTTTTTAATATAGGATAACGGGATACGAGGGGATAACCATTAGCAGAAATATTATCCCGCAGATTACATAATATCATATGATTTCATCTGATTACAAATAATTTTTTTCACTACATATGAAGTAATTTGATAAAATATACGATTTTATTTAATTAATTTTAATATTATACAATAATTTCTCGTGGGGGGTAGCATATGTAATTATCGGATTATACGTAGGATTTTATATGAATTTTATAACGATTTTCGAGGATTCTGTCCCAAGATTACATTAAGTGGTTACCCCCACTTTTAAGGAGGTTGTAAGGCAAATGAAATATGTTAAGAACTACTTGAAAAAATTACAGACTATTCTAAATTTCATTTAACAATAATACAAAAAAAAAATAGAAACAATTGACCATCTGGATCAAAAGTTATTTAAATAAGTAGTAATATTTTTTTAATTTGTACTCTAATATAAATATATGAAAATGTATTATAAAATAATGATAAAAATCTCAATTTTTTTATATAAATACTCTAGGAATTCAACAATATTTTTGTAAAGTTATTTATCTTGAGATGCAGACATTAATTGTTCAGTAAATAAATAAAATTTGTTATTTGTTATAAACTAATGGTGAATCTCAATGAAACTTTGCATAAGTCATGTTTAGTACTTAATATATTTATATAAAAACATTTAGTTTTTTCTTATTATTTTAACGATTTTTGTTTATAACAATAAAACTAATAACAAATAAAATAAATAACCTATAAAAATGTGTTGCTCAATAAAACCAGAATGTTATGAACACAACTTTCACATGTATGTAGTTTGTTTAAAGCGAAAATATTAATATATGTGTTTTATGCCCTTACAACCTCCTTAAGTGGTTACCCCCACTTTCAATGTGCACTTGTGCAAATTTGTTCTTTCCAAGTATTTAAATATTTCAGCTATTCTATTTTATCTCTCACGATAAACGTGCAAATGCCAGAATAACAATCTATCGGAGCAGTGACGAAGTCGCTCCGTTGAAAAATCGTCATCGATGCCGTATGCATGAAACGTCGCGCGCGAGAAATATCGTGCGCAACGCGAGTCGAGTCGCTGTCTCTCCGCGCGACGTGTCGCGAAATATGCGGGCATTAGAGGAGTCGGCGGACGAACGCGGCGCCCTTCTTTCCTCGTGTTCTTTAAGCCCGTTTCACGCGATTCGTAAGAAAATTCACCGTAGAATTCCATCATTAATTCAAGAAGCTTTATTCTGGAAGAAAGGTCCTGTCTCGTCGGACTTTTAATTTACGTCGTCATAAAGTATAAAAAAGGTATTAATTAACAATATAAATTGATCCAAATTTGTACGCGTTTTGAGATGAAAATTATAGATTGTCCGTAATTCACGAGCCTATCACTCTTTTGTTTTGTTGTTTTCTCTTTCTCAAAACAAAACAGTTTTTAATTATGTAATCGTGATCGCGTTTTTTTTTCAAGAATATAATTTTTATATATGAGAGAATAACGAGAGTTATCTTAGTATTCTGTTGCGGATATGGCTGGAAGTTATGAATCGTGTGAGAGTAGCCTTTCTATTTCGGTCCGCGTCGCCGTAAAAACCAGTCGGCGAATGAATTTGCAGCACCGCTTTAATTCCGTTTTCTTAATTCGCGCGCGCACGCCACGTACAACACGAGCCACGTTAACGTAACATCCCCGTCGTAACGCCGCTCGTAATACTGCGTAATTACGGCACACAGAGTAGTATACTCTCGCGATCCAACTCCTCCGTGATGCACACTTCGTCCTTGCCATCTTGACACAACCAGGTCGCTACTCCCTTTCCTCCTATCTTTTCTCTATCCTTTTTACCATACTAGAAGGACTGTAACTTTGGTAGAAAATTACGCATGAGTGTCGCAAATGCTAAACACTCTTCTACCTTTAATGCAATAGTTGAATAACCTTGAGAAGGATTCCAGTTTTTATAGCCTCTAAAATTTTATGAAATATAAATTTGAAGTCTCTCTCTCTCTCTCTCTCTCTCTCTCTCTCTCTATTTATAATATACTCTCTAAATCTGAATCAGTGGATAATCACTGAATATCCAGTGATGGTAATTAATGAAATTCAACTGAAAAAGAATGGAAGTTTGAGTTATAATTAAAATACCGATATTTGTATACATCAGTAGGGAGTTTTTGCAATACCGTGTATCCACGCAAATGCGGTGAATGTTAAAGTCATGTAACTTTAGCGTTTACCATATCTGGATACATGGTATTGCAAAAACTCCCTAGTTTCAATCTTCCAATACCGTATAGGGTAACTGTCCCAATTACTGTGCCTATCCCTATTAAAAGTGTGCTTTTGTATTTCGATAAGTCATAAAGAAAACTAGCACGAATAAATAATTATTTTTTTTGTTAAGTTAAATTATCAATGCATACGATACCAAAGATAATATTTTATTTTTTGAGTATTAAAGTATTTTAAATATTTTTCGAAAGATATGAGGAATTTATGTGAATCTAGTAATATGTACCGCAAGATTTTAAGCTTGTCCTTATTAATGTAATATTAAGATACACAATTAGCTTAAATTTATTACCTGTTTTAGTAACAATATGTTAAAATGAGTCAAATGTGGATAGGCACAGAAATTGGGGACACATTAATAGGGCCATTGCCACTTGGAGGACTCACTAATAGGGACAAAAACATGTTGTCTATTTTTGTCAAAAGCATTATAAAGTATTAACATTTTTTAGATTAAAGAAATATTATAAGAAAAAGAAGTGATTGAAAAACCGATATTGATTGCAAGCAGATAAATTTGAAGCTACAATATTTAATAATTAATTCAGTAATAAGCAAATTGGCTAAAAGGCACATTAATAGGGACAGTTACTCTACATTGAATTTATACACTAAAGCTAGGTTAAGGATTCCACTTTTCACAGATTATCAGTGAAAGATTTAGGATTGATATCGGTGATTCAGATTTAGAGAGTAAGATTTAATCACGTCTATTAAGCTGACACAGCCACTTCAGCACAATCGAACGAAACCTACACAGAAATTTAGTGCTTTTTTGTTGCTAATTTGTTGCTCAATTCCCGATTTTGTTGCTCAATTCCCGATTTTGTTGCTCCAGCCAATTCCGAGAAAACAATGGCTGTGCCATTGATTAATTCATTGACGATGATTTAATCGTCGTGACAGAAAGAAATACGAATAAGTAGTTACGAACAAGTTACTAAAAAAGAGCACAGAGATAATTTTACGGATTTTATAAATATTGAATCTTAATAGGAATTTTAAATGTTTGAGAAATAATAGTTTCATTTTAATAGTGTTTTTAAAATAGTATCTCTCTGTCCAGAAATATTTTAAATTATTTTTATTTATATAAACGTTTCTAAGTTAATATTTAGGAAAACTTTTTCGCTGTACTTTTTCATAAAATAAATTATTGTAAAAACGAATAAAAATGTCTCAGTATTGACTTTCTGGAATGATTGGCCATGTCGGTCGTTCCAATTAACGTTTGATGCTGGTTGCTTTTGAGTGTGCAAAAATACTTATACTTTTGCACGCGTAATTACGTCGGTATTTAAGGGCGCAGAGTTAAACGACTATTACTTCTGTGGCTTGAATTGATGTGAATGAATACTCGTTCGTTCCGTCTGTGATTTATCAAAATTAAAATGACATAAAGTAATATCAAAGCGATGCGAAAAGTGAGAGAAGTTAATCAGTTAGGCAATATAGTGATATAATAGATAACTATTTTTTTTTTTAATAAAAATGTATGCAATCTATATTTTTTCTTGTATGTGTATAAATGGATATATAACATATACATATATGTGTATTGCAATATAAAAAAATGGCATATAATATAAAATTTCAGGTGAATTGTATACAGAAAAAAGACTATTCTTAAATCAACCATAATATATTCATATATAAGCAAAAATATTATACTCTTGCTCCAAAGATATCAATCTTGATTTGATTGAATTTGTATTGATATAAGATTTTTAATTGAGCAAGTCTTGAATTAAGTGTAAAGTAATACTTGCATCAAAACAAATTTAATCAAATCAAGATTGATATCTTTGAAGCAAGATTTTAATATTTTTGCTTATATATGAATATATTATGGTTGACTTAAGAATAGTCTTTTTTCTGTATATATATATATTTTTTTTTTATCCAATTTAAAATCTAATTATATTTTATATTTAATAGATATTAATACATACCAGGAATTGTATATTTTTTATTATTCATTTATTAAGTTGTTTATAAATTTTGATTCTTTTAGTAATATTTAATAAATAAACTGAGAAGAAACAAGATTAAAATTAGATGTTGGAATAATACCCAATTAAACTGAAACAACAATAATCTTAATCTTACAGATTAAATTAAAGAACTAATATTTAGTTTTTTTTTAACATTTTAGTAATTTTAGTATAACAATATATAACTATTATAAATCTGAGGCAGTGTTCTAACATACATTGCTAGTACTGAAAATCTGTAGTATACGGAACGTGAATTATAGTTCTTCAGTATTAACATCGAAATATAATCGTTGTTTAGTAATATTTAGATATTGTTAAATTAAAATTTCTTATTATAGTAAAGCAACTTTTCATTTATTATTATACTAAAGCTACTTTTATTTTTTTATATCTCGTTTTATAGTATCTCATTGAATAAATAAAACAGATTTTCTGAATTTTATTTATACAATAAGAAAATGTAATAAAAACGCGTTATTTTTTCTTAAAATTCAGTAATATTTTGCTCTATAAATGTATCATGATCAAGTGGGTACGAAGCTTTTTCTACCGTTCGATAAAAAGCTTGGGTAAATCAAAGAAAAAAATATCCGTGTTAATAAGTTACAATATAAAAAATAAAATGAATATACAAACGAGTACACACGAAACCTGGATATTAATGTACACTTGTGCACGTATCTATCGATCTACTTTAAACGAACATGCGATGCCTAAAACTCTCGCATAATCAACCGCTTCACGTGAAATATCACACGAAAAAAGAGAACGTGTTTTTCAAATCAGTTTGTAATTACACTTACATTAATATAGCAGTATACATGTGTAACGGTGTAAAATCCTATTCACGCGGAACGCGGCCACCGACTTTTTCATATATGATTAGAAGCTTCCAGCTGTTCATTTATCCAAAGTATATTTGCATAATCCACGTATAGAGAATACCTGAGCTGTAAGAGAGAAAATGGTACACGCGCGCGGAAGCCCGCATTATACATATTTAAATATTTTAATTTTATGGAATTTTAATATTTGTCAGAGTTATCAGTGCGTTTTCTATTATTTTTATTTCCAAAGAATTTTTAAGACCGATATTGCTGTGTCATCGCGATACCTACGTGTTTATATACATCGTGTCGTGTCTCGTATTCGTTCCGCGCAAACTGTGGCTGTCCGATTCTCATGTGTCGTTAGAGCAGCGAACGAATTTTTATCACGAGAGAGAGAAAAAAAATGAAGTTTAGTATCAGGCGACCGTATTTATTGCCGAATGTGGAACACGGGCACGCTCTGTCATCCGCTATGACGGTTAGTTGCAATTAATTGTCTTATGTTTTACGCACGCACAGGTACATTTCCCCCGATGCGGGGCGATGGCGTCTGTTTTCGAAAGCTTTTTTTTCCAAAAGCGCATACATACGAATTCACGTCGGACAAAATTCACTTTTACGTGGCAGCGTTTTGCCTCGCACGCGTATGAATGCATTCGTAATATTTTTCCCATTTTTTTCCACTGGACAACCAACTCACCCCCTACCCCCTCTCAACTTTTCCGCGATCGCGTCTGATTTTACGCGCAGTTACACACGTCGTTTGCGGCACAATATTTACGCTCTGAAGTGCACTTTGTCCCGATTTCGAGCGAGAATGAAAGCATAAAAATGAATTGGAAATATTATGAGTGTATCGATTGTATTTTTATCGCGTAAATGGCTTACGTTCAAGTACAAAATAATGACAAAAAAATTTTCTTTTTATTTAATGTACGTGCATCACGGTCGCTGATCGATAAAGGAAAAGCAAGTCAATGTTTCACGTGAAAAGAAGAAGCAATTTGTTATCGACAAAACTACAAATTAAAAACAATTACTTTTAGGGAATATGAATGAAATTTCTATTTTACAGTTTGGATATGAACGAACCGAACAAAGTGAGTAACGTGTCGCGTTAGCTTCCATGGTAAATAAACGTTCGTCCGTGATATATTTGAACGATATATAAATTCTTTTGTGTTTATTATTGTTTTAATGTAAATTTGTGAAATATTAAGGAAAACAAACAATTCAATTGTTTGATGGAAATAATTAAAATGTAACAAATATAATTTATCATGACCATATAGATCTCAAATAACACACAATCAAATTTTGTTTGATATCGCATTTAATATGACTAAATTGAGATTTGGATCGTGCATTTTATTTTCTTAATTTTACATATGATTTTACATATGATTTTAATTTCAGACAGAAATGTTTGTATATACCAATAAAGTACTGTAAAAAGCAGATATTATTTTACGAGAGTATCTAGAAACAAATAAGAAATATATTCTTCCAGAAATATAATTTAAAAAATTCAAAATCTTCGCAAGCACATAAGGTATAAATCAATAATACTGCATAATTAAAATACTCCTGTGTATAATACTGTGCGTAATTAAAAAAAAAATGTTTCTCGACAAAACAAGTGGAAAATGAAAAATAATCTTATTTTATTAATATATATAATAATTTACAGTTTTTAATTTTGTTATAACAAATGAGAGAGAGAGAGATAACGAGATATATTATAAAATGAAACAGAAACACGCATATTGCATGAGAATAAATTCGAAAAGTTGAAGTGAAATACAATATTACGCAATAAATATAACATATATTTCACAAATTCTCTTTATTGGATATGAGTTTAATTACAATCCTCATTAAATCATTTAACGTGCAGCAGAATTTTTTCCCTTTTTCCATCTAACCTAACCTGCATCATCGGTAATTCTGTTCGTGACGTGGGCAGACATGCATGCACATATGGCAAGATTCTTCCCTGAAAGGGACGCATGCACGTGTATATAACGCACGCATGTTGCGGTGTATCGGGGTTATGTATAACATCGCACTTGATATTCGTATCGTGGTTTCAGTCTCTGTGGCTTTTATCCCATACGGGCTGCGTACGTGCGGCATTACGATCCTTCTCGCTTTGAAAGGGGGTTACTATGGGGCGGGGAGAGAAGACGAAGAGTGAGAGCAAGAATTGTGTTACTCCTCTCCGCTCTTCGACATTGTCGCCGAAGAAATCTTGTTCGCGACTTTTTTTTTACGAGCGACTTGAGAATTCACCGGAGTACCGGGAGATTACGAATGCTTAATTGCTAGGAAACGCCACGATTTTCCGACATTGTCGTTCCCCCTCGACTTTCTGGATGCAAGCGAACACGCTTCTTTTAACTCTTTGCACTCGGCGAGCAATTGTTGCAGTCCGACTATTAAATCTATCTTTACTGAGCTTAAAAGTATCTTTAAATATTAGAGGTAAAGTAATTTTAAAGAATTTCTGAAAGCTTTTAATTATTTTCTTCTTTACATGCAATATTACTTCGTAATATTATCTTGTCTGTGTATCAGGGACATATTTACGACACATATTTCTATGGAAATTTATTTGCGCGTTATGTAATATCATAGGTTTTATTTTTTTTTTTTTTTATATATTAATAATGCCTCAGTATTTACACAATCGTTCAAAGTTTACGCTACACGTAGCATGAATAATGTGCTTGTTGCAAAATATATTGAACGCAAGTATCATGTTACACCCGTGATGTGCAATCTCTTTCATTTCCGGTACAATAAATTTACACCGAGATTTTCCCACCAGTTGAAATAAATAGCTTCTTATAATGTTGTATTAATTTTTGTTCTCGCGATGTACACCGCCATCGCGTTTGTGCTCCTGTTTATTGTCCGGTTGCCGAGTTAAATATTCTTTTGTAAGTTGTTAACATCGCGAAATGGGGCGATATCGCGAGAAATGCGTTCCTGCTTTCGGGCAAGAATCCCGCGTCGGTTTCGCTGGACTGTATTTCCTCGACAAACGCAGTTTCCTCACCACGAAACGCTTTATTGCTGACCTGTATTCACTCGGGATTTAACTTCTGCGAACATTAACACGGGAGCGAGCGAGCCGAAGTTTTGTGTCTGGATGAGTTTATATTCTTCTCCGGTGGCGACCAAAGTACGTGGAGCCTTTAATTGCGGACGGTGGGGTATTGTGCAGGTGGTTCTTGCAATTTAAATAGCACATGACAGAAAGACGCTCTCGCGTTCCGCTCCCGTAATCGTGAATCGCGTTTGGCTCGACTGGCATTCTTTGTATCTAATACGTATACGTGCTCAGCATTTTTTGTTTGCAGTGCGTGCGTAGAATTTTTCGTTTAATTAACATCGGGCATTTATTAAATACTCAATGGGTTATCGTTCTCTTGAACTACTGAACTAAGAAAGTAAATTTAAGTTTAGTTGAAGTTTTTTAAATTAACAACCGAACTTAAGAATAAGTTACCAGCTTAAAAATCTGAGAGATAAGCTGGAGAAAGTTTTTAATTAATTATCTGTACAATTTCAATAATCAATGGAATGCGTCGAGATTTTTTTTTCTTAAAGCAGCAGGTTCATTTTCTTATCTTCGTTTTTGAATTAATAAGCGCTTCAATGAAATCATAGAAAGTCTTTCTACTTCTTGTGTCTATCACATTTTGTTCACTACTTATATAATGTACACTGTTAGAAATTTCTCAATGAATTTTAATTAACATGTAAAGGAAGCATGTGGTTATGCAAGAAATTAAATGTAATGAATGATGTAGATAAAAACTAAATTACAGTAGTCTTAAATGTGATGAACGTGTGTATTGAAATTAATGAATACATTATTATAGAAATTAATTTACACGTTAATGAAAAGTACGAGATCTGTAACTGAAAAGTAATTTACGTTAATGTAAGAAACGTAAACGTATTAAACGTTAAGCGTTAATAGTATTAGGCTTAATTAAAATATTATTAATATTCGTAAATGTAAAAGTACATTAAATTTCAACACGCTTAACTTTTAAGTTAAGCGTATTGAAATTTAATGTACTACAAACTTAAATTTCATTAATATGTACATTAATAGTTATTTCAATTACGATTAATTAAATGTCATTTATATCCGTAAATGAAAAGTATATTAAATTTCATTACACTTAATTTTTCAGTTACTGTAAACTTAAATCTCATTAACATGTGCATTAATAGTCCTTTCAGTTACAGAGAAATTAAACTTCATTCACCAATGTACATTAAAAGTTAATGAAATTTAAGAACATTTCTAACAGTGTATAGATCTCACACATATGACTTATATATATAGACAAGAACATGTGCGCGATTTAAAGACTTCTCTGATGCCATACAGTGTTTCATGTGCTAAAAATGGTATATCAAGACTTGACGTCATCGAAGTTGGTCGTATACTTGTTCAAATATCATGTGCTCCGGCTATCCGCTCTTCCAGATATAGTCGTTTTTAAATAGACACAGTCATCTGTGTCTATTTAAAAACGACTATGTCTGGAAGCATATATATGGAATACAAACATTTATGTCTTGAAATTCGGTTCGTTAAATTTATGAAAGTTTGTCGAGCTCACTTTATCGACGTATATGAGAGTGAAGCACGTGAAGATGATACAAGATGAGCAACACGAATAGCAAGTCAGCGTTATGTTGTTATGTAAACTTCATGACATATCTCGACTGAAAATGCCAATTTCTCAACTTTCCGCGAGTAATATACGTTATATTTTTTATACTTTCAAGATTTCTCACGTACTCTCTAAAAGTAAATTAGTAACTTCAAGTGCTACACTTATAACTGATGTAATCATTAGCGAATACTTATTTACAGCTTTTCAGTAAATACATATCAATCCGAAGAAATCATAACTTTTAAAAGTGAATCAGTATATTATTACTGAAATATTAGCTGAAAATTATTAGTTATAAGTGTATAGCACTGAAGTCAGTAATAATACACTGATTCACTTTTTAGAGAATATTATTTTACATTTTGCCAAGGTTAACAAAATTACTTTAAAGACAATTTCAATAATAAACACACTTTTGTATTTGCGCATTCCATTTTTTTTTTCCTTATGTGTATAATAAAAATTTCAGTCGAATCGTTTTAATCATTGTTTATCCAAAGCCAACATCGAATAATATATGCATCTATTTAACATTCGTTCATGGATATTTCACAAATCAAAATGTGTCACGTTTCCACGACGAATTTTATTATGTTCCGCGTGCAATTACAATATTTTCACCTCGATGTACATTCGCGTGATGCTGCTCCCGGCGAATATTCGTCGAGTGAACGCGCATATCGCCGTACGTATCGCCTAAATATTCATATGTTAAATAAACTAGCTCGTAGTCTCTCCAATATTCCCGATGAATCGCTATTTAACTCAATGCCCGATTTATTTTCGACGTTACGTGTAACATTTCCCAGTGCCAATAGCCGTTTCGTTTATTATCAAAGCAAGATGTCTGATGTCGGCCCGCGTCAAAGGATCGTCTCGTTTTACGTTCGGGCTTTAATGAGTTCAGGTGAACGGCCGTATAGCACGGGAGTATATAAACGCGAATGTTCGTCCTGCTCGTGTTCGTTCACTGTATTACTCACTTTGGAGCCACTGAGGACAGTCGGCGAACGATAAGATGGCACAAGACGCGATAATGTGACACTATTTGTCAAGGCGTTTCGCTATTCCGCTCGCGGCTGCAGAATTACCCTATACAAGTGGAGAACTGATCTTTTGGGAGATGTGTTTCCATAAGGAAACTAATTCGGTAGATGTTCTACTTTAGTCGCTTTATACTCGACTATGAGAATTTGCTTTTTCGACAGTCCACGGTTTTGTTTTCGCAAACTCCCATAAACGAATTTGAAATGGGGATGATTCTAAGTTTTTGTTTAATTCATGAATTCTGCAACGAGTACTGGATATTAATCCACCGGGTGTGAATATTATTGTTATGATGCATGCGAATAAGCACAAAGTATCGTAATTTTTTTCTGACAAATGAGAATTTTACATTAAGATCGCATTTGCTTGTAAATAAGTATAAATGTATAATGTATATATGATGTATAAATCAATTTCTATTAAGTCATTAAAGGATATTAAAATTTTTTTGTGATTAATAAATTATATCGGTCTGCTGTTCATTTGATGCTTTGAATGCTTTGAAGCATTCTTTGATTGGTTGATTAGTAAAATTCTTTTTTTCTGATTGTCAGTCAAATACTTCGAAGCATTTATGTATAGCGCAAATGGACGGCACCAATTGTCGCACATTGATGTAATATTATTCTTTTGTTATACTATTATCTTTGTTAGACTCATTTTAGACAATCTATATTTTGCGTTGGAAGATTCAAAATTCTATTTATATAATTTTATATATGTATATCGTATTTTGCATTTTGATATAGTGCGTATATGTACATTTGTATATTTATCGTGCGCGCGTTCTGAGGCTTTAAATATGCTTTTCATATATTTTAGTGTACGTGAAATTACAGATATTTTATCACAAATTTTAAATTGTGTTAAATTTTAAGTTGTAGCTGCAATTAATACTTATTGCAAAATCTTACTGTCAAACCGTGTTTAATTTATGATAGGAATTTTTATATAATTTTTACGTGTTTTCAAAATTAGGTAATTATTTACTTTTAACTTACTGAAACGTCTTTTATTTCTTTAATTACAAGGCCAATAAATCGTATCCGTCAGCTATTTCAGTCTATTTCCTGAATCATTACGAACGTTAACGGTTTCGTGAGAGAGTCCGATTAACTTCAAACTCATGTTCGGCCTTTCGCTCGTTTCGCCGTAACTATCGACAGTGCTGTGGAAACAGACTTCTCCTTTTGCCTTACTAGTCTACCAGTTACTTGCCGAACTTCAACAGCGACTATATAGATACGTTTATAGTCGATCGTATAGTTCACAATCGAAATTTGATCATCGGAAGCTTTTGCCACGAGCTTCAGCAAGTTCGACTCTAATTCCCTTCCTTATTCTTGCCGAATTCAATTCAATCGCGTAACGGCCAATTTTCCCGTCACGAGTTTGAGAAATCATTTTTAGATTTAAACTGAAATATCGCGAACTTGGGTGTTTCTTGCGCCACACGCGCTGGCTTTTATAAAATTCTGATAAATTTTTTCTAAAAGAAAACACGGATTTTCTATTTGCCATAACATTAATCGAAATGATTCAAACGACTAAAATAGATATCGAACGTATTATTTATTATATACCTGCGAATAGGGAAAATGAACGATGGAATCTGTCATTGTAATCCCATCCATTAAGCGGTTAACCGAGGATTACCGCGAATGCGCTTATGCAAGTTTAGTTGTATTTTGTCGTGATGGTCGCACCAACATCATCATAATCATCCCATCGCGCCAATGCGTTTCGTTGCGATATAATCGTTTATTTGCGCGTCGCGCTAAATGGGTAAGTGTGTCGAACCGGTATTACGCACTCGGTTATTTGCAAAACAATTGCATCACCGTACGTCACTGTTTTGCAAACAAAAGATTCGGTTATTAAATAATACGTGCCATGAGCTCTCGATTTCTCCTCTCTCTCTCTCTCTCTCTCTCTCTCTGTCTCTGTCTCTATCTCTATCTATTTGTTTTTCCGACAAACGAGAAGTAGAGACGAAGAGACGGAGGACGAATGCGCGAGAGGAGCAGGAGGAAGAGGAAGGAAGTTTGCAAACATTCGCGCGGACGCGTGCACGCCCATGGCGAAACATTGTAATGCAAATCCGCGACGCGCACGTCAAGAAGCAGGAAAAACCAACCCCCCCCCCCCCCCCCCCCCCCCTCGGTGACAATTAATATCACAACGCTCGAGCCCGCAAGAATTCCCACCGCGTCCTTCCGACTCGGCGCGCGTGACACGAATGCACACTGAACGCTATAACCTGCGGTTTTCCTTGTCTTTGTGTTGCAGGGTAAGACCAGCCCACCCGGACCTGACGTCTCTCGCCGACGACGACGACGACGAGCGAAACTCGCGGTGCAGTGCCGTCTCGTTTTCACTGCGACACGACTTCATCCGTCAGCAACGTTGTCCCTCATTCTTGTCGTCGTTCCGAATCGCGTTTTCTCGAAGGAAGTGCAGCGCGGATCCGATGTTGAGACTCGCGAGTACCGTCGAGCATTGAAATCGACCCGCGAAAAGTCACGCGCGATTCCGCTCGATCGTGAGATTACGCGAAAATTCGTCGTGCAATAATACGTATCTTTTTATCCGAGACGCGTCGATCGCAACGTCGTGCGCCCTTCAGTGCCGGAATATACCGTCCCGGATAATCGTAGGACTCGTCGTCGTCACTCGCCGTCGACGACATGATCTTCAGGGTGACGTTGTTGATTGTGTGCACGCTGCTGGCTGGTGCGAGATCTGAACCGAGACCGCGGTCGCGACCAGTGCCGATCTACTCGAATCAGTTCGCCGTTTACGTGCCCAGCGGATCGGAGACTGCCGAGGAGATCGCCCAGGAGCACGGCTTCGACAATCATGGACAGGTGAGTGCACCAGCTGTTTCTTATGCAAAGGGGAAACGGCATTGAGGATATCGCTTTAAAGAGTTTTTCTGTTGAAGCTATAAACAGAACTGTGAAGAACACGTGATGAATAATTTTAAATATTATAAATTCAATAATTTTTGTTAAATTTTCTCGTAACAGGTGGAAATATACGATATAGAGAATAAAAATTTAAAGCAGCGAAACAATTCATATGTTTTTCTCCATTTTAAATTTTATATTCTCTCTTTTTTTAAAAAAATGTACACAGTAAATATCTATTCAAATTCAATTTTTGTTTCGTAAGATTTTTTAAATATTGAAAAAATTATTATTTAATTAATTTTAATATTATTATCGAATTGAATTATAAAGGAATTCTCAAATAGCTTAGAAAACTGGATTCTCTCTGTAGAGCGATGTTCTGAATTCTCTCGAGTGCAGTTCTGAATTCCTTGAGTATCCTTGCACTTTGCAAGATTACCGTGGGACCAGTTAGCTTTTGGCAACGCGCATTCGTCCTTCTCCACGTCGAATCACGTATTGACGTTTATCTGGCGCCGATGATGAGATTAGATGTTCCGTTACGGGCGGATGCTGCACTGTCGTGGTATGAGATCATAGACCGGGAAAGGGTGTCGATCATGTCGAACAGGTTAGGGGAAAGAGGAAGGCAGAGAACTCAATCTAACGAGACAGATTGGATGGTGGCACTGCCGGAGGGTTCTTCAATGTTGTTATTCGTATTAGAAATGACTATTCGACGTATGTTTTTCACAGTTTAGAATGATAATATTATAATACGTGTGAGCGAGTGAGAGTCATGAATTAAGATTTCTTTTAATTTACGAGCTTCCCTTTCCCCCTGTAGGAATATTACCTACAGAATTATTATATTACATCTTGTCACTTATTATATTAAAGCAGATTAATACAATTTAATAAATTAATATTATATGATTAAGACATAGTTTTACAACTCACAATTAACTTTTAACCAAGGTTCAATTTATTTCTCACATTTTACGATGTAAGATATATCATTTCAGCTAGTGCTCTCTAAAAGTTGATTAACGAAAAACCTTGAATCTTTTAAACTTAAGTTTTTTTTAGATTTAAATTTTTCAGTTTTTTTTTTTAAAGAAGATTTTGAAAGATTATTAATCTGCGAGTTAAAAGCGATTGAAGGAGAGTAGATTAGTATCCGAAAGTACATTAATGCTTTCCCTGTCTAATATCTTATAAACATTTAAAATATTCGTAGCTTAAACTTTGCTGTAGAAAAATTAGTTTTAAGACGTAGTTCGATGAAACTTTGATTGGTAAAGTTTGAAAAGATGTAATGTATAATGTAACTACCTTGTGTATCGACAGCATCGTGTTGATCGGTGCTTAACAAGTGCAACCCTGATTACTTTAAAGTAACAGACAGAGAAAAATTGGTGATTGGTACCTAACGTGTTTTGCTGCAGTTTCGTTTTGTGCAACTTTACACACCGTTGTCTATGACTGGATACGGGAAGTGTGGTCGGTTTACCACTGATAAGGTAGTTGATAAATATTATACTGTGTATCCTGGAGTCGTGCATCGCTCACGGTCAGGCAATGGCGAACGTGACAGAAATATCGCACGCTAAACAGTCGTTTATATAGCCCGATTGCACGCTAAGTACTCGTTTATATTGCTGGATACGTGGCTGCAAGTATGTTAGCACATTGACCGATATATACGAAGTGTTCTAGAATTTGCATATAATAGGATTTGTTCAGTAATCCACAATTGATTCCTTTTCCCTTAATAAAAATTAGTTGACTTATCTCCATTTATAATTTTTCAATTCGATGCTTAACTCTCCGTCGACAATGTGAAATTTTCACCCTTTGTCCGTAATTCCTTCGAACTTTAGTACAGATTTTTTCGGAGTGTATAAAAATTAAAAAAAAATCTTACTGAAAAGCTTTAACAATTTTTAATATCATAAAAGTTGAATTGTATTGTACCTTTTTAATTTAATTTAAATTTGTCTACCAGATTTCACTATTAAAAAAATTGACTGTGGAAAGTTAATATTCCGATATAATGAATCAGGGAAAACCTAGACACTGAAAAATAATTGAATTTAAGAAACTAGATGGTGTTATTATTTTTAACAGTTTATTGATTATTTTTACATCTTTATTAGAAAGAAAACTCGTTTTTCCTTAACTTGAAATCTTATTATGTCACAAATGAGTTCCAACTTTGGATGAAATTATCTTTTATCTTCTACCAGATCATACGGATTTTCATCCAACTTTTCAGTTACATCACATTTAAAATGTAAAAACATCGGCGTAATATATGCAGTTTTGAAATATCATGCAAACGACGTAACCATGTGTATATCGGTATATGTAAACGTAGTGTAATATAAAATATTTCCTACCCATATGCTGACCGCACAGGTTCTCTCGTCAAGACCAGATCTCTGTCAAGGTTCTCAGCATTCGAGCGATTTGCATTTGTAGCATGTAAAACATCAGTTACGACATTAAATTGCCACGGTATAACAATTGCGCAACTACTCGAGTTGAAAGTGGTGTCATATAGGTAAAAAATAATTTTAGTAGTAAATATATAAATTATAGGCATAATTGTAAAATATATATATTTGAAATAATATTAAAATTTTAATTGGATTATTTGAGCACTGCAGGAATTAAAATAAATTGCATTGCTGAGTAAATTACATCAATTATACTTAGGATTAAACGCATTTAATTAAAAAATATTTATATGTTATTATTGATTATGTAACATGCACGTGTACATTTAACTTATAAATAGCTTTGTACAATGCCAATTTTTTAACAAGACCATTTTATACGTCGTTTTAATTATTTCGATTACATTTACGTGCTATTTTAATTTTGATACAATATTTTTCATGATAGCGCAATGAACATTCGCAAAAATTGTACGATGTAATTGAGCCATGCTGTTTAGCTGCAGGCGTAGTAGGAAGAGTTCCATCGGTTCTTTTTCTTCAGTATATATTCACGCGCTTTCGCGTTTCCCTAGTCACGAGTAATGAACTTTTTATATCTACCCGTAGACTGGGAGAGATCGTGCTCCTGTATTTTCTTCGTGCTTCAATTCATTGGCGTGACGAGAATTTTCGCTCAGCGGATTTGACGACGCACTTACAAAATCTGATTTTATCAAATGAACGTGAGTAATCGAACCGAGTCGAATGTCGTTGCATGTAAAACGGAGCGAGTTTTGCTACGGTTATATGATCCTATCAGCGATATTCTCGATTTCGATGGATAAGCGACAAAGCGCGAGCGGAGTCTTTCGCGTTGAGCAACTATCTGCTGGATCTGGGATTTTATGACGAGATGAATCGCGGCAGTGTGGAAATTCTGAAAAATAATTAAGCGCTGGAAATTACGAAAAGGGGAAATGCAAGGTAAAATTGCACAGAGAACGCTTCTGATAACTTATCGCTTATTTGTATGAGCAATAAAGCATTACAAGTATCCAGAATAATGTGTTTTTCTTTCATGTTTTCATAGAGAACTATTTAACGGTTAAAATAAAATTGTTCAAAAAGTTAATGTGAAAAGATCGTCCCCGCTATTGTTTAATGAAAAAAATGTCCAGAATACAATTGCAAGAGTTATATCATAGATATCTAATAAGATGTTTTTTGAAAGATGCTTTTTGCATTTATTTTGAAAATCTTATAAAATATACAGCTGTAATGCGAGGTATAATTGACATTTCATTAATAATTACTTAAATAACGTTGAAACGAAACATTTATTTTCTCACTTATATTCAACTGTATTAATTGGTGAAATCGATTTCAAAAATATTTTTCTAGAAAATTAGAGGATTCCTGCTTATAATAAGTAAAAATGTCATAATTAGAAAGTTTTCGTTAAACGTGTGTTTTAAATCATCTTCTCCTATAATACAACATTAAAAATAATTCCTCAAACCGGTTGTTCATAGTAAGAATCTCATATATGCAGCTTTTTTTTTCTCCGTGAAGTCTTCTCCGTATATAGACGGCGACCTAGACAAGCATCCTCTGTTATTGGTTTAACCTGGAGCACCATCGACACGGTAAACGTCCAGGGAGCCGTTACTTCTCGTAGATAACAGTTGACGTTCCATGTGCGAGCAGTATCGTTCCTCCTTTTGCTATTTTCCGCACATTCGTTTTAAGTGATTTTACAGAGAACGGGGAAAAATGTGAGGGTTAAAAAGATGAATCGAAAGGAAGGGAGAAGAAAAAGAGAGAGAGAGAGGAACAACGTAATAATCGTCATGTACTCAGTGTATCAACGAGTGGTTGCATTTGCTAGGCCGCGGTAATAAACTTTTATCTCTCAACACGTATATGTATTCGCGGAGAAACGTTCTCTTTTTTTTTTTCTCACACCCCTACGTTGCCCTTCTCTCTGTCCGGAACGCGAAACCGACCGGTTGATGCAGTGGAAGAAGAGGGTGGTTACGAGGGATAGAAAAAGGCGTCGCGCGTGCGGTGAAAAGAGGGAATTTTGCCATCCCGTACGTCATCTCCCGACGAGATAAAAACTTTAGCGCTCGTTGTTGGAAAAAAGTGGCTACCGCGTGGGCTGGAGTGAGGGCGATGATGAAAACACCACGAGAAAATCGCAGAAACTACCGAGCCACGGTCACGGATCCGACAACGGACATGTCGTGTATCGCGTGGCGGAAACGACGCATTTCGCGGGTTGAAAAGTTTTTTTTTTTTTTTAACGTCACGTTAGAGAGTACAATTATTGCACAACTTACGAGGGTCCTGTTTTAATTGATTGAAATCAATTCGATTCTTCTTGGAATATATTGTTGAACAAAAATCTAAGGGACATATATTTTTTAATATACGTCTAATCTCAAATTTAAGAGGTGAAATAACTATTCAAAACTAACGTTTATATTTTACTCCTATTAATTATCAGTGAAATGATAAGATGTATAAACAAACTGTGATTATTTTTTTATAAACTGTGATGGTTTTTTTATACTTTATAATTGTATGCATTTATATTTAAAAAAAATCTAATTTTTTTTAAATATCCCTGTCTCCATTAAATTTTCAAGAATTGTTTTACCCCTTAAATCTAAGATTGGATCGATATAAAAAAAATACGTATCGATCTCTTAGATATTTTTGTGTTTCAACTCATGTATATAACAACATATTTCAAGAAGAATCGGTTCCGAACCATAGTTGTGATAGATCTCTTGTTAGTCGAGTTCGCGCGATTCCTCGCGAAAATTGGATGAAAAGCGTGCAAACTTCTGACAAGCCCAAACTGCAACAATATACATTGCTTTTGCAAAGTGTAAATGGCGGTTAATAAAAGCAGAAGTAAACGTACACGTAATTTAGACAAATTGGACTTTATTATGAAAATTTTATAATGAAAATTTTATTATGAAAATATTATAACGTGACTCTTGAATAAATTTTGTGTTTATCAATAATTCATAGGATATGTCATTTATTTAGAAATTGATATGATTTTAACAATAAACAGTCATATATTAAAAATTGATAATTATTCTTTACATTTTTGAAGAAAAATTTACTTTTGATCTACAGAAACTTCACTTGTAATAGTAATATGTTCATTATGTCGGCTTTTAGCATTTTGATACTCTTTATTTTTGAATTAAAGAGAATCGAATAAACAGAATTGATTAGAAATATCTTTTTTAGTTTATTTTTCAGAAACTCTGTTTAGGATTGAGTATAGTTTTCGAACTTATTTATCGCTCGATATGGGGTGGATGGTTGGTTAGATATTTTAGCGTGACACGTCACTTAACGACAGGTGGAAAGAAGTCCGCCAAACTGTGCTGTTATTGTGCGATAAAATGTTGAGCTTGCGTTCGACAATCGCTTCACTGCGATGGCCTCATAATAACCACCGTGTCCGAGCATGCAACCAGAGGCAGAGGCGCATGCAAATTCGCGAAATCCGGCTATTATGTAAAGCGGAGAGAGAGGTCGTTGGCAGCAGCGTCGTGGTCGGGGATATTTTGCGAAACCTATTGACGCAGCGGATAAGAGGAAATCGTGCAATATCGCGTATGATCTTATTGTAAACGTTAATAATTGATTAAGGTAATTCAATAATTTGAGCACATTAATTAAAATAATAATATCTAACATAAATCATATTCTTGATACGTGAGAAAAAAATCGTTTATGAAGCTATTTTATTGCTACTTCATAATAATTCTCTCTTGTATGGCTATATAGTTATTTCATTGTAATCCTCTGTTGCGTGGCGTTTACAACGAGAACGTGTCATAAAGCGAAAATTTTAAATTAAAAAGTCAAATTTTAAAATTTTATAGATTTTATGATCATTAATGTCAGCAGATTGCTGGAACGCGCGAGATTCTACCGGATTGGCACGATTCCGCAGGCAAATAACTTCATAACAACAAACTCGATAAATTGGAGTCGCGTGAAATTTCGCGCATAAGGGCGTTAATAAAGTTCCGCCTCATTTCCTACTTCGGTAATAAGTTTCGTCCAACTCGGCCAAACGTTCTCCCCGAGTTATCTGTCGGACGGACGAGTTATCTGGAGATGGAGCAAATTGGACGTTACGATGAAGGGATGCGGTACCAGGAGGGGAAGGGGGGATAACCTAAAATTAAAACATATTAGTCCGATCGACACAGGGTGTTTCGTGTTGAACGTGTGGGAATCGAGTTTCGTGTGGCGCTCGAGTTAAGCTAATTGATTATCCTTCCGCCGCTGGCGGACCCCCTGCCCGTAATCGCAGGTATCAAATTTCTCGCTATACCTGTTACGTTTCGCAAGGAGCAAGAGCGCGTGCTTAGGTTTGCCAGAATTTACGGCGGGTTAGTAACACGATTACTCTTCCCAGCTCTGCGGCATATCACGAGCATCCCACCCGACTCTGTGTGTGTTTGCGCGCTCTCTCTCTCTCTCTCTCTCTCTCTCTCTCTCTCCCCCCCACCCTAAAATTAAGTGCGGAACCTGAATCTTTTATCGCGATTTCCCGTCAACCATGAATTTTCTCGCCACTGTCGCGTATACTGACTTAAAAATGTTAAAAGTGTTTTTTAATGTTTTCTATAAAAAACTTGATATCTAATATGTCTTTGTAATGAAAACTTGATGGAAGATCTTAATTTGTCACAATTATTAAATTTTAATTTACGAAGGGATTCTTTAAAGGGATTTTGGTACACCCAGAAAAAAGATTGCTTCGATTTAAAGAAATTTTCTTTGCTATACAGTTAAAGAAAAATTTCTTTCATTTAAACATTATTTTTTAAAATTAAATAAAATTTATTTGATTTAAAAAAATAATGTTTAAATCAAAGAAATTTTTTCACAAATCAAAGAAATTTTTTCTTTAACCGTATAGCAAAGAAAATTTCTTTAAATCGAAGCAACCTTTTCTCTGGGTGTACATAATGTACTAAGGTATAAAATTAGTCCTCTCTAAAATTGGTTTTTAAATAACTTTTTTATCTGAGGTGTGCAAACGAAAATTCGAAATGTACATACATGTGCAAACGATGAGTAATCGAATGAACTATAGAAAATTAATATTTTTTAAAGTTAGGAGACCAACTTTACATGGATGTGATGTTTGTATAAAAATTGCCAATTATTTGAATCAAGTTTTACATGCTTGATGATTTAATTTTTATGTAAATATTATTTAAAATGTCTATTTATTTTTTTTGTTTATTTTCAAAATTTATAATCAATACGAAATGTCTATTTTTTAAGATATTATTTCATTTTAGGATAATACCGATACATACATTTTACATGCAAGTAAACCAGGTAAATTAATCGCTAAGCTATATGCTTTCAGTGATTATTAGGAAATCTAATCTGCTACGTTAAAAGCTAATATAAGCGCCAATTAAACGAAGACAAACATTCTATCCATTATATATCGGTTTCGATTTTTTGGTGGTAATATCATCAGTATTATAACAGAAAATACGATAGGGTAATTTGGTTAGGATAACATTGATGCAATAGTACGTGTTTTGTATGTTTAACTGAATATGCGACCTTAATGTTTTATATAATTTGAAAATTTCTGTTCACCCATTCAAATTACCTTTACGCTAAGTGATTTTAATTTTTACGTAGTTTTGTGTTATTATTTTTATGTATGTTGTGTTATTATTTTTATTTCAATCAAATAAGTGAAGAATGTTATTTTTGGTCAAAGCGGATCTTGGTGCTTAGTAATATTCTCATATGTGAATATACATATACAAATACAATTTATAAGTTGTATAGACTGTGCGCGCTGATTCAATTTGCAGTCGGAAACACAATCATGAATTGAAATAATAATATCACAATTAAATTAATTTCATCGAGTTAATAACAATGCTACTAGTATTTTACAAAATCTTTAAATAATTTATTGCGAAAAATATATCATCTCGTAGCTGGGATTTGAACGTAAATCTCGCTCATTCCGTGCGGGCGTTTTACGTATTCAACCATCGAGGCATGTGATGATATTGTTGTATATATTTACAAATTTTTAAGATGCTAGTAGCATTATTATTACATCGACGATCAATTAATTTAATTGCGAGATTATTATTTCAGTTTATGATTGTGTTTCAAATTCAACAAACCGAATCGGCGCATAATCCATAAAACTGATAATTGTATTTGTGTATGTTCATACATGAATATTACTAAATATCAAGACCCGTTTTGACCGAAAATGGCACTCTTCTCTTATTTATGTACACTTCTCGGTTGATTTTCATTAAATATTGTTTTATTTAAATGTATGAGGAGACAACACACACACACACACACACATATACAATTAGACTACATACTTCATATCATTTTAAGATCGAATTTGATAATGTACTTATTCTTTTTTTCTTTCTTTTTAAGTTAATAATTAGATTATGTTTATAAAAGTTTAGATTATAATATTTTGTCATTAAAAGTGTGAAATGTATAAAAAAATGTTTGCTACATTAATTTTAAAAAACTTGTGATCTATTTCTTATATGTAAAATTTACGTGTCGATAGCAATATTGTATCACTCAATAACCTGGTGGTTTACACCATGTGTTTAGTCCGCGGCCTATACAATAGGCGTCTTTGTCTATCGGTTAAATAAGGATGTCTATACATTGCGAATTAAGCGCACGGTGTAATCATAGCCAATAGCTATAGCATTCTAGGGTTGTTAATGTTACGATTAGTTTTAATATTCAAATATATATATGTAATTTTTCTTTTGCTTTTGTGAAATTAATGGAAATTACGTGCAGCTTTATCTTGAAATATAAAAGAACTTGACATATACATTTGCTTCAGAAACGTATAACAATTAATTAAAAAAATAAAGCTCGAGCTAGATTATTATATCGAGCTTAATTGGAAAAAAATTTTTTTTACATTAAGCTATTAGATCTCTTGGAGGGAAATTGAACGTTATTCTCATGTAGAATGAGGCCACGCTATTGATACGCGTGTCATAATATACTAGCCCGTATAATCGCGAAATCAAACTACTGGCGGTATCAATTGTTTCGCAAGACAGGCAATTAAGCTCGTCGGAATTGACTGCGGGTTGGTAACATGGTTATTCTCTCTCTTTGTCCCTCTCTCTCTCTCTCTCTCTCTCTCTTCCTTCCTCCTTCTCTATTGCCTCTCCTCTTCCTCTATCTCTTGTAACAAAGTCAAGCCCTTCTCTGTGATGACCCGAACTCAACGTGTCAGGTTAAGATCTCATGACGTTATAAATGATAGTAAGAATAGATCTTAGCATAGCTTTCTGATCGGCGTGACAGTAAGTACATATCGCGCGAAGGGAGTTACGGACAAACTCGTCTGCTCTAGAAATGCTCGCTCGTTGCATTAAGGTATTAAAGGCGAGGCCACTCGCGGAGAAAGGATACACAGAGATTTTCCCACGTGTACTTATAATATAACTGCACTCGAGACACACGTCAATTTACATACAGGGTGTTTCATAAAAACAGTCTCGTTATTATGTAATGCATTTGTCGCATTGACAATAGATAAATAAAAAGAAAGAATGCTTAAAGCATAATATTACATAAAGTTTCATCGAAAGTTAATTAGCAGATTTTTTTTTCCAAAATGTTTTAACAAATTTCGTATTTAGAAAAAAAGAAGGTGAAATACGAGGAAAAAAGTTTTATTTCTTATGATAGTCAATTTTCTCTCTTAATTCTTTAGAGGTATGGCAATTTTAAACCATATCTTACACTGAACAGAGATTGCTGAATTCGATTTAAATTTAGCTTCTCTCGTGCAAAGTTTTATTAAGATCTAAGTTCCAATGTTACTTGATGAAATGCTGAAATACTGCCATAATTCTCCCTCAAGACAGAACTCAGAATAAAGTTGGCTTAGTTGGAACAATGCTCGGTACTAATATAATATTGTATTAAGATACATATATAACTGATCCATTTTGCATGAAACGTACTGTACTTATTCTCTATATATATGAGTTGTCTATATTTTCACACCCACTACATAGTATCTATATATATTATATATATACATATATATATATAGTTTTTTTTATACCATATAGCCACGATATGTTATATATTTTTTTACGATGATGGCAGGTTGCGACGTTCCTTTCCTTTCTCACTGGGAAAAATACAAACTTTTACACTCACTGTTGGAATCGCAGTAGGATGCACGTTCTTGATAACGATGAAATTGTCCGACTTTATAAGATTGAAGCTGTACAGATGGCATTTAGAAACGTGATACAAGAAGATGCTGAGTGCCATTTTTAAGATATTATTTCTTTTTTTTTTTTCGTTAAGCAAAAAGAAAGTCTCTATCCTAAGGCGAATATCTAGGAATAGAATAAATCCAATAATAATAATAAAAAAATGAAATTTTGCATTACTATTTTCACAAAATTGAACGTATAAGTAGAGGAAAAGGTAGTAATGTACGCTTCATTTTTTTTTCGTGTAATTTTTCAATTGTTAATTATATTCAAATAATGATATTTCAAACGATAATTTAATTTTATTGATTTAATATAAAACACACTTGAATGACTAAGACAGTTCATAAAATGAGAAAAATTGTTTAAATGTGAAAAGAGATATTATAATGTGACTATCTGAATGGAATGGTAAAGTGGGTCCCTCTATATTTTTACAGAATTTGGTTTCTTTATGGCTATTTGGACTTCCTATGAAGTTTGAATAGCTAGAAAATTCTCAATGTATTGAGATATTATCAGATTCAGAAGTTCCTTTTCATGAATACGTTCTCCTAACAATATTCTTGCGTTGATTCTGTTCTCGTGAACGTTTACCACGAGTACTATTTCCCCGCTTTAAGGGATCTCTATGGACTTCTTAACAGCAAACAGCATTCTAAAATGATAACTGTGAAGCTTTTTGACGAAAAACAACGCTCTGCGTTGTTAATGTTTTTCATTAAAAATTCCTGAACACATCCTATCCACACTTGTTAGGAGGTCCAATATAGAAACATAGACAAAATTTACATTTATTTATGTCCCAACAAAAATATAGTTATTCAAGCTTTCTATTTTTTCAGAGTAGAAGAATAATATCTTAAAAATCAATTTAGAGTACAAACTTAAATTATTACTTACCTATCTGAACTTTAAACGGTAAACTTAACATTAAAAATTATACAAAAAAACTTTGATATTTGATCAATAAGTAAACATCAATAAATAATAAATAAACATCATTTATCAACAAAAAGGTCAGTCAGCCATGACAGTAATTGTTTCATCACTTTGATATCTATCTAAGAATAAGTTAAAAACTCTTTTGCAAGAGATGATGTTAATTATAACACAGAATTTTATTTAGCAGCAGAAGCCTATGTTACCACTTTTTTCCCTATGATTTTGGTCACGAAGTATGAGTTTAACGCAACGAAAATTTTCCGTTGAAGGGTTCTTTGAAGGGTTGGAAAACCTTTCTGTGAGATAAAATACCTTCCGGCCAATGGCACTCAGTGTTGCGGACGAAAGATCGCGTCATCTAACTATAAAAATAAATATCAAATACGTAACGGGAGTGAAAGAAAGATCCGATGGTCCGTTTGGAGGGTGCCTCCTCCAGTTCCAGATACGCCGTGACGCATAACGGAGGATACCGTTGTTGACTTTATACCTGCTGTCACAATTTCCGCGAATCGTTTCATCCCAACAGACCGTAGAAAATCAGTTTTCTTCCACGTCGCTCGTTCTTACCCTATTATTACTGAACTTTTGCGCGCAAAAATCTCCTGATTTCTAGCACGATCAATATTTTTTTAACTTCCTCCTTTCATGTTCTCATTTTCCCCTAGCTTGTTTGCTTTTGGTTCGGTTTTTCTTAGTTTTTATATAGAGCGAAACAAATTAGTGCGTCGTGTAACTGTTTTATAATTTAAAAAAAAAATTATTGAGTAGATAAATTCTGGAAAGAGAATTTCTATGTAACAAGATATTAACACAAACAATCTTTATGGCTCTACAATCTCAAGTTTTACTTAATTATAAAATTATTAGAAACTTTGCATGAAATAATGTTTATATATACATATATAAATCAATTCATATATATAATATTATATAATACATATAAATTTAATTTAAGCTTCATAGTTTAACAATTTAAGTAATTCTTTTTTGTTTAGATTTAGTAAAACTTCTAATCGAGTCTAATAGTAGGAAGTAATCTCTCGTTGAAATATGTATCCGTTTTTATTTTTGAATGTGTTTGTTTTTACTAATCTGATGTTTTACTGGATATTCCTTATGACAGAAAACTAATTTTTCCTTTCTTTAGTTTGGGATTTATAAAGCAGGGTTGTTGCGTCGCGCGACTTTGTACTCATATTTTCCCGAAGAAAGACGGTAATAACGAGTCAAGACGTATATAAGCCGCTTACACTAGGAATCTTCACTTGCACTCGACTGGGTATTAAGATGCAAAAGATATGCGGCTTCGAATATTCTTCCTCTATACAGGATGCCAATTCTACTGTATTTTCTTTGCAATTTTTCTTTGGCGAATTTGAAATCGGCATTTCTTTAGTGATTGTGTAAATTACAGTCTGTGAGTTCATTTTTCTTGGCTTTTAAATTTTTAATTTTAGATGAAAAGAACATGATGATCTATGCTATGTATAAAAAATTGAACTATGATTAAAATCAAATAAAGAATGTTATAGTCATTCAACGAATAGTTTGAGCTAATAAACGATTGTGAAGTATAAAAGTTAGTTAAGCTCTTGTTTAAGCCTTAAACGCATAAACAGTTAATGAAATTTTTAGATATTAATGGTTAGATATATTGTTAGATATTAACGGAATTATAAACAGATATTGAAGGTTAAAAAATTTACAAAGTCGGGTCAATTTTTAATCGATATTCACGGAAACAAAAATTCCAAATTCATAGAATTTGCAATTGGAAGTTTGCGCGATACGTGTGCGGCATTCGGTATATTTGCGATATGCGTTATACATTCAATTTTAACCGCGTTGCACTATGATCAAGGATCAAGGTTCAGAATATCCAGCTCAATTTAGGATATTTATTGAATGATTGTATCGTTGACAGGATTCATTGCGATGAGATTTGATGCACTGCGTTATTTCGCAGTTCCTGTCAGGTATGTTCTTAGTACAAGACGCAGTTTCGCAGCTAATTCGCAAGGGAAATCGTGTTTCTGATGCAAATTCGCGAATGCAAATTGCGCGCGAAAGTGTCAAAGTCTCGCCAAAAGTATAACTTACGTTACGTCCAAAATCACGTAGTTCATGTATATTTAAGAGCCTACGGGATGTGCTAAATTATGCATTCCGATATTTTTGGTATAACACTCTCCTTGGGATCGTCTTCCATAAACAAATCAGTTGTAAAGTATATCGAACGATTATTTCTTTAAATACTAAAAAATAATCCTAATAAGGATATCTGAAAAAAACTCTAGGTACCTATATAATACATGTAGGATGTAGGATTGCACGTCTGTTATGAAATTCGTAAACTAGTGGTGGATTATTGGCTTAAACCGTTCATTATTTAGTAGCTAAATGTTTGATTATTAGTCATGCAATATACGAGGTTTATTGTGCGGTTTGCGTTAAACCTCAAATATACATTTTCAATTAAAATTAAAGGCAATGTTTTCTCACTACTTAATTGGATACGATTTCTTTAATGGCTAAAGCAAACAAACAAATCGAATTAAGTTTTTGCTAAACCGACTCGCTCGGAATCAATTTAGTTAACAAATTTTGTTACATAATTTTCTCAATTAAGCAACTCTGAAATTTAAACTGTCTCTATATGTCGGTTTAAATTTACATGAAGGTAGATCGATCTGAAATTTGCCGAGGCTGAAATTTAATCTTACGAAACACACCGTAAATGTCTATATTCATTATAATACGCTGCCATTGGTTGGTTTAGTATTAAGAATACTCCGCGTTTGATGATCGACGAGGCGAACGTGTCGTGTTGTTTGCTTAATTGACGTGTGATTTGGCTATACCCATGCATGGCCGTGCATGATATTCAAATCCCTCATGACGTCTAAACAATTAATTATAATGCAGCTGTCCGTGATCGATCAATTTTATTCGTAAATTACGCAAACTGGGAAATTTTGTTATTAATATTAGAAATGAATTATTCCTGTATTTATATCAATATTTCAATCTTTCAAAAAATTTAAAGCAAAATTACTCTCTAAAATTGAATCAGTATATTATTACTGATTTTCGTGCTATACTTATAGGTAATTGATGTAGCCATCAGCCAATGTGTTTAATGTATTTCAGTAATAATACACTTTTGGAAGTTACGATTTTCTGCAGATTAAAAAAGACATATCAATTATAAGTGCATGGTTTACTTTTAGAGAGTAGGTTCTTTAAAACTCTTCACATTATTGCCTATTCATTTTTATACCACTTCTTCTGTTTGACGCTAAGGTTTTTAACGGAAACTCATGCATTACATGTTGACCGCAACATCCGCGATCATAGATCGCTGTACAGATTGAACATGTTGCTATATAAGCTATGCTATATCTCCCCAACATGAATGATTTGGGTTTCGCGAAACCAGGCCCTCACGTGTGCACTATACGCCATAATATACGTCATCGTATATGGGGAAACCGGTATTTCGAGAAACTGGCAGGGCGGGTCATTTAACGGGGTAATTGTACCGTTATTGTTGAGAAACAGATGCAGCTCTCGGTATTAAATACGCGCCTTCTTCGGCCGACAGACGCAAAAACAGAAGTCACCGGAGACCCACTGTCTAGCACCGTCGTCTCTATGCTGCCACTCACTCTCCCACTTTATCTCTTGCATCTCTCATTTGAGTTTGCTCTCTTTTTGATTCTCACACACACGTACATATATACAGTTATCCTTTCACTTATACTTACTCGTACATCGATTCTTCTCTCTCCGTCGCTTTACGTGTTCGTTTGCTCGCTCACTCTTTTATACTCTCGCATGTTTTCGCTCTTTTGCTCACTCATACACATTTCTCTGTCTTTTCATTCTCGGCGTCTTGACTGGTCGGTTTTTCTGGCGCGATTCCTGGCATTGTCGTAACCAGATGTTCGTCCCACTGGAGACATCCGCATATCCTGCGAACAATAATGAAAGATCCACGTGCGAATCCAAGTAATTTCGGAAAATATCGCGCTACAACGGCGCAGATTGGACGTTGTATCTGTGGCCCTTTCCTCGGTCCGTGTCGAACATTTACCGTGTTCATTTACCGTGGACGATGTCGCCACACTACTGTTGCCTGCACAAAGTGCGTTTTACGCAGTTTTGCACGCGATTTGGGTATACATATAGTCTCTATTTTTTTGTTTTAGTCTTTATAGTTTGGGCTTGGTTAGCCTATTATTTGAATTTATATTTATTAGATACAGCTTTTTATCATAATCGTTTAATTTTGTATTTATTTATGATGATAATCTCAATTTTCTAACTTAAGTTTATTCAATAAAAAATAATAGTACGCTATTTTTCAAGAAATTAATAAAATATTAAATTAATGTATTAAAGACTAAGTAGAGAAATTAAATAACAATATGAAAATTATTAATTAAATAATTAATCGAGTAATTAAATAATGTGGAAATTATAACTTTCATTGCTGCATGATGTCGCTATTGGCATCGTTTTCTTCATTAATGAAAAAGTTGCAACAAATGAGTGAAAGTATCGGGACTTTCGAATGAATTCGTTCGATCATCATGTTACATTCTTCGGAAACATTTTCAAACGACGAAATGTCACATCCCGCAACATTTTACCGTCCGATTACTATGCTAAAAACAGCCGTCACCGCACAATAATTTCGAAAGCCGCCGTCTCTATGGATACTTTATTATCTCATGAATATACTGCATGCCAGGTAGATGTTCAACAAGACCGCCTTACATTACTTTCAGTTGACGTTTTCTCGCCGATCTCGAATTTATGTTTACGATAGTTGTTGGACAGTCGCGCGATATATATGGTATTGGGAAGAGTCGCTCGTTGATCTACTCTACAACCGGAAGATACTCCAAGGAGTCGACTCACGCCGATTACAAAGTTTACGGTCGAGCTGTAACATTATTTCTTCTCTGTTACGAGGCCCTTCCTGTGTCTCAAGGATAACCAGTATCTCTCGAGGAATGGCATTTACCGAATACTGATATGGCAATTGTTGTACGATAAAACGAAGTTATCTGGTTTTACATCCTTCTCTCTGTGTGTGAAAAGTGTATATTTAAATAAAACAAAATCAGATATATACAGAGCGTCCTAAAATTCGTTTTAATTTAATTAAAAAAAAAAAAACGAATTAAAAATATCACAATAAGAAAGTTTTTAAAAAATTAAGTAAAAAATTATTTGTAAATTTTTATTCTATGCAATAATGTGCGCTTACTGAATACTATCGCACGCGAGATAGTACTTTTATTATCTCGAAAATTACTGCTTGAAATAAAAATGTACATATACTTTTTTATTTAATTTTTTGAAAACTTTCTTGTGGTATTTTGATTCGTGAATTTCGGAACATTCTTATATGATGTACATTAATAACATAATATTAATGATAATAATTTTTGATATATTAAAAATGAATATTGATACACACACGCACACACACGCGCGCGCAAATACGCACACCCACGCACACACGCACGCCCACGCACACACGCACACCCACACACACACACACACACACACACACATAAATATATATTTAAGTATTTTGCAATATGCAACTATATTTTCTTCTTAAAGCAACTATGTGTTTTTTATACCAATTGATTTATGTCATTACTTTGTACATAAAAGTATTAAAGTACGATTATTAAAACATTAATAGTTTACGAGATGTTTTATGTTTCATGTCAATATATGTGCCAGAATAAAGTATAAAATAATTTAAGAACTATTTTAATTTTTTATCTTTCGACACTAAACTTTAATATGCAAAATATATTTTCGGTGTCATTATATTTTTTAAAAATTAATCAATTTCATTTAACAAAATGGCGAATCTTTATATAATGATCTTTAAAAATTGATATAATGATCTTTAAAAATTGATTTTTTTGAAAATTAATATCACCATTATTTGCGTCCTCTCAAGCCATTTAACTTATTTTTAATATATATTATTAAATATGAAACATTTTTTTAAAGAAAAATCTAATGTACATCTGCATGTAGGTATATAAATGGAATATTAATCAATTATTAATTATAGTCATTAGTATTGGTAATCTATGTTAATAATAATTTTAAGTATAATGTTATATTTTATTAAGCGAATAAAATATGTATAACTGTAATTATATATATTCTATTATTTTTATTTTCGAGGCTTTTATGAGTACTTTCTTGATAGAGAAGCTATGTGTTTCGCGGGTTATCTCCGTGTCTATATCCATTCTTGACATTCCAAGTATGGATATGGATAAGATAACCCGCGAAACATATAACTTCTATATTTTACTATCAAGTATTTTAAAAATATACAGTTATATGTAATCTTTAATATTTTTTTTTTTCAAAATGAACTTTTACGAAATTTTGTTTTTATATTTTCATGATGCACAGATTATTTTGATGTTTCTAAAAAGAATATGTCGATATTCGATTAAAACATATGCCTATTTGTAACATGTCATTCACAACAGATCCGCTTAGCAGTCGGAGAATAATTTTCGAAAGGGTTGACCCGCGGCGTGGGGGTGCATGCGTTACGAAATAACTGGATTACATCCGCCGCTGCATTTACGCGTGCGAAGCCCTCTACGTACTTAGTCGTGTATTTCACGAGCGTACATTAAAGCCGGCTTATTTATTAAACTAGTATTACTCTCCATTATTCCTGCGCGCAACACACGTTGCGCGTACCGAGATAAATGCCGTGGATTATGGTTGAGGGTGGAAGGGGGCTGGGGAGAAGCTATGAAATTTCTCCACTATCTCATATGTATTTTCTCCACGTTATTGCGCGCATTATCGGCGCGTGATACTGGAATTAACAGGTGAAGTACCATAATTGTGAAAAATCCTGTAGGTATATGTTTTTCATCATGCCTGCATTAAAGAGCATTCGCAGACTACATGTATCGATTTTAGTGAAAATTAATAGCTGAAATTAATAAATCGTATATATATTGTAGCTGTATGTCTTCGCGAAAAGGTTTTGCTGAAGTATCTAAAAATTTAGCTATTATAGATACAGGTCTGAAAATAATTGTGTTGGGCCATCAGAATAATTATGTAGGACTCTCAAACTGTTAAAATATAAAAAAAATTTTGCAGCATTGTTCATCATACTTGAGGTTTTTTACGCAATTATTTTGATGATCCAACAAAACTATATTTTCAGATCTGTATTTCGGTAAATTATTTTTACACTGAGAAAAAAATATAGTCAATTTTAATAAATATTTAGTTCAATACTAAATATTTACTTACAGTAAATAAATATTTGTTTAGTAAAAAAAATGATTGTTAAATCAAATTAACATTTCTTGTATCAAATAAATACATCTTTATATTTAATAAATATTTAGTTGGCATGTATTCAACTAAATATTTATTAAAATTGACTATATTTTTTTTTCAGTGTAGATTTCAGCAAAATCATTCTTCCGTTCCTTTTCAATGTATATTTTGCTTTCGGAACCTTGTATCATGGCTTAAAGGACGTAACGCGCTATGAATAAGACTCTGAGGACGAAATTTTGGTTAAGGATTTGATCACAGGAGACGACCAGAAGTGAGGGAAGGTCCAAGTTAAAATATACGCGATCTGTTCTTTATTTACGACATATTTCGGGCTTATCTGAAATTCAAGGCACGCTGAACGACAAGTGTCTCTGTCTTTGACCGCGAGTTTCTTTTAATTACATCTGGTATTTAAGAGTGATTAGCATAATTATTATAATTGTCAGCCGCTGCGTAATCACCACTCTACGATTCCGTTTCCTTTAACATTATTATATAAATGTTCTTGTAATCGTGGCTAAAGTGCGAGGTTTTTAAAAATAATTTGCGTTATTAACAGAAATTCGTCATTAATTTTCATTAAAATTGTGTCATATATTTCATGATACTGAAACTTTGTTGATTATGGATGCTTTTATTCCCTCAGCACCGATATTTTGCATTATAACAACATTTGTCGATATTTCAATTATTAACCAATGTTGCTTGCGAGATAATGAGAATAGCAAGTTAATGCAATTCTGTTTATAATCCAGGATAATCGAAAAATACATAATTGTCTCAACTTGCTATTCGCTCGTTATTTGTTTGTAATAATTAGTAGCAATAACAATGGCGATATTTTTCATTTAATTGAAAACGTCAACATGTGTAATTAATAAAATGTTATGGCAACAGGGAAGAATATTAGAGCCCTGTATAATATCTATATATTTTTTTGTGTATTTAATGATAAAATGTCTACATTTTATCGCGAATGCAATATCTCTGAGTTGAAAATTTATTAAAATCATCATGTACAAACGTGAACTTATTCAGATAGCCGGCTGCAGAATTCGATATATATCATGCCTAGAGTATAAGCTGAACTGTTTTCGTTCCGCAATTGCAAATCGCTGGTTAACTATCTACGATATACGAAGTAGTCTATGTCTTGCCGTGACCCACAATCTCGCGACGGTTATACATTTTTCTGGTTAAGCCGGTCGGGATCGAAAGGGAATTGGCCGCGTTCGTTCGATTCGAAAGCGAATGTGTAATGTGATTCTGAAAATGACTTTCACCTTCTCTCGCGGCGATGCGATGCGACCAGCCAGCGCACGCATTTCGGCGTTCGTTTTCGCAGAGCGTCTTTCTGGCGACACAAAAACGCGAGAAAATCCCTTGCTCTTTCATTCCGGGAACGTCACGCACGCAGAAGCTTTCACGCCCTCTGGAAGCATTCTTGCGGAAGTTATCGCTGTACTTCCGCACTTCTTGCCTCGCAGCCTTCACAGCGTGAAAAAGGGAGAATTCTATGCATCTTAAACGTGAAAGCGGGATTTTTCGTTTCATTTTCCTTACGTAGAATCGATCTCCGTACGGAAAACTTTCGTCTTGCCGTTCGTTTGCAAGTGAACCGGATAAAAAGGTAGCTGCCAAATAAATAATTCAGATTGCGGATAGCCGGAATAAAGGAAGAAGCAGGCTGCACTCTCGAAATTGGAGTTCTTGTTACCTCGGATCGCCGCGCCGCGTTTGCGAGCTGCAATTGTTTCAATCTTGTTCGTTGGAAATACCTATCAGGCCAGAAGACAGTGTACAGAGAGCGATAGCCCGATCGCATGTGCGCAAATATATCGTGTTGAGATATCGTTTAGGTCGAGAGGAAGGAAAATCTGCATGCCTCTGTGACGCGCGATCAATCTTAGAGAAATTAAATTAGTGTCCCGCGGTTCTATTATCGCTCGTATCCTGTGCTCTAAAATTATTGGCACATATTTTAATTACATATAAACTGTATTACATCAATATTATTCACAAAAGATAAAAATATAAGGAAGATAATTATTTTAATATCGAAACATTTTATTCATCAATTATTGATAAAAATTTCCTTTTTATTTAAAAATGAATAGAATTATAATTTAATAAAATTGATAATACTTCTAAGATTACAATGTGTATGAAAATGGATAATAAAATCTTTAGTTATTTCCAAGTTGCTTAAAGGAACTTCTTTAAACTTTTACCTAAGGAAGTTTAATATAAGACTTAATAGAATGTCTAATAAACGCCAGAAACTTGTGATAGATGATTATCTTTTAGCAAATTTTTATTATGAAACTCAATCTATATGATTTATATGTCTATATAAATTATATAGAATCTATGATTTTGAAATGTTTAACGTGTTTAAAAAAACTGTATTTTTAAAATGAATTTTTTTACCTTGGAAAATATAATTATTATATTTGAGAGACATTCAGGAAAATTAATTTTACTACACTGAGAGAAATGTTTGATATGATTTTGTTAACTTACAAAATTTCTTTTATTTTTTAATTAAAAAATTATGTTTTAATTAAAATGGTTTAGAATAATCAAATTCTGATTAAAATAAAATTTTCAATTAAAAAGTAAGAAAGTTTTTTTTATTGTAAATCGCATATTAAAACAAAATAATGTTCATTCATATCAAACATTTCTTTAATGTACATTCGGAGTTGTTTATATAGGCTTCATATAAAAAGTCTGAGAAAAACTTCTTCACGCTTATTCATTTGCCTTATGACTCATCAAGCAATCATTCGCGCATAAAACTAGTAATTGCATTGGCTACGTTACTGCTATCGTCTCATTCTTTCTCTTTCTCTTTCGAGCTCGGAGCTACGCAATCTCGCTGTCAAACTCGGCAATCTAGTTGACCTATGTGCATTACTTTCACGCGAGCGGCTGATTTCAGTATTTAACGGATTGTGGTGTTTAATTTGTCTCAATCTGAGGTATTATTGTGATGCAATAAGGAAATAGATATGGTTACATTAAAAGAAGTATTGGTATTCTTCTTTCAAAAAAGCTATACATAGAGAGTTATTTCGCGAATTATGTCTGTGTTTTAATACATCATTAAATGCTAACATTTTGTATGAACATTGCAGTTTATTTTATTCGGGCGAGAAGCAATCTCATAATATTCTTCTTCATTTGAGTTTGATTTATTCAAATATCTTTATATATATATATATATATAATACTGTTAATAAAGAATTTTTGTTATTAATACACTGTTAAATTTTGTAGGGTAAAATTAAGTTAATGTGAATCGCCACTCTGCTCCTACTCAATAATATCGTTATTTTTTACTAAAACAATGGTTATATTCAACACTATACAGTATCAATTTAACATTATATAGTGTCAAATTTAATTATCATTTTAGTAAAAAATAACGATATATTTAATAGGAGCAGTGGCGACTCACATTAGGTTAATTAGACCCTATGAAATTTAACAGTGCACAGTAAAAAATCGTGCGTCCATATGTAGAATTTTTCTTGTGTTACCACATTTTGATTCAATGTAAAATAAACATACAATTGATATGTTATTATTTTTGTAACATTTTGATGTGTTAGATTCATGTCACCTTTCTAACTTAACAATTGCGTATGTCAATTAAAAATGGAATATTATTTTGAGTGTTTTTAACACAATTGTTTCAATTAATCTATATATCTCAAAGTCAATTTAACATCTAAGAATTTTTTCATTCACATTATACGAATAAAAATGTTTTATTAACATTTTCTTACGAGTTACTGCAACTATTCTTCTATGTACTCTACTTATTTTATATGTTAGTTTTAAATCACTCTTAAAGTCAAAATAACAAATATAAATGTAAAGTATTGTGTCAATTATTTAACATTGCTAGTTTGTTAATAAATAACATAAGACGAATGAGTTACTTTAACTTATTTAGAGTGGATCTCATGGGACATGTAAAAAATGTGTTAAAATTGACATTTTCTTTTTTACTGTGTGTACATTAAAATTAATTTTAATTAATATTTTCGGAATGTAATCGCGCGTATATTTTGACACACTGAGAAAAATTTCCGGGCTTTATCCGTTCAAAAAGTAACAAACAGATATTTCCGATTGATTTTGATCGGATTTGTAAGACTATCCGATGAAATTTATCGGATAGTCCTAAAATTTGATTGGATAGTCTTATAAAATCCGATCAAAATCAATCGGAAATATCTGTTTGTTACTTTTTGAACGGACATTTTTCTCAGTACATGAATTTTATTGTGTCAGCAGTATGTATTATATATTTTAGATGGGAATATATCATGAGACAGGATCGATATTATCATAAAATAAGAACACTTTGTGACTTTGATACTCTATTTGCGCTGTAAAACGTGAATAGTTTATGACTGTAGTATTATTCGCACGGTTTCGCTTGAAAGGAGAATTCAATTTCAGCACGTGTACACTACTGAGGAAAAATGTATTAAATTTTAATAAACATTTGTTTGAATAATACTAACCGAACATTTATGGTAAATATTTACTAAATAAAAAAATAATAGTTCAATTACAAAATTAATGATTCTTGTATAAAAAAAATATTTATATTTAGTAAATATTTTTAGCTAATGCTATTTTAAACAAATATACTATTAAAATTAAAAATTTTTTTCTCAATATATTTATCATGGCGTAATATGCGAATAAAAATGTTTAATTATAGCAAAAATTATTTATATTAATAATAGAAGGAATTTTACTGAATGATTGTTCTTATTGAAAATTGCTGTATTCTATCCTATATTCTTTCTCATAAAAAAATTAATTTCTTAAAAGTTAACTTCACTCCTAATCCTGTTCTTTTTAGAGGATTACCAACTTCGATAATCTTTTATATATATAAACCTGTTTCTGGTCCACATAATTGCTCTTCCATTTTTAACAGAAAGTAATATCCGAAAATTTTGTTTTTTTTGTACAGCATATTGTGCTGACATAAAAGTATACCGGCAAAATATTGAAATATCAGACTCAAATATTGTTATCTCAAATATCAATATATTTTAAATAATTTCTCTCAATAGATGACTAGTACATTAATGCCATATATATTTATTGGATAAAATTCAATATCAAAAAATATCGAAATATTAAGAAATTAAAGAGATTTTGCAATAATATATGATGTTATATTTTTGAAATATGAAAGCTTTTATTATACCGTAATATAATAAATGGATGTTGCATTAAGCTTCTTTTACACATTTTACACTTTAAATTTTAATAGAAAAATGAACAAATAGAAAAATTCAAAAAAGTAAGATAAATTTAAATTAATTTTTTTTATTTTTGAAAGAATGTAGCCATTGTCGTGTAAATCCTTTAGTGCATACACATAGAATATGGCATATAATAATTACATTGTCGAACATTTTTTGTCGTAACTTGACATAATGGTACAAAAAGTAGATTTTACCGATACCAAATGGCACATATTCCGATGGCGCAAACGTTGACAATTTTTACTACATGCTGATTTCGCGAAAAAGTTTTGCATATGTAAGCGTATGAAAATCTTATCTCGACGGTTCTGCTTAATGATTATTATAATCGGGTGCATCCACGTGCCGGTGTGCGTTCACCCTGCATCGATTTTATCAGTGAAAGTTCAAGGAGACATATCTCGACAAATATTACATTTATTAGTTGCTAAGTTCGATGAAGAGTAAGACAGTTCGTATATAATAATTGAGATTAAATTGCGTCTGTTCGTTCGTGTAACTGCAGAATACGATCGTTCACGGTGATTTGTGTTTGCTGACCGAAACATAAAATACGTCCATCGGATTACAATCAATTCGATTTTATTACACGACAAGGGCGTCGTGTAATGTACGATCAAGTTATGATTGGAAAAGTCAATTTTCGAGTAAAATTTTTCGATGGGGATACACTTTTTACACCTCGCGAAATCAGGATCGACCCAATTTGTATTTATATTTGCCTCTGTGCATTTGCTGTACGGATTCTGCGCGGTAGCAGATAATAATTAAAAAAACGTAAGAATTTTTTAATATGAGATTTCTTATATTAAGATTTTTTGAAGAGAAATTAACATATTACATTTCTATATTGGACAATCAAAAAAATTTGTAGTTCATATAATTAAACGTTTTATCAAATTTATATTCATGTATTTCAATAGGAATTTCATTGATATGAGTATAACAGAAAGGTATCATATAATAAATTATCTTTTTTTTTATCGTTTCAAGTTACGCGAGGAATTAATATATTTTAAATATTATTATTTATTCTTTATTATTTTAGTTGGTATTTCCCGAATAAATAAAAACAATAGCTTTTGCTTGACTTTTGTTCGTACGGTTCATTGTCCAAAAGCAGGACGTATGGTGACCTAATCTGTAACGCATTAGTAACGTTGTGTCTACAAAGATGAAGGTTTAACGAGCTCGGCAATAAAGCGCGTTGTAAACTTACCGGTTTGTCTAAAGCACAATCATAAATCTCCGCGATCGGAGGGGCAAGCACGCTATTACAACCAGATGCGTAAAATTTATTGTAAACTGTAAAACTATCGCTACAAAGTTACAATGGAGTATTCGATGATCGATGATCGATCGAAACGCTTAATTTCTAGCTCAAATTAGATACTTAATTATTAGAGGAAGGTCATCGATACCGACATATACTACTTTGTTTTTAGACAATATTTCTTAAACAAAGGTAAAAATACAACTTCAAAAACATAAATATAAAGTAAAAAATATCTTCTATCAGATAGTATAAGCAATTTTTATAATATTGTTTGCAATTTTGCAATAATTAAGTTTTTTGTAAGTTATGCAAAAATGAACATCTGACAAAATGGGCTCCAAAACTGACGACATAGTAGGCAGTAATGCTACGTATTCCTATTTTTTTTCTTTTACAGGAATTATCTGTATAAAGTACCTATAAGTGAATGTATATAAGATTTTTCAGAATCATTCTACTTCGTTATAAAACATTTTTATTGAATTATATGCATATTTATTTTATGCTGTTCTGCAAGCTGCAAATATGTAACGCGATAGTTTTTCTAGAGTTGTTCCATGTATATGCACGGTTGCCTTCAGCTTCGATAGACTTATTTGACACTATAAAGCAACATTATAAATTAAGTTAGCTCATGGTCTGTTTTACGGACAGGTGTGTCGGTTTATGCTGCACCCCAATTTTAAATTGACATGAAAAGACTAAGAGAAAAAATAATATACCTAAATAAAACTTATTTCGGAAACTACAAGTATTTAAAATGACATAATATTATCAATAATATAGTCACTATTATTTAAACCTCACAATTTGCAAAAGAAAATCGTAAGAATTTTATTTTCGCATTTGTAGAATTCGTTTTGAGCTGATTTGATATAGAAACAAGCCACAAACCTACGAATTATGAGTTTTTACTTTTTTAATTAACTAAACAGGGAAATAAGGGGGTGTCACTTTAGGAGACCTATGTCAGTATCGGCGACTTTCCTCTAGTATTTTAAGCATCACATAATTTTCATTTTTTATTAAATTAATTTTGATAATATATGTACTCTCAGTTCTCATCAATAAATTATATATATTATAAAATTTCATGTGATATTACGATGTTAAATAAGTAATAAGATAGAATTATTATGATGCGAGAGAGAACAAAGTTTAAATATAATTTTATTCGTTTTAGCAGCGAAATATATTTTTATCTGTGTGTGTGTATGTGTGCTCACGTAATATGAGTTATCGTTCTTATATTTCATATTTATATTATACTAAAGAGAGCTAACAGAAGTTTTAATCCATAATTCTAGCATATATATAAAATGTAGATACATATGTATCACTGAGAAAAATTTCCGGGCTTTATCCGTTCAAAAAGTAACAAACAGATATTTCAGATTGATTTTGATCGGATTTATAAGACTATACGATCAAATTTTAGGACTGTCCGATCAAATTTATCGAATAGTCCTATAAATCCGATAAGATTCGAATAGTCCTAAAATTTGATCGGATAGTCTTATAAATTCGATCAAAATCAATCGGAAATATCTGTTTGTTACTTTTTGAATGGACATTTTTCTCAGTGTACTTATATCTAAAAAAAAAAAAGATTTATCCATTTTTCTTTGGAGATAATTTTAAAGTTAAAGTTTGGGAAGTATTTTCTCAAGTGTATCAATAATCTTAACTTTATCAACTGAGCCTCGTGCCCTAAGTTTGTTGCAGTCCCTACAGCAATGAACAAATACGGAAACGAGAATCGACGTCTTCTTCGTCAAAGCATCAGATGCAATTAGCAATCCTGCCGCATTGGCAGACCGAAACTCCGGTCCAACTCTACTCGGCGGCGAAACAAGTTTCCTTACAGATATTAACTCCGAAATCATTCAATCGACATTGAAATGCCGGCATTTGCGAACTGCGCCATGACTCGATATTAGACCTCGAGATACAATTGCAGAGCTTCCAAACTCTAATTAAGCGCTTCTCGTGCGAAAATAAAGAGGAATTTGATTCCAGTATCACCATTTTATGACATGTAAAAGATATCCAGTAATTACTAATTAATACTTTAATGACAAGACAGGTCGGTAATTTTTTGACGTTAAACATTCCGGTAATTAATTAACCGAAAGTTTCGTTACGCTCCATGTAGAAATTAATTGAAAAACAAAGTTTTGCCTGTCTGAAACTTAAATTGATAAAATTTCTCAATTTTTAATAGTTTATGCTACAGCGTATAGCATTATCTACTTTTTTATCATCAGTCTTTTACTATCCTGATAAAAAAATCTGGATGCGAACTACTTGTTAACAGAAACATAATTTATTATTTTGTTTCTGATTTAATTTATGCATACAAACGAAATAAAAAAAGAGACAATTATATTTTTAAACTATAAAATTAAATGATGTAAGGTTTCAAATTGCTTTGTACAACATTGCGACGTAATCGGTACGCTCGAATAATTTTGGAGCGGCTTATTCGTGTTACACAACGTGTATTGAGCGACAATCGACAATTGCGGTCGATAGACCGCTCATAATATCGAACTCTTCAATTCTCGCGCAACGGCGTAAGCACCGCCACGACGAATCATACTTTTGTTCGCAGTCAAACTGATTTTCCCGACGCGCAATCCGCAAAGTGGGAAACGACGAGCCGGCGTTCCATCTCTATTTCACATTTAACGATTTGTTATCGATTTATTGATCTCTTTCTCTCCTTCTCTTAGCCAGATTATATTCACCATCCATCTCGTATGCGGGTAACCGCGCGTTTTATATTATCACCAACGATGAAGCGTAAATTACCGTCACGTATTACTTTATCGCCGTGATAAACCATGATTAGATCGCTCGTAATTTTCCCGAAACGAAACGATGCGGCGTTCCTATATCTAAAGGGATTAATTTTCGTCGTCGTCGTCGTCATCGTCGTCGTTGTCGTTCTCGATGTTACGCGTTTATGTAATCAATCAATCGATCATTACTTAGGCGATAAAAATTTATTTATACTGAGAAACCTATTTGGTTGATTGAAAAAAATAACATTTGATTCAATCAACTAAATCTTTTGTTTATAAATGAGCAAACAAATCCTTTGATTGACATAGAAAAATAATCTATAGTTGGGAAATTTGATAATATTAACATAAAATTTGATTCAAACTGGACAAATTGTTAATTATATGGAGCTAAATTTTTCATTGGTGTTTTACTTAAATTTTATTCAATAACTCAAACTTGTTAATGTTATTAAATTTTCTTATTAATTTTGCATCTTATTGACTAAAGTTGATTAGAGTGTAAGACCTCTCACTGAAAAAAAGTTTGATAATAATTACCAAACGTTATTGAAATAATTTCAATTAAATGTTTGATTGATATAAAAAATAATTTTACTTTTCTAAATTAGTAATTATTATCAAACGGTTGGTTATATTATTATGTTTGGTAATACTTATTAAATATTAAGAAAAGTAAAATTATTTTTAGTTATATTAACTCAATATTTGATTGAAATTATTTTATTGAATATATATATATATATATATATATTTGGTAACTATTATAAAATTTTTTCTTCAGTGTTGAAGCTGGAATAGGAAACCGTTAACGCTGTAGGCCGAATCAACTATAGAAGTCCTAATTGAGGCTTGAAAGAGTTCATGTTGACATGAGAAAGAAGATCTTTTCTTACTAACGGTATCTTGTGCTGCTTAGTATGTTAAACAACAAATATAATTGTTTTAAAAATAGTGCCTTGGTAGAAATGTATGCAGTTTTCCTAGACACCTATCCAGTTACTATCTAATATTACTGTATTCTCATTAATTGTGTCAATACTGAGTAGGAAATGGACAAAAACTTGATAGAGTTTTATCCTGTCCATTTCACGAGCAGTTAACTTACTTATTAATCAATTTAATATCCATTATTTGTTGTGTTTCTATTCAGTAAATGGATTCAGATTTTACGCAACTTTTGTATGCGGTAACTGCAAACAAAGTGTTACATCCTGATTGGGATTCTAAATAGTTTTCCTTCTCAGTTACTAGACAGAAGTTGGTGTAACCGTTTAGTAACTGCTCAAAAAATACATGAAATTTCTACCAAGGTGAGAATTGAGAATACGTTTGTCATCGCTACTATGAAATTTTATTAAAACGAACAAATCCATGCGATCAAAAAATTTGGTTATTGCATTTTACTTGTTTCTGATGATATCATCTTTTGTTAATACAGATATATTATAAATGCAATTAACAAAATCGTTCAACCAAACGTTTTGTTTGATTCAACCAAATGGGTTTCTCAGTATATCAAACGATGGATTAACTTTATCCGCAGTTTACGTATTTTATAAATTATGAATTTTAATTTGACATACATTTATTATATGTATACTGATAATTACACAAATATTAATTTGTTAATACCAATGCGTAATCTCACGGATTTCTTGCAGTAATATTTCCTGCAGTATTTATAGAAACAACGAATTTAGTCGATGAATAATTAAATTATCGCTTGTATTTATAATCGCATTCCTAATGAGAAATTAACCGTTTCTAAAATTAGTTTTAATTTCTTGATACGCTTCTCTCAATTAAGTAAATAAATACGTTTGAGCGTCAGTATTCAAGTTTGTGATTGCAATTTAACTAAAATAAAGTTTATTTTAGGACATAGCTTGAATTATAATTTTCGCGATTCATCAATTAATTCTTGAGAGAGAATCATATATGTATATAATACATTAATACACACAAAAAAATATATTCTTAAAGAAATGCATAAATGCTTTAATCCAAAAATATTTTATGCTTAGAATAGCGCCAAGAATAAACAATTTCCGATTAATAATAAATTATTCGTAAAATAAAATAAATTGTATTCTTAATTCAAAACAAATTTTATTTCAATAAAAGACTAAAGTTGCACTCATTCAACACTAAATATGCTTATATTAGCATTATTTTTTCTTCAATAATATCTTTTGTCTACTCTCTAAATCTGAACCAGTGGATAATCACTGATATTAGTGCCACTGGTAATCAGTGAGTGAAATGTGAAAATTCTAACCTAGCTAACCTTTATTATGTGATCTAATTAATCTTATTTTAGTACCTCTGTCAAGCTAGCAGGACCAAATGAGCAGAATCGAAAAAGACCTTTCGAACTATTTAGTGCT
>NW_017295653.1:718181-719829 GCF_001594075.2 Trachymyrmex cornetzi
ACTTACACAATAGAAACGTTATAATTTGTGCTGCCAAAATATAAAGTTTCAGATTTTGTGCTCATGCCGTTCCTTCGAAAACAACCCCCGACTCCTATCAGGCTCAAGAGTAAGGTACTCTTCCCCACGAGCAGAATCAATCGCTACTTACACAATAGGAACGTTATAATTTGTGCTGCCAAAATACTGGCAGTATAAAAATGATAAAATTTCGGCGTCTGTTTGATCTCGTAACGCGCAGTTGTGCGCTTTTCCTTTGTCGCCAGATACAAGAAAGCCGAAAAGTTGTCGACTTACGCGTACAACCGCGCATTACGAGATCAAACAGACGCCGAAATTCTATCATTTTTATACCGCCAGTATTTTGGCAGCACAAATTATAACGTTTCTATTGTGTAAGTAGCGATTGATTCTGCTCGTGGCGAAGGGTACTTTACTCTTGAGCCTGACAGGGGTCGGGGGTAGTTTTCGAAGGAACGGCACGAGCACAAAATCTGAAACTTTATATTTTGGCAGCACAAATTATAACGTTTCTATTATGTAAGTAACGATTGATTCTGCTCGTGGCGAAGGTATATATAGGCACCTGTATGGTATATATAGGCACCTCTTCGTCACGTCGCAGTGAGAAAGTCGGCCAGCTGTTCGCGCATCCCTATTTGCAATATAATTGACAGAAACATTAGGACGAGCTGAATATTTCATCCACCTTAAAGATTTAACCACATTTAGAGGTATACGAATGCAACAGTTCACTTACAAAACCACCACCAATCGTCATTTACTACACCCATGCACTTCCATGACATCTTGATATTACTGAGGGGCCCTTATACACACTGTTGCCGCCTGCCGGCGAATTTTCAAATTTGTAATTCTTAATCAAAGAATAAATAATTTGTAAATATATATATATATATATATAATGTGATTGACTTTGTTAGAACCATATAATGATTTTAGAAACAAGAATACAATTTTAAGAATAAAATATACTTTGCATAAATCTATTAGTTATTGATGCCAGTGAACATTTATAATTAAAGAGAACATTTTATACTTAAATGAAAGTAAATAGCATTCAATAATAAAAATATACGTGAATCAGGAATTCATTTTTTTCTGTGTAGCTTTTTAATAATAGCTGTGTATTTTTGTAATTCTTACATTACTCTATAAAGCATACACATTCTCTCTTCTCTTTCTTTCTATCTCTAAGAATAAGTTTCTCAATAGTAAAATAATTATAGACTATTTTTTATTTTTTTTATTTTTGTATTTTGAACGATAATGTACATGATCATATTTAGGGGGAAGTCGCCTATCGTACCCCTTAACGTTTAAACAAAAGTATTGAAGATATCAAAATATTTCTGTACTTATATTAAACTTTGGTTCATTGGCAATAAAACAAAACGATACTTTTGCGAAAATAAACATTAAATTATACTGTTTAAATTAGATTTAAAAAAAAGTAGCTTTCGGTACGATTTGCAGGAGACCGAGTCGTTAATTAAATTGTACCATCTGGTTCCTAAATCGTACTTCTAATATAGCAAACAAGCTGACATCGCTTATTGTCATTTTGACATTAAAATAACATCTTTAACGTCAAAATGACGGTAAATAATATTAGTTTGTTTACTGG
>NW_017295653.1:720352-775205 GCF_001594075.2 Trachymyrmex cornetzi
GACAAGTACGATTTACTCAACTCCCTCTATTTTTACAAATTTGCCAATAGCAACATAACTTACAAATATTTTGCTAATTTGATGCTATACTCTCGAAAAGAGTTTAAATATCAATTATAATCCTGAAGGACACTATAATTCAATTATCCACCTTGTAATGATAACACCTTAGGTAAATTGTATCAAAACTTAGAGCAGACACCGAACAAAATCAATTTTGAATATCACTCGTAAACAGACGACTCGAAGACAAAACAAAAACGATAGTTCTTAACCCATATTACCAGCGTTACATCAGTGTCATTATCTTTAAAAAAAATGTCTTGCTTAGAAAATACAATGGAGGTACGATTTAACCGTCGGTACGACTTAACCAACTCCTCTATGTATTATGTATTGATTAGTGAGGCAGTGATGCTTTTTTTTTAAATTAATTTTTTCAAATTTAATATATATCAGTGGTGTTATTATTGTCTTACGCTGTAAAAAAGTATATAAAATTACACGAACAACAGGTGCAAAAATCACGATTCATAATGGAAAATACAAATATTTCCGTTACAAATCGTGTAATTTTCACATTCATTTTTTATATAATTTTATAAAAATTTTTTACATTGTAGGTAATGTTAATGAATTCATAAAAACAAAGCGCAAAATGTAAAGCATAATATAGTCGAAATTATTTTTCACCCGAAAAGTATAACGAATATTCGACGTGATATTGTTTTCGAAACGTTAAATATTTTCAAGTAAACTAGCGTGGCGTGGAGCTTGTTTTGGTGCGATGTTAGCTGTTAGGGTATTATTATGTACATAAGATTGCTGCGTTATCATTATGCAGCGAGATTCGTATCTGGCAGATAATAATAGCATGTCCTGCTCCGTGTATTACGGTATTTTTCGAAACATGATCGTTCTGTAACGAAATACTAAGGTAAACGTTTTGGAACGGACATGTATCTATGTCCGGACATCTACATAAAATTTTATTTGTTTATAATATTATTAATCTCATATCTATTTTTAAATATAATATTATAATTTATTTGTAATCTCTCTTTAAATACAATTACATTACGATATTGTGATAAGAAAAGCGTTTGAGAGAGAAAGATTAATAATACCTAATAAATTTTATTTGTGTCTTATAGACATAGGTATATGTCTGATCATTGAGATGTTTATCTTAATATTAATTAGCGCGTGCGAGTAATTACTTCTCACAACTAAGTGTATAAAGGCAACGGTCCAATTATATTATCGATGCGGACAATTTGTGCTTTTCATACAAATTGTTTGGCCTGTAGCATAAATCAAAGCGATAAGGAACAGAAATTATGAATCATTGTTTTGTGATATTCATGAAAAATATAATTATACCTGTTTAGTAATTCGAATTTCGCGTTGTATTATCGTCTTAATATTACGATAAGTATCATGAGATAGTAATTACAATTTTCTATAATTATTGAAATTAGAAATTATTATAAATTTTAATGAATAAATGTGCTATTATACCGATTATATGATAAAACATAAACGGCTCTCGAAGCAATGCTTTTGGTTTTCCGTTACAGCGCAGTAAAATACGCAGCGTATGTTAAGTTAGCACCCCAATATTGAAATTCCATAGTTCTGATCAGAGGGGGCTGAATAGGCAGTTAGTCAGCCCCCCCCCCCCCCGTTAAAAACAACCGATTTGGAAAATTAAATACACAGGAATTATGCGCTATTTATGCGCTATTTTTTCCAGGCATTCTTGGATTTTCCGCTGCAACATTTAAGGCACTTCTCTCGGATCGAACAGTCATATTCACCCCTAAGTCGTTTAAAACTGCTAAATTAAATACACTGACTGTACAAAACAATTCTTTGATTTATGAAATGTCACGAGTGCTCCACCGGAATTTTCGTTTGCTCACCCTTAGTTCAAAAGTTATACGAAATTTAAATTTTGGGGGGCCAACTTCACGCTAGTCCCCAATATTAAAAAATGGTAAATTTTTTTATTGTATTCGTTTGCTCAACGTTTGCTCACGATTGCTCCGTCGGAATTTTCGTTTGCTCACCATTAGTTCAAAAGTTATACGAAATTAAATTTTGGCGGGCCAACTTCACGCTAGTCCCCAATATTAAAAAATGGAATATTTTTTGTTTACATTCGTTTGCTCATCATTTGCTCACGATTGCTCCGTCGGAATATTCGTTTGCTCACCCTTAGTTCAAAAGTTATACGAAATTGAATATATTAAAAAATCGAATATTATTTTCTGCATTGGGTTTGTTCATTATTTGCTCACGCATGCTCGCATTCGTACACTTCATTATTGCGCATCAAGTATCGATGAGTAACAAATTATATTTTAATTTGAGACAATAATTAATTTAAATTATTTAATGACAAAAAGAATTGAATAAGAAACGCGTTAATAATTATTAATTGTTTGTATTTTTTTAACGCAGCAATTTAATCTAATTCTCCAGAATTTATTTAGTCAATAAATACATTTATTGTGTATAATAGACTTGTGGCGATTCGCCACCAGAAGTCCAACAGGACTCGCTCGGATTCGCGTGAGCACTGTAGCCACGCGAATTCCCTTTAAATAGAACGTCAATCTGAATTCATTCCAGGCGTGTAAAGCAGGTCCCTACATCGCCTTACTGATGAGTCTAGTAGTGTGGGACCGGGACGGAACGTCGCAGCCGACCCAAAAAGTTTCGAGTCAGGCCTTCTTAGTGGACATGAACATCATTTTCGTACGGAATATCACAGACTTAACATCATTTGTGAAATTACGTAAAACATGCAAAAAATATTTCTGTGATATTACATATATATCAGAAATATTTATTGCATGTTTTACATAATTTTACAAATGATATTAAATCTATTATCAATAAATATATTTATTGACTAAATAAATTATGAAGAATTAGATTAAATTGCTGCGTTAGAAAAATACAAACATTTAATAATTATTAACGCGTTTCTTATCAAATTCTTTTTATTGTCATTAAATAATGTGTATAATGTTGTGAAATATCTCCACACACAATATATTTTAACGGATCAGATTTTACATGAGTATATAATTATTTTGTTTCTTAGCTCAGCTTGTTTTTGTAATTAAAATAGGATTGTTAAACCATCTCAGGAAATATGAAAGTTTATTTTAAGTATTTTTCCTAGTGTGCTTTTGAAATTTAAGTAACTTAATGACTGCGTAAGTATAAACTTAGGAATAACTGGTATTTTATTATCTGTGTGCTCTTGGATTATTTTTAAAACGCACAGTAAATAATAGAGGAAATAGTAGTAGCTTTTTTAAAATCCCTTTTATTAATAAAAGTTTAATTGTATTATTTTTAAATATATTTAAAAATAATATTGTATAGATTCAATTACATTAAATCTTTTTTAGTTTAAAATATATAGAATTTTAGATCTTAAATCTAATAGGTAACATCTGTGTATGGGCATTAGAAATGAAATTCGTTATATTTTTTTTATCTGAGAGAGAGAGAGAGAGAGAGAGAGAGAAAATCCAAATATAGTTTAATTAGTCTCTGGATTTATGGAACTATTGATTTATTTATTTTTTATTGGTTTTCTTGACGATAGGAGGAATTTAATAACAAGAGTTTTTAATATAATATATTTTAATACAATATTAATATTAATCATCCTTAAAATTATTTTACTTTTATTGAGCTTCATGATTTTTTTCTCATGGGATATATGTTCTTTGTAAGATATATTCTTTGTAAGATATTATGAATGGCACATTGACTTTTCCGCGATAATAACGAATGTTCTATAAGTATCAAAGTTTCACAAACATTGCTATTAATTTATCATACCGCAATCTCTGTAACGAATTCGATCAAACGCTTCTCCGGCGAAGCGAATGCGGAACGGCGGTGCTTGACGCCGTCACGCGAATCTTATTGACACACAAGCGACTGATTAGCATATCGAAATGCCCGGACAAATTAGGGCGTCGTCGCCGCGGAGGATGCGTGTAATCGAGCATAACGATGCGTTTGATCTTGCATCCCTTTGCTACCTTGCAGCAAAGTACACTTTGTGATGCGGTAACTTCCTATCAGGTAACCTAATAAACACTAAGGCAGGAAATGTTAATACTCTCGTGATCATGTGTATTTCTCGTTAATTGCGTCCGCAATTAACAACGTGCTCCTTAGATCTTAGACTCGCAGGAACAGAGATTGAAAAGCCTTCATTGACTGTTTTAATATGAGGTTACTTTTTGCGACGCAATCGATTCTATCGGCTACGTTTGCGATAATTAGCGAGGAACAGGGTCACTCTGAACAGGTTGAGAACGAGCTAATCTCTTAGCAACTGTAATAATTGTATGTAATTATTGACTAAGTCCATTTATCATAGTCAACGGAAGAAATAAATTGTCAAATGAGGTCTATATATATCATAATAACAGAAGAAGCATAAAGAGGAAGTAGTTTTTTTTAACGTTTTATTAGATTCTAGAGTAATGATTCTCTCAGGACTTTAATAACGGAGAAAAATGAATGCATCGTAAGATAACAGGAAATTAATGGGACAGATAACAATCGAGCGTATAAGTTTTAATCGATGAGCAGCTGCTAGATGTAAATTTAAAACTTAATAAATTGAGAATTATTGTCTGCGGTTAGGACTGATGAAAAACGGTTATTGTATGTACAGGAAGATGGATTTCATCGTGCGACCGAGTTTACCTGCAGATAACTAAGTAGATAGCTAAGTCGAACGATATATCGATCTTCCTTGCGTCTCCTTTATGTCGTCAGTTTGAGGATCTTGTTATCATGCATACAATCGCTTGTCGCTATCTTATTATCGTCACGCAAGCGAATATATTATAAGTATGTATATATATATATATATATATATATATATATATATATATCTTCCTGAACACATACAATGTATCTTAAAAGTGTATATTTAACGAACCGTAGATACATATCTGCAATAGATATTGAAAATATTAGAAGCATTAGATTAAAACCTTTAGCGAATATGCGACATTTTATTATGGAAGTATTATTGTGCTTTCGACTTCTGTATAAAATGAGAAGGTAGATCTTTTAATTAATAATTATTGGTTCTAAGTGATTAAATATTAACGTGTCCACCTAATTAATTGCCTTTATTTATTATATATTTATTATTTATGTATTATTTATTTATATACAAGGTGTTTACGAATTATGTGGTACAACCGGGAAGAGGGTGATTCATCATGAAAACATAAATCGAAAACGTAGAATAACATCTTTTGATTTTATGAAATTTTATTTGTTATAGAGAAATCGACTTTAAATATTTACCGGGTATGAATTTAATTAATAAATTAAAGCAGTAAAACGCGTTAGAAAGCGTTTATATAGTTTACTTCGAAGAGCAGAATTGTGTATTTGACAGAACGGGCAACATTTTCAACGATTTATAAACAATCATAAATGATGATTTATTAAGTAATTTATGAAGTAATTAAATTGATCATGCGTGAATATTCTCTTTTTGTTGTATATGTTTGATTGCCCAATACAATAATAAACATAAACATGAGCAGAGATAATAGTCTGATTAATACAGTGAGATTCATTAAGTCGAAGCATAGTTAATGTGATCAGACGTTCTGATTTCAGCGGGACATCCTGTTTTCGAGGTGTTTGTCTCGCTATCCAGTCAAACGTGACAATGTCTTGATTTTAGCAAAATAGTAAAAATATCCCACTGAAAAATATTTTATAAACGCTAAATTGTAAAATCACAGAATATGTATTATCGCTTTCAAGAATTAATGCAATAGTTGAATGGATTTTTTTTGCAATAAACAAAGTGTAAATAACGGGGAAAACTGAACTTTGAATTTGTATTTTAAAAACAATATTAATAACAAAAATTAATTTTAATTTTAGTTGCTAAGAATTTCATACATTTCTAAAGAATCACATTCCTTTAGCAGATAATTTCGAATGATAAATATAAATAATTGTATTGTTTTTTAAAAATAAATTATTATCATTATATTTATCTTTACATTCATATATCTCCTTTTCATGCTTGATAAGTTATCCGCTATAGATCTGCAATGAAAATATCTGGTCACATTAAATAAAGTGCACACGTACCTGGTGAATATTTAAAATCGATTTTCTCGAAAATATATAAAGTTCATATATAAAAAAATCATATTCTACATTTTTTACTGATTTTTTTTCATGTAGAATTACTTCCTTCTTGATTATATCATCAGTTCACGAACCTTCTATACATACCTACTATATGTATGTACATATCGAGAATGCAAATAATAATGAACTACTTCTTTCAACATTTTTTTCAACTTCTTCAACTGAATTTTAGAAGCTCTGAGATATTTAGCTGTCGCGCGAACAAGCAGACAGTTATGGACTTATTCGTCGACATCGCGTTGCAATTTAATACTGAACGTGCTTCAAAAGTTTGACGCGGCAGCAGTTTACGTGAACTTCTGCATCGCATACGGACCAATACTCGCGTCGATCGGCGATAACGATAAGCCAAACAGTATGTACGTATGTACGGATATGATTTATTCGCGATAGCTCGTAAATCGAGCGAGCAGCACATGTTCACGTATACGCCGATTTCCCATGCCAAGAATTTCATGATTTTGCAACACCGTGATTTTTCACGTGTGCTACCTATATATACGTAATGAACCGATTCGCGAACTATAACTTTGGTTAAAAGATTGTTTATATAAAAGATAAAGAACTGTCTTCTGTTCGTAAAGACTTTAATGAATTTAATTTGGGAGGATTATTATTATTTCAGTTTGATTGTGTTGCAAATCCGAAAGTAATCGGTGCGGTCTTATATCCGAAATAAATTTATTTAGAAATGCATAGAAATATATTATTCCAACATTTAACTTTGACCATAATTAATTATTAAATAATTATTCTAATACCGATAGCACTTCAAATTCACTCCTGACCCACAATATTTGCAAAGAAGGCAAACTCAAATTTTCTCAATTGATTTATAATTTTCCACACTTCTGTAATATGGCATCTTAACAGTTTGCAAATTCCTTCATTACATATCTATAATATTCGTATATATATGAAAGAGCTGAGGGTTGTTGAGAAGTGGTTCATTCGGATGTTGAAGTTCGTTCTACGTCGATAGCGCAATCTCTGGCCGACTCGCTGCTCTTCGGAATCGGTGCCAAGGCTCGCATAAATTCCCAAGATAGAGAGGCCCTCGAAGAAGCTTCATCTCTTCAAACGTCCTATACTTGCCTTTCCTTTTTTTCCTTCATCGAGTTTCTGCAGAGTTCCGAGTAACCTGCTGAGCAAGATTCGTTTTGCGGATAGAGATCTTGTTCGGTGAGCTTTTATCCGGTCGAATCGTAGAAGTCGGACGTTTTATTCGGTGTCGGCGCGGCGTACAAAACACGCGTTCTATTTCCTTTTATTTGTATTTTCGTATGCTATCTATATATATTTAGTAACGGAAACACCGATGCGATTTTTCGAAAAATCTGCATTGTTCTGTCTTACAGACAGATGAGAAATGAAGAAAATAAATATTTTTTATTAATATGAAAGTTAGACAAGAAAATGTTATGCAGTCTCAAATTATATTTGTAACATTTGTTGATTTTTGAATTGAATAGTTTTAAGAAATAAAGTAATGACAACGAGCGAAATTAAAAAAATGTTGGGAGATTCGATTTTAGAGAAAATAATCATGTTGATATAATAAGCCTATATATATTTTTCGATTATAAACGAGGAAACAGGATATCAGAAACCCCGGGGTCAATATTGACTGTATTGACGGAAACTGTTTTCCCGTCGCGACCATTTATCTCCCATGAGAATGATTTGATCTGTCCGCATGTTAATATCAAGAGTGATCAGGGAAATTGTTTGTAAAATCGGAACGTACGTTCCGTGCTTTTGCAATGAAGCATTGTAAAAATCATCAGCTTATTTACGCTATCCGATTACACGAGTCAACGTAAAAATCGACAAGCGATTATATGTAACGCTTCTCGAACACGCTGTATGCATGAGAGGGTCCAACCACTAATCCGATTTTGTATAACATCGGATTTTCTATTATAAATTGACACAAATATTGTGACATATTCGCAATTACGTTGAACGCCAATTGCAATAAAGATAAATTTAAATTTCTGCATGTATCGTTATATATATATATACACAATATGTATATATTTATATATATATATCTTTATTTCTAATTATATCTTTCTAATTATATCTTCGAATATGCAAATTTTTTAAATTTATAAATATACATTTGGCAATAAAATATAATAACATGTTTGAAAATAATTAACTGAACTCTACATATCAAATCCTCGAAATATTTGCTGAAGAAAGAGTCAGTTTTAAAACAGTTGCGGCCATTAAAAGAATTAAATGATAATTTACACTTGTAAAAAAATTAGAATGTAAAATAATACTTAAATTTGAAAATGATGATGAAATTTTTCCTTTAAAATGAAAATTACTAACGCGATATATTCAGAACCTTTTTGAGGAACCTAGCAAATTGTTAATCTTTTAATTCGTTTGCTTATTTAATTGCATGACATGGTTGTATGAATTTCACGATTAATTATTACATAAAAAAGGTGGTTTCCTACATTAAATCGAGCGAATTTGTGAAAAATCTGCAGAGCTTTTCACATACAGCTATCGTATTATGTGCTGTATTACCTTAATTATTCGAAGCTTTACTGAGCCTTGGAATCAGTTATCGAAATGTCGAATCCGAAGGCCGTTTTAGATTATAAAGAGAAAGATTTATATCGCTTAGTCTTCATTCATTTTCATTTAATAGTTAAGGAAGAATGCAATTTTAAAATTAATTTGCATTGCCGGTCTTAAATGATATTCTTCGGTCCACAAGGCATATTTCATGTTGAAATAGCCATAATTTTTTTATCTTATTAATTTAATTTTTTCTTTTTTATTAAATATATTGTCATCAACAATTTAGTATCGAAATATTAATTTATATATGTATATGTATATTTATATAGTCATAAAGAGGAAAAATTGGAATTCTGAGTATTATAGATTATATTTAATTTTAAATATAATATATATTTGAAATAGGAGAAATTATATAGCTTTAAATTCTTACTTTTTTTTCTTAATTTTGCTTGTCATTTATTTAATAACGGACTATATTAACGATATTTTATAGAATCAAAAGATCATTTTAAAAAGTGTATATAATAATTTAAAAAATCCATTTTTTCTAAAAGTGGAGTACGATTGTATTCATTTCGCAGTAGATCCCTCTTCGTTTCTGACTGAAAAAGTTAACTGAATAATTTTATCTTGTTCTCGCGCTGATTTTACTAAGGAGATTATATACGTTTGACGAAGCGATTAGAGATTTTTTCTCCATGTCTTCTTTCTTTCTCTTTCTCTTTTTTTTCTTTTTTTATTTTTCGCTCGCCATTCATCTATTGAGCGACGTGAGGGCAAAGCGCTCTCGTGACTGGTGAGTTAATTTCGAACCTGTGCGCTCTTTTAATCCGTTATATTACGAGATCTCGAAGGTGTGCAATTAGCTTTGTCGTTGGCTCTCACGAGTCGGAATTGAGTGACTCTTTATCGCGCAACCACGTCTACTTCCTTTCGCGACTACGTACGTCGAAACTTGTATTATAGAAAATTTTTGTATACGGAAAGAACGATTTACTGAAGTATCTAAAAATTTAATTGGGAACAGATGTGAAAATAATTTTATTGAACCATTAAAATTGTATGGGACGTTTAAATTGATTGCTAGAATGTCAAAACTTTTTGCAGCATTGCTTATCATGCTTGAGATTTCTACAAAAATTATTTTGACGATTGAACAAAATTATTTTCAGATTTATATTCAGCTAAAGTTTTAGATACTTTAGCAAAATTGCTCTTTCCGTATACCATTTTTCTCTAATTTTGTCGACATATCTAGTTCTACATATTATTCTCTTCTTTTCATTCTTTTGCTTATTCGAGCTTCCTGTCATTTTTCATTTGCGTACTTTGGTTCCTTACCCGCCGAGATGCATCTCATATAAGTGCAGAAAGTGCGTTACGCGATTTTGCGAGGCGTCAATTACGACATAATAGCGTACTTGGCATATCTGCGTACTTTATCCTTCTTATTTATGGAAATACATGAATAGGATATGAAGCACGTACAATCATCATGATCCAATTTGGATAACGAAGCTAGAGTTGATTTGAATTCTAATAAGGGCGCTTCATATTTCAAATAGATTTGAAATTTATGGTAATTAGTCATTACATATAAGCTTCGAATTAGAATATTTACCTTTTGTTTTAAAAGAAAAGAAATTCAATCTTCATTCATCATCGAAAATTAATTCGAGGGAAGCAGTTTGTAATTTAGCTACTGTTGCATCGTAACATTTTTTTAAGAGAAATTTGTATTCGGGCTAACGAATCGATGATCGAATTTTGCACCTTTATCTTTTACTAATTACCATACAGAGCTCCATTCGTAATTTCCATAGAATTGCTAGCGAATTTTTGGGGAGTTATAGAATGGTTTACGATCGTACTTCAAGGTTGGAGCAATGGTGGCCAAGTTAAATTGAACTGTTCTCGCAGAAGGGTCTAACTGGAACGTCGACAGTAGGTTTACGTCTGTCGTCGCCCCGTCGCCTCCTGCCGCCATTCGGGGAAGAGAAACTTCGGTAATATGTGCCTTTGCACTTAGGCGCGAGGATGTCGTTAACTGACGTAACTGTTTCGTGCCTAGTAATCAAGACTCGCGCGATCGTCTCGCGCATGTTTCACGTGCATAGTTGGTGCACCAGTGTTATCAAAGCATCAGACATAGAGAGATAGTCGAAGAGAGAGAGAGAGAGAAAGAGAGAGTGAGGGTAGACAGAAGATTTAACGTTAGATTCATGGAGTAAACATCGTATCTACGAACGTGGCTTTACGACAATAGCACCTAGAACCTCGTACGACGTTCGTGCCTCGCAGTGACATATCGCAAGCTTTTTCGCGACTCTAAAATCACTGCGTGAGCGGAGGTGTAGCTGAAGCGTTCGATATAAAAATTTCACGATTAAATGACAGAATTTACTTTCGCGGCAACGCATTGAAACTGCGACGAACAATTTTTATGCAAAGTACTTTTTTCTTTTTTTTAATTTCGCTTCATCCTATTGCATTTTTCAACATTTTGAATTTTAGAATGCGCGTAATTAATTTTGATTGACTTGGAAAAATTGCACGATTCATTTATCATGTCTGTCATTTTTATAATTTTTTGCCATTTTTTATAGTTATTATTGATTGCAGTTTTATTGATTTCATATTATAATTGCGCTTTTATTGATCTCGATCGACGATTTTCTATTACTTGAAATTTGAGTTGGTTATATCATCTGTAAATTTATCACTTAAACTAGTGTTTTTACTTCAATTCCTCTCAACATATGTATATATTTAATCTTTTCTATATCATACACTCGATATAATAATGCGTCCCATGAGTGGGGTTGTTCTCGAGACACACAAGTGACTCCGATTCGTATTGTCGCACGGCGTCGTGAGATCATTGCGAAATTCCGCGATGTCTCGCAATTCTCTTGGGACGGCGGGAACGAGCGAAGAATATGGATGAAGTCAGTTTGACCTGATTCCAAAGTTTCGTGAGACGGTCCGGTTTTAACTTCTGTTTTTGAGGAATACTTGAACTCGATGTATTAATTCAAAGCTAATGGAGCGGCATGTAGACGTAAAGGACGCAAACTAATTGAGCGTAAGAGGATATGACTACCTTGGAGATATGGAAACATGCAGTTAGTGATAATTGAGACAAGGGCAATCCCCCGTAAGCCCTCCGTAATAATCCAATTCGCCGCGTATAATAGTGATAATAAAATGGCTCTACCTTCCTTATCCTTATCTGATCCTTATATTATTCCTTTGTTCCCTACGAATGTAGTTCCATGAAAAGATCTAAAATACCACTTGCTAACTCGATTCAGTATTAGAATCAGACATTTAATTATACTATACTTCTCTTAATTTCGTGAAAAAATTTTGATATGGTTTTATTATTTAAATTATTAAGAAATGTTAATTTCATTAAATAGATTGCAAACATTACTTTAATAATTTAATTGTTCAGTATTTTATTTGATAAATGATACATTAAATGAAGCTTTCGTTGTAAATTATTATTGTATTTAAATTATTAGTTTAAATTAATAATACTCCCGCATTTATTAAATTCTATGACTTTATAATTTGTAAGTACGGAAGATCTATAAATTTTGTATCCTTTGTTAAAAATAAAATAATTTTGAGTGGAGGTAGTTTCCATGTTTTTTTATGAGAAGAAAATTCCAATGTTAAGAGAATTAAAAGCATATCCGTTTTTATAAATTCACAATGAACGTATTAGTATAGATATAGATCAGCTATTTCAATTCTCTCGAGTCTAGATAGTAATTGCATCATTAGTGAATAATACTATTAAATTTATACTTTTTCTCGTGAGCACATAAAATTAATATAATTATATATATTTTTAAATACGAACGATTTTTTTACCAATTTTTAAATATTATTAAAAAATTGGTAAAAAGAAGCAGGATTATTTTCCAGAATTAATGTTCATTCGCGTATTCTATTCCATTTATTCTATATCGTTTTAATATTTTTCTTTAGTACATTTCTTTTATTTTAAATGAATAGTTTTTGAAATTGAAAATTACTTAATTTGGATGAAAATATTTAATATATACGTTAAATATAAATGCATGGTAAAAATTTATCAAATGATATTGTTTAAATATTTAAACATATTTGTAGCGTTTATTTTAGTTTTTATCAAAATAGATTTATTTTTTAATAGATGTGCAACGGAAACGAGTTGATAAATCAAAGCAATTTCCGATCGTACTGCTATCGTAACAAAATTCCCGCCGCTTTTCTCACGGAACTTCCGATAAAGCAATTGTCTAGTCGCCGCCGCATCCAGTCGTTCGTATGTCAAACTATTCTAACATTCTGTACTTTACAAGTAGATTTACTACAGTTTCTTCAGTAGTTCTCTCTCCGATCCTGGAACGCGTGCAAGAACTAACTAAAATAGATGCTTTATTGTTATCTATTTACTCTTTGAAAGCTCAATTTATTAAATTTCTCCTTTTTAATTGCTTAAAAGTATATGTAACTGCTTATAAGTTATATATAAAAATATTTAAAAAAGATTTAATTAAATTTATTATTATTTATTTTCTTGGACTTTTAAATTCTAATTGTAAAATAATTGATTGTTTGAATGTATCTTTCTCTAAAAAATAGTACCATTACTATTTATTTTATTCCGTGCATACCTAATTATAGAGTTTTATGTTTCTAAGACTTAGACATTTTTATTTAATGATTTTGCAAAAATACAATATTGTATTGTTAAAAAATTCATGGGATTCAAAAAGATAGAAGAACATTGAACTATCAACATAAATAATAATCCTATTAACCGTTATGTGCAGTTAGCAATATGATAGACATTTTCGAGGCAGAAACGAGGTCGTGAGCTTTCGCTATTTCATATCATCCAGGGCACGACGTCGTGGCCGAGACGACGACGCTCTCCGACGACGCTTCGTCGTGGGAACGAGCGTCTCGACGGCGACGACAAAAGACGGTGGCGGCTCGGAGCTCGGAGAACTTGCTTGGGATTTAGATTCGAGAACCGTGCGATCGGCTTTCGAGAGTGCAGCTTGCTTGCATCGTATTTCTCTCTCTCTCTCTCTCTCTCTCTCCCTCTGTCTTTTTCTTTCTCTTTCTCTTCCTCTTCCTCGCTGCACTTGTATCGTAAGCATGCACACACATTTAAAGACATGAGAGCAAGTGCACGATAGAAGCAAACTTATCGATCGCCACATGACGGGACCCTTTTAACTGCTTGGCTTGTTCTCAGTCGAACTCTTTCTTCCTTCCGTTCCCCCCTGCATGCTTCCGCTATTTCACGTTCTATTTTTTTCCTTGCCATTGCAGTGCAACAAAGAGGAAGTTTCACGAAAAGATTGAAATTTTATTCATTTACCACGCCGATACTTATCCTTTACTCTCTCTCTAACACACCTCTTCGCTGCCTCTATATTTAGGCATTTTCTAGCCGGATCGCTGCATCGCCGATTAACCACACCGATGGATCATGCCCAGTCACGTGTTCCCGCAGTCTCGTTTCATTCACGATTCATTAGTCATTCTACATCTGCCATACTCGCAAATGCATTGTATGACGCTAACTTCCTCGTACCAGTTTACCAAGTAATCATAAATCTTTTTGATGTATGAAATTATATCGTTAATCTATGTAAATATTCCATTTGGTAATTAATTAACGAAATAGTGATATACGATAATGACTTCATTGATATATCATGTATCGCAGAGTGTTACATCTCGCGTTTCAGAATATCGTATGTTTCGAAATACGTAAAATTAAAATTAAAGGGAAGAGTGATCAAAGGAAAACATCAATTTAATTTTGAAAGTATTATATATAATAATTAAATTGGTCTCCGTTTTTACATAATGTTATCTCTCTCAGTGATATTTTTTCTACATTCCGAAAGTGTCATAAAAACATGCATTATATTTTGTTGCAACTTTCAATTTTTATTTTTTGCAGTTTGCATATTTATATAGTTGCATATTTATATAGTTGCATATTTTTATGTAGGTAGGTACCTATAATCAGATGTTTTTGTTATGTTATTTCATTGATATCTTTTGACACAAATTTATGTCTCTTATTAATCCATCCAACACAAGTGCGTGGTTTTTTGCGTTTTGAAGAAGAACTTGATCCCAGAATATTTGCTGTCTTGGTTTTTTTTCACGAAAGATGTCATTTGTTCTGTAACATTTGCTTCTACTATTCTCTCTTGTAAATATTCACGTCACGTTTTATATCTCGATTCAAAAAGATGCGTACGTGTGTCGGATAATTTCGCGTCGAAGAGTGTCGCGCAAAGGAACGAAGATACAGTGGTAGTTCTCACATGCAAAGGGGAAGAAGAACTGAGGGTACTGGAGTCGACTATGTCTTTTGTGTCTTGAATTACTTCATTTCGCTGCGAGTCATACGTGATCCGCAAAAGCGACAGAACTGTGTCGATACTGGTATATTTTCCTTTTCCGCCTTTTTATTTTTCCCGGTAACTTTTCGCAAGGTTTCGTCAGGTAAACCCTATGTAATGTGGTTTTTCTTTCGCCTTTACATAAATACGACTATTTGTTTCCACGCTAGCCATGTCAGCTAAAGAAAACTATATTGGACCACGTGTTTGTATCACGTGCGTGACACGTGAAGTTCACTTTTCGTGGAATATTGTAAGTAACTTGTATTTTGTTTTCTTTCACGTGGCTCTTCGTTTTGCGTTACGAGTATTCAGGTTTGTTGCGCGAAGCGGAAAAGCTCAAGGGGTTACAATATTCTCTGGGATAATATTTGAAATTTTTCTTGTAAGAGAAATATAATTTTAAAAATAACATGTGAGATTTTTTAGGAAAGATAAGATTATCAAATCAGTTATGGATACAGGGTAAAGAATAAAATTATAAAGAATTAAATTATATTAACGTAATTTTTGTTATTTTTCAACTAATTAAGTCAATTATTAGTAAAATTATTTTATAAAAAATAAACAATTGTAATTCGAATTTAAATCAACGAGAATAAATTAATTAGAGAAATAATATATCTTATTTCCAATCAAAGCGGGTCTTGGTGCTTAACAATACTAATATGCTAATTTTTGCAAATACATTTGTAAATCGTATCGATGCGCAGTTTATAAAACTGAAAAAATGTATTTGCAAAAATTTGCATATTTGTATTATTAAATACTATATAAGAGATCCGCTTTGTCTGAAAATAGGATTGTTTTTCTTAATTAATAAAAAATAAAATCTCTTCATAAAAGTTTATGAAACTTACAATCATCATATCAATTTTAAAAGCTGAAGCATTTGTATGACATCCTGCATATTGAACATTTTTGGAAACTTGAGAAAATAACCTGTAAAGTTTAAACTGGCATTGCAAAGTTCAAATTGGCATTACGAATATCGTTGAGGAGGCTGCATTGGAAGGAAAGGACAATACTGGTCTCGCGTTATCATCTAGCAATATCCCGTGATGTTATCTGTAATAACAAACGGAAACGATTACGAGGAACTCTCTCGGGCGAAAGAATATCAAATGGGAGGACACCTGCGCCGAGAGCACTATCGTCTTCCGTGTTACCAAGAGACGAGAGTGTACGAATTATACGCAACGTGGAAACTCAAGTAATATGCGAATGTCGGACTGTCAAGAAGTGTGAAAGCGACGAGACTTCGTAGACGGGACAATTTTAATAGACTTCTAATTACTGATACTATATTCTCAGTAATTATTCACCGGAGTACTACTGGGTCAAGGGAAATTTCGTGAGCATTTTACGAAATAATTCTCGCTGTTAGTGATTAATTTCGTAACTTAAAGAAAGTTTAGTGTTTGATATAAAATGAAATGAAAAGATTATGGAAATATTTAAATTATATTCTACAAAATAGAGAGGTACCTACTCTGAAATATGATTTTTATAAAAATATTCTATTTCACAATATCTGTAATATTTGTACTTTTTATTTTACGTATTATACTTATCCGAAATTAGGCGTCATAAATAAATTTGAAAATATGAAATTTGTTTGACAACTTAAAAATTGTTCAAAATTTGCATTTCGTGATTTTTTAAATTGTATTTCTCCGTCAGAGTTTTTAAATCATCCGAAAATGTTCTAAAATAAACCATCGAGTTAAAGCGATGATCTTGTATGAGCTGTTGGATTCGAACTTTTAGTTCCTCGTAGTTTTCGGAAGTAGGCCGGATTCGCGAGAGTGCATGCCTGCATGACTGCGCGTTTTTCGCCCGGATGGGTACACGAAAGTCGACGAGAGCAAGTAATGTTCAGGTCGTGCCTTAATTCCGCAAAATCTCAACGCGAGATGGAAACTTCCCTAACAATGATGACACTCGCCCTTGCACGGCATAATTTCATAGCGTAAGTTGGACGTTCCGTCAAGCATTATCCTGGATTAATGTTTCTGTTCTTTTGTAATCATGGTTATTTTGTGTTACTAAAAAGAGTTTTTAAGCAAATTGTGTTATTTACTTAAATATTATTTCAGAGTTGCTTTCGAGAAATGTGTTTCCGGTACCATAAAAATTAAATGCATTATTTATTATGAGAAATTGAGATTATTTTATACTGTTCTTTTTTTGCTCTAAATATAAAAATTAATTAGATTTCTTTGATATATAAATACAAACCCAAATATTTTAAAATCGAGAAAAATTGGAGCATGAAAGTATTCAAGTTTCATTATGTTACGTTTAGAATTGTATCAAGTTCACAGTGATTCGACAGAATCTACTTAACCAATGAGGTCGAAATAATTAGTTCGTATGTATAGTGGATTGCGCAACTTAACTTTTAAGGTTGTTTTAATTGGCCTCGTATGAAATGAGTTTTCAAACATTATGGGCGATCTTTTTGCGAAACGACAAGTCGGTGACTGGCAAAGTGTTCTCGAGGAAATCTTTGCGCGACCGTTAAGAACTTACGGTATTTCTGATAAACTAGTTCGCCCTTTTAAGCGCATCCTCACAACCTCAATGTCCTCGGCGTACCTGGAGAGACCACCGTTTGCGGAAACCTCTTCATAGCGTCCGAGAAGTGGGAAAATACCAATGATTGCCTCTTCTCTTGAATAGCTCCGGTTCTTTATTATTTTCTGTTTGCAAATCAAACGGTATGCCTCCTCTTTGTTATCCTTCGCTGTCTCTTTAGCATTGGAGAATCAATATTACATGCAGTATGATCACGTTTCTTTTTTGTATTCGAATCGTTTGCGATCATGAACATGTGTCACGTACTCGTACTAATTTTAACCTCTTCATACTCTATGTACATTGTAATGTACTTTAAATTTGAAGATATTATCTGAAAATTACCTGAAACTATTTAATTCTATCGACATCATCTGAAATCTGAAATCTGATTTACATACATAATAATGTATGTAAAATATAGACAGCTAAAATATAGGTATCATATATAGCTAATATCTTAGCTGTGATATCTATATTATAGCAGCAATAGCAAACCATTTTGCTGCAGTTTATAAATTTATAGTTACAGCAGCAAATATATTATAACAAACCAAGATTAGTTGCGGCAGAGAAAATCTTTTTTTCTGTGTATGTTGGAGAAATAGTCAAAATTTTGAAAAAATTAATTGTTTAGTATGAATTATTTATTTTAGTATGAATGAATTGAATTAAAACTATTTTTTTCAACATTTTTTCTCAATAAAATTAAATCTGAAGGGATCAACCGCCAACAACATGAATTTTAACTCTGCCATAGGGGGCCTTTGAGAAACACAGCAAATTTTTTATCGTTCCAGAGTATATAAAAATCTGTAAAAATTTTAGTATACTTGTTTAAATCTTTAACAAAGGATTTTTTTCATCATAGAAATCGTTAAAGTTTTAACAATGTGTTTTTACTATTAAAGAATCGGATGTATTTTACTTATTTTTTACAGATTTAAATTTATGTATTAAAATGCATAATAAAAATATCGATGATGTCTTTAAATACTAAGGTTATCGGAGGCTCAGGCAACTGTATTCAATGGACGACCAAAGCAACAAATAGAACAATTAGCAAAAAAAAGCGTAAAATTCTTCTATATATTTTATGCAAGCGTGAAAAGTTCAATAGCTGCGTGTAGCAACTTAATAGAAAACTTTTGTTATTATCAAGAAACACGCGTAGACTTTTGAGCTTGCCCGATTCAATTATCGAATACATATACAAAAGCCATTGTGGTTTTTTCATGGGCGACGTTCCCTATAGTGTGGGAACCAGAACGGTTTTCCTTCACAAAATGCAGTGATTTTTGCTTAACGTTATACACCGCACGGTTAATTACTTGCCTCATTCGCGATCGCTACTTTGCCGCCAACATCCTCGTCTATCTTCGAACGTTATCGGCTCTCTCTTACTTGCTTTCCGTCCTCTTTCGTCGTCGTTTTTCAACGGCGTTCATCCGTTACCAATTAGGATAATTATCCGCCCTCTTCGTACCGCATCGTTCTACGCGATACACTTTGGTGGCTTGCGACCGTGCTCGGCGAGCCCGAAAATCACGGTCGTTGGTATCATCGATCGGCGACGCTTCTCAACCGAGCGCTTCACGTTCCGGTAAATGGATTAGGAAAACTTGGTCGGGGTTTGCGCGATCGTACAAGATGAAGCTTCGTGATGATGGGCAGATGAAACGACAGGAAAATCATGTTAAGAAAATGTAGAATTACTTTGAACAAGAATTAATGATGAGCCATTTTTGTTGAACTTATTTACGGCAAGTTCGGTGAGGATAGTTTGCAAAGATGGCATTTACAATTGCAGCGAAGAGTACAGGGGGAAAAAAAATAGATATATATAAATTTTTATTCATTCTAGAATTTTATATTTATTGAAATGAATTGAAAGATGAGGCTTTAAAGCTCAGCAAAATTTGTTAACATATAATATGAATTTGGGTAAATTTATTCAATATATTTTATTCTTTTAGATTTTGTCTATAGATGAGGTATCGTCTCATTGCTACAGAATCTAAGATTGGCCTTGCAACCAGCGTGAGCGATATACTCATTATTTCCTCATTTAGAGCTTGAGAAACAATATATTACAATTACATTAATTTTGTTCACTGAAGGCTTGAAAAAAACCAAAATGTTAGATTCATGCCATTGAATAAAAAGAATACATTAAATTATCAATTTACGCAAATAACCGCGTTTAACTCTTCGTCAATAATTTCCTTTGTTTTATAATATAAAACGTTTTCTTATATAAGTTTTATCTATTACTTTGTAATAAATGTAATTATTTTCAGGAATCATCATTTAACTTTGAGGTTTATTCAGATATTTTTATTTTCGAAATATTTTAGACATTATCATCCGTTGTCATCGAAATGTTTAGATTGATTTAGTCATGGTATTTCTGTTTAATTCGATAGTTCTACGATATTACAGCACGAATTGAACTCGGAGGATTATGCTATAATTAGTACCGGTTATACAAATTCTATCCATGCGGAACCTCTCAGTGATTCAAAGAGTTTCTTTATGTTAGAGAGATGCATTTAATCGCGTTATCATCGCAATAAACGGACGAAGCGATATTTTTTCGTGTCGCGGTTTGTTGTCATTGTAACATCTCGTTTCTATTGCTACTACCAAAGTTGCATCGTTGTTGCCAGCGGGCTTCGTTAAATTTTCGCAGCGACCGTACGTTACGTCCATTTGAAAGTCGGTTTGCATCGCCGATCGCCCTGAAAGTGAACGAGGTACTAAAAGAGGATTTAATCTCTCGGTCTCGCGTCGGCTTGTGTATCCATTCGTTTCTCAATATCCCGCCATTCGTAGAATTTTACGAATTTTCGCAGCTCTTTCTTTCTCTCTCTCTCTCTTTTTGGGCGATGGCGATAATTGCGATAGAAATTTTCCAACGACACCGCTGAGTGTTTAGCGTCGCTTGTTCGCGAAAACAACGAGCAAGCCTGAGAGCAGAGTTTTCCCAAATACGTTATTATTTCGCAGTATTATTACACGAGAGACGGTTGGTTTGTTGAGAAAACGCGACAGTACGTCGAATAAATATTTGGACAGTGAACGATTGTTCGACCGCATTGTTTGCAATTTTTACTTTATGATCTTTTTTATTTATTTTTTCATAATTTGACCGTGTCTGGTCTGTTGTTTCACGTACGTTCAGACTTTTCGTGCTCATCGAATTGAAAACTTTACAGCAACGTCAACAACTAAACATACACGAGTGTTTAAAAAACATGCGGTTATCCCCGATTATTGTTGTTTTGTCGAATTCGGAATCAATTTGATGACTATCTGTTGAGCGGTCGACATTCCAATTTTTGTTGTTCCATATCCTGTAATCCTCTAGATTAAATTGGCTTAAAAATAATCAAAAGCACATTTTGTTATTATATTTTTATAGGAAATAATTTATTAAAAGCTTTGTTGTTGAACAATTTGATTTTAAACAATTAATTAGAGTAATTATTCTTGACATCTTTATTTTTCAAAGTTTTATAGTTTAGAAGCGTGCTATTATTGAGACATCGTACAAGCACAAACTTTTGCCGCAGGTGCAACGGGTTCGATGTGACAAAAGTAAGACTTTGTTTGCAGTTTCGAAAGTCCGCGCGATGGTGAGATTCCTTTCGGATTATTATCTGAAATTTCACGGGCCTCAGGCGTCGTCTGAGTCCTATCTTCCTTATTACTACGATCCAACCAATGTCCTGCTCGGTGTTAAGAGATAGTCTTGCGCCCAGTAGTCGTGGTTTCCTTTTAATGATCCTAGCAAATGAGAATGACTAGCAGTTAAAGTACGATTGCCTAGTTTTATGGCAAAATGCTACGTGATGCCGTACCGGTAAGCTAGTACTAAAACCATTTCGGCCAGGATCTCTTATTTGATGATACAACTTCCCTTTATGATAGGTATACATTTAGTTCTCCTCAGGCAGTTTGTTGATTCTTATTGATATCGTTCTTCAATTTTGATTTCGGTCTATATTTGATGTTTTAAATATTACGTCTAGTGATTTAACTCTTTTATAAAAATTTTATTTTTTCGTAGGATTACATAGATTCAACCATTTCTCGATTATTTTATTGAAAAATCTCTATAGTAAAATTTTGATGTATTGAGTTATGTATGTCCAGTAAAGTTTTAATTTTAATGGAACAAATAATCTCTAATGAAATAAAATAAAAATGTTACATCGCGCGGTTTTATCGATATATTACGAAGCGAAATAAATACATCGTGCGTGAAATGGTTAAATTAATCATCAACGTTCAATTGTAGAAATGGAACAGTTATGAAACGAGTTATAAGCGTTTTTTATTACATGAAAATTTTCTATCATATTTTGGTTATCTTCTTCATTGAGATATTTTTTAAGGTATTCTCGAATATAAGTGAGAGTAAATTTTACATTCCCTTCATTGAAACAGAAAAATAGAAGAAACTGGAAGTGAGTTTTGTTAAATAAAATGAGAAAATATTTTAGATAAATATTTTTTTGTACGGAAGGTGCTCTCGTATAAAATATTTTGTGAGCCCTTCAAAGCTAGGGGTAAGTAAATTTGTACAACCGACTTTCTTGCATTACTTCTAAAGCACGAGCCGAGATGTAGCAAACCGTACTTGGCTTCGACTAAACATCTATAGCGACCGTTTGCTCGGGGGAAACGAACTACGCTTCAAGCTTGATGTTCAAGTAAGACTTCGTGAATCGGCGAGTTTGTTGAATGAATGACAGAAGAATGAATATACGCGTATTAGAACGAAGGTGTTACAAATCAGGTTATATGATGCGTTGATTTAAACATTTTTTAATTTTTTTTCTGAAAATTGAGAAATATATAATTAACATTATGCTATTTAATTGTCATACGAATTATACTGATTAAGAAAATTAATAGAAAGATTTTGCAATGGTCAATAAAATAATAATAATAATAATAATATTGTTAGTAAATGTTTTCTATTCTTACGCTTTTTTAACGTAATATAATTTAAGTTAGTAACCTAGTAACCTAGAATAATAATAGTAGAATAGTAATAGAGTTATGTTTAAATTTTATGTAAGAAAGACGTCTATAGACGAGATATCCGGTCAGTTATCACCGAATCTCACGTCGTCGATTGTTAATGGATGCATATCGGCAAAGTCGACGATCCGAGGAGTCGCTCGCGAATTATACAAGCGAGAATCGCTTTCACTTGGCACACATGGTCGTTCACGCACACACAAAGTACTTCGCGTCTATTTGTTACCAGACTTGCTATTTCGGCTTTCGTCGTAGCTCATATCGAGGTCGAGGCACACACTCGCATGCGCCCGCGCGCTCTAGTATGACGTTCTAATTTCACGTAACCGCGTTAAAGCCAACCTGCATCGTGGAAAGTGCGGAAGCTTAGGAAACCGTGCCGCCGTCCTACGAATGACGAAGGTAGCAATAGCAGAGAAAGGGTCTTTGCAAAAGAGACCGCAGTTGGGCAAAGCAGAGCGAAATTTAAGCCCTAAACCATTCTAACATAGCGTGGTTGCTGTATAACTTATACCGCAACGCGGCTTGATTGAAAGTTACAACAGGAAATAAATGGTTCAATTGATAACAAATTTTAAATTTTGTCGACAGTACCTCGCAAGTAGAAGAAAAACGCTAATGAAAAATTTAAAATTATTAAATGTATTTTTATTAAGACCACGGCCAGAGTTATATGATTTTTAAAAATATATATTCCTTGTATTTTTTATAAATATAATATGAATGTGGATTTAACCACGCGGTATTTATATATATAATTTTTACCGTTAATGTTGATACAAACTTATGGTGTTAAATTAATATGTTCATATTTTTTAGAGTATAATGTATCTTATATTTTAAAAAATTATAAAATTTTAGTTGTAATTTTAAGAAAAATATTATTTAATAATTTGATTTATTATTAATGGAGAGACAGATAATATGGATTTAACATTATATATAATTCTTATCATATTGGTGTTGATATAAATGTCAACACAATGGGAATTATATAAACATCACATTGATGTTAAGTATATATTCATTTTTTAGAGTGTAGTTCTTTAATCAACACTGTGATGAGTTTAGAGATAATCTTAATAATTTCTACAATTATCTAAATATAACCACACAAAAGCTCGTTGTCATGTAGTATCTTACATAATTTCCAATGAACTCGACACAGCCCAATGCAATTCTCCGACTTTCTCCAAGTCGCCATACACGTCGACTGTCAGTGAAACTACGAAACGTTCATATATTTTTTCGGTTTGAGGTTTAAGGACTCGTCACGTAGTAATTACGAGTTAAATGCACGGCCACAATCTTCCTGTGTCTCGCTCTGTTTCTCGTAATTGAGGGTTCCAGCTTACGAGTTCTCCAAGATTGAAGTTCCTGGTGAATACTCGCGCGAATTGGCCGCTTTATGACCGCAACTTGACGATACTACTTTTTCTTTTGTCATTGTCATCTTGGTTGTCGAGCTCTTCAAACATCTACCACCTGTTTCCGATTCCGCACGCGATAGATTTCACGGCTCGTTTCGGCACACGATGCCTCGTAAAAGTATTTTACGAGTGACCAATGGATCCGACCATTTTTCCATCATTACGATCGTCTCATATCGTTTCCGATGCGCATTTTTGCGAGCAAATGCACGTTTTGCTGCCGGAAAAATTATTCCGTTGATATGGAGGCGCGAACCTCTTGGGGTAGTGCTTTACGACCGACGTTTTTTTCCAAGAGATAAATTATTGATTAAAAATTTTACGTGGCCTGGAAAATTCCATGAAAAGAGGCAATATAAATATAAAATATTAAAAAGATATTGTTATCGAGTTTGATATACATATAGTAATTAATAATATATATGTATTAGAGATAAATCTTGAGGAAGTAAAAAATAAATAAGTAAATCTGAATCGTAGATCTTGAGAAAGATTAATTATTATTTAGTAAAAGTGGATTATATATTGGCCAAAAATCGTGTGGAAAATTATGAGAACTTTATTTCAACACAAATAATTTATTTATGTATAATTGAGTAAATTTTAAATAAATAACACTGAATAATTTTTACACAAAATACGTGAAGTATATTATAAAATAAAGACAGAGGTGTACACATAGTTAAAAAAAAACAAATTAATCTAATAATATAATAAAAATACAAATAGCGCTTATAAAAATTTTCAAAATTTCGAAATATAATATTATAAATACTTTATCATTATAAGTATTTCATCAGGGATTTTAATCTCGAAGAACTGGCGAGTTGTATAATATTATAAATGTTCGCTTCTCTAATAATTTTAAATACATACATATTTTATAATGCCTACATATTCTAATGTTCACAGTTCTTCAGTTGATATTTTATTTTGCGAACAAGACGTAGAGAAGAAGCCATGATGGCATGATTTCATGCACTTAGCTTTTGCGCGTTTCATATACGTTTGTATTATGAACATACAGACTGTATAAATCGTTTGCGTAATGGAACCAACATCGGATTTCATCGATTACGGAATTACGGTGCGGCGCACGTACTATAAGGCGGACTGACATAAACAGAGCATGGCTTGCGTAATCACGCGCATCGATAAGCGCGTATCGTTGGTAGAAGAGCGTGCCGATGACGGGAGGCAGGAAATTCGGTGGAATTTAGGCGTTCACATTTGAGCCGTTTCGATAATGATGCCTTGATATTGCGACAACTTAGGTATTTATCTGGAATGTATAAGACGTCGATTCGCATATCAGTAGGTATAGAGTACTTACTTCAACTCTCTAAAACTGATATCAAAATTTGTAACATTCAATTATTGACGTCGAATTTGTGACATCTGTTTAATATATGTTAATTAAAAGGTATTAATTAATTCCAAGGAATCGAAATAACATAACTCGTATAAAAAGGAATGAATCCTAAGGCCCAGTTTCACAATTCACGGTTAACTTCTTAATCGAGGTTCAACTTATTCATTATCTCTTTCCAATTTTAAAATTGGAAAGAGATACCGAATAAGTTGAACCTCGGTTAAGAGTTAACCGTAAGTTGTGAAACTGGACTTAAGTAATTTTAAGAATAATTCTAATTTGCAAATGTAACATAAAAAATGAATTATTTGATACTTTTGACAAAAAATTTATAATTGAATGGATTCAATAGACCTCGTTAACTCAGTGAAGGATTAAAAATATTTTAACTCCGATTTTGTAATGACTTTTAAATCCCTATAGATTGATATGATGTATTCATTTTAAACAGATTTACGAAACGCGTCAGTTTTTGAAATGAATGTTACAGTCTCCAATATCACAAAGTGAGGATTTTGAATGTGCACAAATAGAAACGCGTATAATAATCAGATACACTTTTTATTGCATTTTACTGCACTGATTGAAATGTAAATTTTTCTAGTTTTTGTTCAAATTTAACGCAATTATTAATGCAATATTTTAAATTGAAAATATTTTAATTTGGAAAATTAATTAAAAAAGAATTATATCAATAAATGCGTCAAAGTATTTGAATTTTGAGTACACATAAATTAAACAAGCTATTGTTTAAGATATAGTAAAATTAGAGGACTCTTATATAAATATAGGGTTACTAAAAGACTCTATCTTCATACTTTATCTTTATGTCGCTTAAAAAAGTATAATTTGTTACTACTGTTTTATGAATGTGAAATTGTCTCATTCATGATATATTCAAGATAAGATTAACCTTTTTATAGCCATTGGGCTCTCTCGATGCCACTTATTTTTTATAGCCACGTAAGTTTATTGAGAGCCGTAAGTCCCTTCTCAGCGCGAGTGTAAACTTTTTATGTATTATCTTTTCATGTTGCGCGATTTATTTCAATTTTCCAAAAGTACTATTGGTCTTTCAAAAAGTCTCTCTGTTTTACTATCCATGTTTGCTGCAAAGTGCATGAAACTTTGGTACGAACAATTAGTCTTTGAAAGGGTTTAATCCGCTGTTGAAGGCCTGAGCACGCGATCGAAGAACGCGGTGGGAGTTCGCACGGCATTCAGAACACGCGGCGCGACAAACTTTTGCTCTCGCCGAATTGCATAAATACTTTTACGACAGACGAATATGGCGTGATCTTGTTTTCTTCTTCCGTTTAGCGTCGTAATCACCGTCGATCTCTTGGCTCATCGCCGGCGTACTACTGACCGCTCGCTATTTTCGATTTCTGGTCGCCAACGCCAGAACGGTGTTCTATATTCAAGCACATTCGAAAGTGAATTATACGATTTAAACGCGATTTTGATATTTGAAGCTTTTTGTTTTTTTTAATAATATTGGGTTGAAAAGAAAGTATTGTGTGTGTATTTTTAGCTCAAATATACATGTATATATAGAATATTTTTAGTCAAAGATATACATATATTAATATATCGAAAGAACATATGTTTTATATATAATTTTGAGTTAAAAATACGACATTATTTTTCTTCCAATCCAATATTTTATATATATACAGTGTCGAGCACGAAATGTTATACCATTTAATTACCTTAAAACTATACTTGTGGAGTGTCATCTTTTTTAACTGTGTAAGCAAATTTTGTATTTCGTAGAAATTCTGTTAGGTGTGACATTATTAGTCGGAATTAGGCAAGGATTAAGGCACACACAACAGTTTGTGAAATGTAGGATGATACATTATCATTTGCTTTCTTTAGATGTAACACATTTATTTTTAACAAAAAATTAGAATTATTTTTAACAGAACTGGTATAAAATTAATTTCTGATTTGAATTTAATACCTGCAAAATTATCTCCAATAAATATTTAATATGACTGTTTTTCTTGCTTTTGAAGATCCGTTCTTGTGTTTGACTATCTTTTGATACAAATCTTCAGATAACGCACAACGCAACTGCGCGATGTAAACGGAAACATCTTTAACTCTCTATCACACTCTTTGTTTCTGCGAAAAACAATACAATTTTCACTTTACGCTTAACATTATTAAGTCAACCGTCTGTTTTTACAAACTAGTGTGTGCGCTTTCACCTCCGTCTAATTCTGACTCGTAATACCATACCTAATAGAATTTGTGTGTGTTTATACAAAAAAAAAACAATATTCCACAAGTATAATTTTAATGAGATAATTAAATGGTATGATATTTTATGCGCCATCCCATAATTAACTTTTATTTTATATATCTGTGATTATATATCAGAGAGCAAAGTGAAGTAGGTACACGTAGCATTTTAACATAATTGCTCATTGTGAAGAAAAACCTTTTTAATGGAGAAAGTAATCGAATTTTGAATATTGTTCTATGAGGAATTGTTAATATATGCCTGCAGGCATATATTAACAATTTCTCATAGAACAATATTGTCGCCATGGCGGCAATGGAAAATGAAAGCAATTGTGAGAAGTTTCTATTTTTAATTTTCTTAACTGTACTATATTTTTTAATATAAAAACATATTCTTAAATATTCATAAAAATATTTTCGCAATGCATTAATTTTTTTATCTACCCTAGTTCATAAGTCGAAATTAAGTTAATATTTCGATTGATTTTTCAGACCGTTTGATTTGATATCGACTATATTTTCTATTGATCTTCGAAGAAGATCGACATTTCATCAACGCTGCATCGAGAAGATCGATGTTTTATCAAATAATGCAGCATCGATAAAATATCGATCTTCTTTCGAAGATCGATAGAATATGTAGTAGATATCAAATCAAACGGTCCTAAAAATCAATCGATTTCAAATAGACTTGTGAAACCGGGATACACTGAGGAAAAATGTACTAAATTTTAAGAAACATTAATAGTACTAACTTAAATAGACTTAACATTTATTGACGGATAAATAAATATTTACTAAATAAAAGAAATAATAGTAAAGTCAAATTAATAGTTTTTGTGCCAAATAAATATACTCTCTAAATCTAAATTAGTGGATAATCACTAATTACCCAGTGGCATACTTAGTACTGATAATCAGTGAAGTTCAATTAAAAATGGAAGAATGTTTGAGCATTATATAACTAAAATACTAACATTTTCACGTTAATTTCAATCTTCCAATACCGTATTCATTGAATTTAAGCACTAAAACAAGATTAGTTAGATCACATAATAAAGACTAGCTAGGTTAGGGATGTCATATTTAATTCACTGATTACCAGTGGCATACTCGGCACTGATAACAGTGATTATCCACTGATTCAGATTTAGAGGGTATGTTTATATTTAGTAAATAGTAAATATTCAGCTAGTACCCCATTCAAACAAACTTATTAAAACTCATTAAAATTTAATAAATTTTTCTCTCGGTGTAATCATACTAAACTGCATTTTCCGTTCTTTTAATATATACATGATAAACATACTAATTTTGTGTAATTATAATTTTATATAATTTATATTTTGTGTAATACTAATTTTATGTAATTAATATTTTATGTAATATTAATTAAACGTAATTTATATTTAAATGTTTTTGAAGTATATATTTGGAATAAAAGAGCTTTTCTCTCTTGGTAGTAATTTCATGCACCAATAAAAGATTAAATAACATTTTGATCTCGCAATCGATCACTTTCATGATCGTGACAGAGCTGATAGATTACTAATGAATATTATAGCAACGATGCTCAGGAATTAAGTCGCAATTTGAAACTTATTATTACCGATTGAAACGGAGCTTCGGAGCTTTGGATGATCGATTACGGTGTTACAAAATATTGGCTTGATCTATGTAACACTTCGTCGAGGAAGCTCGTTTTCGAGAGACTAGCAACCATGCGGACAACTTCGAAATTTCCAAATGGCGACAACTTCAACCTCACTTATCTTCACGTTACGCCGGTCACAGTTCAGAATTTTACTTCCGTGTTCCGGATAGTCGCTGGTCCGTGAAGTTCTCTTTTCAAACATCTTGAAGCTCTCTCGGCTCTCAATCTCACGGGTACTTCCCGCTTGTTATCGATTCGATAACCGTGTCGAGACGAGACGAGGAAGGCGTACGATACTTTTTGACGTGCGCGTCGTAATTTCGCGGAGCTGTCTGCTCCTTTGAAGGAAAGTCGACAAGCTCACGCAAGAGTTGTGCTGAGGAGTATGGAAAGGAAGTATGGAAAGAGGAAGTGGACGCGGATTATCCGCAGTTGAGTCGTATCGAAGTTTGAAAGCAGTTTGTATCTTAATTAAGTAATGATATCATTGCAAGGACATTTTCGATGAAAATGTGCGCTTTACTCCTTCGTGCTCTCTCTCTTTCTCTCTCTCTCTCTCTCTCTCCTCTCTCTCGTTTTCTAAAGCCGCAATATGTTCACAAACTCCCTTGCGCGCTAAATATCTTTAAACTGTTTCGAACTAATTTTCTCAGCTTAGAATTAGCGGTAGGAAGTGAGATATCTAAACGTGATATAATTTAGAATTAAGATGGCTCGTATTACGCGATCAACAATATCAGGTGGGTGGTTGACAGAGAGAAGGAAATAGAGATATAGGGAGAGAGATTCGTGGAAGTCGTGGGATCCGAGAGATCTCAACGGAGTCGATGAACTCGCACGTGCTTTGAATGAACGAGCATGCTCTAAGCGTGTAGATGCTGTGGGTTTTTATGTCAGTTCGTGACGCAAAAGTGCGATTGTCATAATGTTTCAAGATATTTTCAGGAGAAATCTTAGAGTATTTATTAGCTTTATTTATGTTATTTTGTACATTTTGATTATAGTATTTCAAGTATTGCTTTATTGCCTTAAGCATTCTATATAAATTGCGAGATTTTGATATAACATGGAACGTGTATAAAAAAAAGGAAAATATTCGTCATCATTCATTCGATTTCGGATTATGAAAAAAAAATATGATTTAAGAGAACGAGAGTCAGCATTTGAAAATTTATATATTTGTATATCTATAAATAATCTGTAGATATGCATGGCTTTAAATTGACAACTTTTTAATCTTGTGAATATACTCTCTAGAGCAATTAAGTAATTACTGTTGGTTCGTAAAGTCAGAAATTTATGGTATGACTAAGTGAATGGGATTGAAAGGTGAATTGGATTAAAGTTAAAAATTTGCGCGTCAGAGAAAGTATAATGACGGAGTGTAATTGTGACTACTTGTCGGCGTCCAAAGGAAACGGATTGAGCGAATTACCACATGAATTTCTAATTTTAAATCAATTTCACTCGTAGTTAGTTGTTAATATACATATAAATACATAAGTACCTTATTATATGTATGGAGTTTTTTATTTCTAACGTAATATCTTTTCTTTTTTTCAGGTAAGAAAACTCCTGTTTTTCCAGTCATATGTGAATTATATACGTACGTATATCACAGTATATTATAGTAATGAATATAATTAAAGAGTAATTGTGATGGATTAAATTCTCTTTTAATAAAAATGTTTAAAGATATATTTTTTACGGAAGGATTAATTTTTCTGTAATTACTATAACTAGAGGAAGATTACCGATACCGACATACCACTTTGTTTTTAGACAATATTTTTTAAACAAAAGATAAAAATACAACTTCAAAAACATAAATACAAAATAAAAAGTGTCTTCTATCAGATAGTATAAGCAATTTTTATAATACTGTTAGCAATTTTGCAATAATTAAGTTTTTCGTAAGTTATGCAAAAATAAACGTCTGACAAAATGGGCTTTAAAACTGACACAGTAGGCAGTAATGCTACGTATTCCTAATCTTTTTCTTTTACAAAAATTATCTGTATAAAGTACCTATAAGTGAATGTATATAAGATTTTTCAGAATCATTTTACTTCGATAATCGGTTTACGCTGCACCCCAATTTTAAATTAAAAATCGTATTATGAAAAGACTAAGAGAAAGAATAATATAAATAAAACTTATTTCGGAAACTACAAGTATTTAAAATGACGTAATATTATCAATAATATAGTCACTATTATTTAAACCTCACAATTTGCAAAAGAAAATCGTAAGAATTTTATTTTCGCATTTGTAGAATTCGTTTTTAGCTGATTTGATACAGAAACAAGCCACAAACCTACGAATTATGAGTTTGTACTTCTTTAATTAGTTAAACAGATCATGATTTTATTAGTATTAATAAAGTGCAATAGTTAGTTTCCGAAAAATAAGGGGGTGTCACTTTAGGAGACCTATGTCAGTATCGGCGACTTCCTCTAATGTCGGGTAATAAGTAGTATGTATCGCAATGATTTGAAATAAAATTATTATTATTATTATACAAAAAATTATAAATATATTGCAAGTATGTGTAAATGTTGCTCTTTTATATATTCTAAAGTTTTTTATATATTACTTTCCCAAGCTTATAGATTCATTTTAGTGTATTTGACCCATTTTACACGACTGCTCTCCACAATTATTCCAATACCTTAAACAGGACTACCGAAGTAGAAAGCGCGAAGCGTCTGTTTCATTAACTCGCTCCACAGGCGTTTAATTCCAGCATACAATCCGCTTCGAAACTCCAGTAGCCTTTCGGTAAAACCCGGAACTTTCGATACCGCGGGAAGTTTTCTGCCAAGCGGGGCAAACAGGTCAGACTATCAATAGTTCGTTTATAACTTCGACTTCGTCGGGTTCGCTTTTATCGCGGAACACTCGGTTCGCCCGCCTCGTCCACGATTTAATGCGCGACTCGTTTTCGCTGGGCGAGGCTGCGAAACGACGTATACACGTATACACGTATACATTACGCGTATACGGGCAACGGGCAACTTTTTAATCTCGCCTTCAATTTACTCGTAACGCACGATAAACGGCAGAAGATTGTGCGCCAAATGCATCATAAAGTTACCGGCGCTCCTGAACTTTGAATCAAAGTCCTAATTGCATTCCGCGCGTGAATGAGCGCGCGAACATCATGCCCCGCGCCGCAACAAACGTCGCTATCGGCTAAAGCGCTTTTATATTTTGTTAATTTATCTTGTTAGTTTTTCTCTATCTTTTCTAGAATCTCGTTTCTTATTTTTTTTTTCTTTATTATGGAACGACAACGATATCTGATGCTTTATTAACATTGCCGTAATTACGTGGAATTGATAAAAAAACGTGTTTTTTTCCCTTATTTTCATATTAACGTCAGAAACGTTGTTGTATAGAATAATAAAGTATCAGGTAAATTTAACGATAAAATATGTAATTAATATATTAAATTTGTGTGAATTTAAATAGAATTTTTACAGATATTTTTGCCAGTTTGAAACGATAAGGCAAATTTTCTGATAAATCGATTTCATAATGGGATCATAAAGGGCCATACGTGGTTACTCGCGTGAAATTTTCAGAGTAGTGCAGAGCTGAAACTCTGTCGGGTTTGCGGGCTGTGTAAATGTGGTTGCATTGATCGTGTGCCAATTTTGATAGGTTCACGTAAATACAGGCGTATGATAATTCAATGTGCACGGACGTAATAATATTTGTATACTGCAGCGTAAATTCACGTTTTGGCAGTAGCAGTTGACCCAATAAAACGTAGTCGCGTAGAATTACGTCTGCTGCATAACGAGCATAATATTAGTTTACCTACGATAAGCAGCGAAAGGGTAAATTATACGTCATTTCGACGTATGACATTTTATAGCGTGCATTTTCGACGTTAAAACGCTTTACCGCGAATATTATCGAAACTATTGGCGAACCCGTTAGATCGGCGTAATTGAATCGCGTGTCGTATATCTGTGTCGGTATAAAATCTGTATACGTTATTGAAGTGCTGCACTTTTGTTTATGTTCGCATCGTCAATCACCGAAATCTACTATCTCCAAAAATGCACATTTGTCATGAGGCGATAAAAACGGATGCGAGCGCGCAAAATACAATCTTTTTGATTTATTACTCTTATATTTACCCGTCGCTTTTCTTGGTTCGACCAAGTGGGTTTTGATTAAAAATTGCAGTGCGCTGTGGAATCCGCTTATTTTAATTATATAAAATATATGAAATATATTTGGAATCGCCAGAATTACGAATTGGAAACATACAGTTTTTATTTTCATCAAATTTGGAGATAGAAAATGTTAAAACAACTTTACTATAATTTACGGGTCTTTTCTGCATATTGATTGGAATTTTGATTGGTTTTTTAACAGTTTTTGTCTAATTTTTAAGATATATAGGTCATATACAGAGTATTTCCATACAAGTGGCCTCATTTGAGCTTGCAAATCAAAAGAGATGTAACGAATATATCAAATTAAATGGTTTGAAATTAACTCTATTGTGAGCACCGAGTGATTATTTCTAAAAATTATTTATATTAGAAAACGAAGAGGCATAAATATTGCATAATTCTTTTTCAACGTAAATACATAAATCCAATATACATAATAAAAGTTGTATAGTGTTCGTTCTTCAAGAACATACTTTTATTATTCTACAGTCAATTATTACACTAAAATTGTATTTCAAAATTAATCTTACAAATTTTAATAATTCAAAACATTGAAATTTGTTTTCTGGAAAACTTAATTTTTTTAGTTGTGCATTGTTGTAGCGCAAATGAGAGTGATATATACTTTAATAAATATAAATATAAATATATTTATTAATAAATATTTAAAAAAGTGTTGACTATTGCTAAATGACAAAAAAGTTAAATAATTTTTTCCATCAACCGACCTGTTTTATAAAAGTATCCGTATGTCTTGAAAGATAAGTCAATGCCGAGGTGCACTTCCGCGTCGTCTGACTTTCCAAGGCTAACCTGCACTTACGACTCACGTGAGCCCCGTCGCGATCGAACGAGGAAAAGCTACGTGTGCGAGTCGATGGCTACCTCTAACGCATTTACAGCGTCGCCGTGCCATAAAATCGGGTAGTAAAGGGGTTAACCGGGTAGAACTCATAGCGTTTCCCAACGCTTCATGTTCGTCGATCCTCAGGGGGATAAGCAAGGAGGAGAAGAGGTAAGAGGGAAGGCAGTAAAGAGCTCAGGTGGTTTGTCCGTGAGCGGACCAACTCGAGGAACTCATAGAGGGTGTAGGTACCCCAAGGCTTATCCCGCCATAGACAATCAGCTGGTGGCTTTACGAACCACAATCGGCTAGATACAACACGAATCACGTATTTTTCTCGTTTTCTTTCTCAGAAAATGAAAGAATCAGTAAAAATATCTAATGAAATTTACGTTTTTTTTATAACACTTTTTTATAAGTCTGTAAAAAGAAGGATTTAATTTTATCTTATTTTTCATCAATAATTTTATCTGGAAACTCTAGCATCGTTCTCAGAATAATTTTTATCATAATTCAAATTTTTAATCGCTTATCGATTATTTTAAATATTAAGTAGGTTTAAGACTGTGTTTTTTTAAATGTATTATAAAACCTACAATATATATGAAAGTCTTATTCAGTTCTATCATATTTTTATAATCGTTACTCCGTGCATTTTCGTATCTTTATGATAAGACAAGGAATGAAAGATAGTCGACTGATTCTCTTCCGGTTCTCTAAGGATCGTGAAAGCCATCGTTCCGTTTCCGGCCGCGCCTTACATCCGCACAAATGTAAGGGAGGAATATCGATTTTCTGGAAATCTCACCGTTCAAACAGCGGCCATTCAAACTTCATTGCAAACAGAGCTTCGGCCACACTTCTGACTATCGTTGTCCAGCCGGCGGCGGTGGACTTGGCAAAAGTGTGTATATGCATGCAGGCGTACACATGTACACTTACACATATGTATCTACACGTATATATGTATATATATTATGTGCCATGAGAAATGAAAGAGTTGGCGAACTGAGATAGCCGCGCAAGAGCCAAGCGTCTTTGTTGACGCTTTCCCTACTAGCCGTGGCTTACTTCCCTTCCGGTAGTTTCTGCTTTGGTTGGTTTAGGCGTGTATATAGATGCGCTCTCCTTCCTCTTTCTCCGAAGGTACTTTGCTGCAACTATTTACTCTGGAGCTCTACGATCGCCCGTGTTCATCAACTGTTCACCGAAGACAGGAGAAAACAATTCAGTACCTTTTACGAAACATTCGAAAAGTAGAGAATAATTTATCGAATTCTTCTTTAAAAGTTTAAATATGTTTATTACCTTTAAATATTGCCGCAATAGGTACACGATTTACGAAATGGTCATCATATGGTGTTTCAGTAATTTTTTTTATGTATCGACACGTAATAATATTTGTGTTTACGAAAATTTTTTTTTTGAACTACGATTTGTTTGGTTATTTCGATTAACGATCGCTCACTTGCAGTTTACAAATATTTTTCGAATTTTTAATAGAACACGAACGCGAATTTAAGGCGATTTAAACTTTTTCGGAAAATATCTCATTTTTATTGTAAATGAGATTTTACTAAAATCCTTAATTATTAATTCTATTATTAGAAAAGTTCTCTAAATTCTTTTGCTTTTTTATTTATAAAAATGACGTTTAATATGATAAAATTTACTTTTATTTTTTAAATTTTTTTCATGAAAACTTATTTAATAATTATTAGACTGAGAATCATTAATAGGTCGTATTATTAGATGAATTATTTAATAATTTATTCGTCTATCAATTATTTATATCAATTATTTAGTAATTGTATCACATCGTATTATTAGTACAGCCATTGTTATCACATTACCTACCATTAATTACCAATTGATAATTCGTATTTTTTCAAAATTCAATGACCCGGACGTGGAACGGTTTCTATTGCATCGTTTCCATATTTTTCTGAGCGTTTCGATCTGAGGCGATAGGCGTTCGTTTGTATTTCTTACGTTTGCATGGTGGTGCATATTTCATGCCTGGAATCGCTATTTCGTGCCGACACGTCGTATTCGCGCAACACTATTAATATATCGCGATTGCAGCTCGCAGAATAGAGACCGAATAAACGCGAGTTGCGAGTTTCCAATCGTTCTCGATATCCCGGCAAAGCAAAGATCGATCGATTCTGGTACTGGACGGCTCCAAAGCGTGTGGCGACCGGCATGGCGGCAAGAAACCGTCACTTTTCGCCGAGCTTGATGTCGCGACATATAATAAAAGCATGCCGCAAAAAGCGACCGACCGAATCTAAGACGCCGTAACGACGCCGTTTTCTTTTCTCGGGAATCGCGAAGAATTTTCGGACTTACATTTCTCTTACTGCCGGCATTCCTTGTGTATATCAGTCTATCCGTAGAACTTGTGGTGCAATCGCACCGCAAATATTTGTCTTCTAAAATGAGAACGAAGCGAGCGGCGCCTCGCCAAGACTTCTTCTGAAGTACCATGAGTTTCTTTAATTGTTATGTCACACGACGTGCCGACTCTTTTTTTTTACAGAACAAATGTTTCCGTGCATTAACGCTTTATCTAATTATTATCAGAAATTACATATCGTTTCCTTACTTCAAAAGTGGCACAACTAAAACAATGTGATTTTCGAGTTATTATTATGAATGAGCTAAGTAAAGATTACTCTATCAATCATCAAAAGTAAACTAACTTAACTTCGCAATCCGTCCACCAAAAGTACTTAGGGGAGTCCGGGGCCGATTGTCACAGTTTTTGATTATTGATTTTTAGAAAAAAGCCTGATTTTGAAATATTATATACGTTACAATATACCTACATCCTTTAGGTATTAAAAAAAATATTACTCGTGAATTCATCATATCATAAAAATAAGTTATTTAATTTTAAATAAGCTGCGAAAATATGACAATTAACCCCGTGTTCTGGGTTGATTGTCACACGTTTTAGGATTGACAGTAGCATATTTATTATGGATAATACATATAAAAAACACAATTTTTATTTTAATATCAGTTCTATATTTTGAGAAATAATAGTAATTATATAGTATTAATACAAATAAAATAGTTATTTTAATCATAAAATACGTAATTTGTTTTTGTACCATAGTTTCTATATGAAAAATGAAAAAACATATATCTATATGAAATATAATATATTTGTAAGTATATTCTCTGAAAATGTGTCCTCTAAAGATATTAAAATTAATTGTCATCTAATTTCGTCTCATTTTGATCAATCTACCCGACATAGCCATTTTTAATAAAAGAGATTGTATTCTCAAACTTAGTCAGAATAATGATTACTTAATTGTAGCAAAGATCTTCTAAGATATGTCATTTTCTATGAATACAGGGATATTACGATTAATAATGCCAAAGACTTGTCAGACAACAAAATAGGTGATTATAAAAATTTACTCACCGACATCATTTTCTCAAAAATCGCTATAAATAATATATACAATGCTTGTGGTGCAAACCATTTTACACAACAAATTAATATTATATCAGCTATCTACAGTCAAAAAAAGAGATTTTTCTGCCGTGTCTTGTTTGAGTTATAAACATTTTGACAATCAACCCCGTAGGACAATCAGCCTCGGTCTCCCCTATGTCGTTTTTAAGGTTTTTAAAGAAATTATGATATCTTCTGGATTGATATATTTTAAGTTGTATCGTTTTTGTAAATAAAAAGAGAATTTTTTATAGAGAACATTTAGAGTTAAGACAGTTTTGATGATTGAAGAAGAAATTGTTTTATAATTAGTCCTTTTAGCTGATCAAAGTAAATATAAACTGGTAGTGATATTTCGACTTACTTTGCCACGTTTAATAAATTATTCTGGATTTGTTATAATTTTATAAGATATCAAAATCGATCACAGCTCAAAAAGGTTTTTCTTTATGAAACGAAAAAATGGCATTTAATCATGTTTCTGAGAGTATTATTCTCTTTTTATCGATATTATTTGACAAGTTAATTTTCTGTTAAGTCGTGAAAAATAGTTTTTTCTCTTTTTCTGAAGAACTTAATTTTTTTAGTTGTGTCACTTTTGAAGTGACGGAGCGATATATATAACGCTATTGTATTGCATATTCCAGGACTATTCGGGATGTCTCTCTCTCTCTCTCTCTCTCTCTCTCTCTCTCTCTCTCTCAATAGAATGAACATCTATCGTTCTGTCTATGTTGATGTCCCTGCATTCCTTGTTATCGCGGTTTAACGTTTCTACTTAATGAAGGGATTCAATTACTAACTGTATTTCAACCAGTTGCCGTTATTGTCCGAATGCTATTGACAGCGCGGTAAAAGTGCACTAATAAACAGCAAAATCCGATTCAATTTACCGCGAATTTCCGCGGTAATAAGCAAGAGATTCTACCATTTTCACATTAATACGATAACGATTCGCTAAATTATAAATCTTTCGTTTAATGAAAATTAAGCGGCTATCACTGTAGTAACTTTGTTACAATATCGTTATTTGTGCAGAGCATATCGAATTATATAATACCGGCAATTATTGGGAAAATATCGTAATCTGGTAAAAGCAGATTACAATGGCGAGATGTCGAAAATTTCGATTTGGTCTATCCATTTCGATTCGATCGAAACGGAGAAAAATGCAAGCCGAAGTGTCCGCGTCCGGCGGATAACGATTCCATGCGACAGAATGATGTAACGCTTTTCTGTTTCATTTTTCACTCGAAAACACATTTAAGCTGCTTCACCGGGAAATATCGAATAATTTTTATTTTCTCGTAGTCAATTTTTCCTCGTCAAAATGTATTTTTCTCCCTTTATTTTTTATAAACTAATTAAGTACACATTTATACCAAATATATCTACAGGGAAAATATAGGGAAAATAGATATACAAATATATAAAAAAAGAAGAGAAGAAGAGCATGTAGTTCAGACGAATACTTATTAGATATTGAAAAACTGCAATGATTTAAGTCTTATAATCATTTATATACAGGGTGATTATTAAGATTGTGTCTAAATAATTATTATTTTGAAACAAGTAAACGCCGAACAAAACAAATGAAACACTATTTTGCAGAGGAAACTTGTTAATTTCATTTAAAAATTCAAATGAAATTAACAAATTTCCTCTACAAAGTAGTATTTCATTTTTGTTCGACCTATTTTTTGCGAAGTAATAACCGTTTAGTTTAGACATAATCTTAATGGTCACATCCCCTCCCTCTCTCTCTCCCCCCTCCCTCCCACTCTCTAGTGAGTATTATTTTTGAAGTAATTTCGAACAGATTTTAATAGAAGTTTAATTGAAATTATTATGATAGGCTGTATTAAATAATTTCATAAAGACACGTTATATAACATGCATTTAATTTTAATTGATACTCGCAGTGAATCCGGATTTTTTGTTCAACTATGTTGTGAAAGATTTGGTTGTAATAAATGTTTTCGTAACGTTACGTAATTTTAAGTTACATAATCGTATTCTCTTCGCATTTTGACCTTTAAAATAAAAATAAAATCATTTAATTATTTTAATTTCAAGCAGATACATTAATTTAAAGTATACTGGATCTTTGAATACTAATGAGGGTTAATACCAAGAATTATAAATATGTATAATATGAATGATGTTTTCTCAATTCTCGCTAGTATCATTAAAAATTTACTGACAAAAGCTGGTAGATAACGAGGAATCAAATATATTCTTCATATACATTCATTACGTTAACTTCCGTCTCATGTGTCGTAATAAGATCCAAAGTACTAGTTTGAAAACGTAACATTGTTTCTCGACTCGCTTTCTGCAATTTCGTTATTGCGAAGAGAATATTTCCCTGATTCCACACCGCACAATTCGGTTGGTGCTGAGTGGCTTTTAGTCGGATGGTAGATCGGGCTTCTGTAAATGGAACAGAATCGAACTTCACCGACTCTTACCTTACGCGTTTCCCGTACTCTCGTTACGCACCAACGAACTGTCTGAAAATTCGGAACGTCCACTTGGATGGTGCTCTTTTAGCGGAGCATATAGTGAATCTTTTAGCGGGGCAAAAGGTAAAAAATGTAACGAATGCAATTAAGCGCGACACACCACGAGAATACAAGATTACATGCAGTATTGATCTATGCAATGAATGATAAAAATGTGGTGTTATTGTGAATTTACTTTTTTTATTGCATGATGCGTTCTATAAATTACATTATAAATAATATTACGGTAAAACGAGTTCAATATGTTAACGACTTAATATTTTTTCCTTTTAACTCTAAGTCTTAATTATATGCTCGAAAAACTTCATCATTTGTTATTTGTTGCTTATTTTTAATTGTCCATTATTACAACAAGAGTATCAATTTCTATTCAAGTTTCTGTGTTATATTCTATATTTATCTATGTGTATCTTAAGTTATGCGATTGATGTCTGCGGTTTCACTGCTCGCAACACCCACGAGCCACCGGAAACGAAATCGCGATAGCGATCGCCGATAGTAATCACGCGACTTTATGTTAGGCCATATCGTTCGTTTATGGCGTGTGTCGGCCTAGATATACGATGCTCTATTTATCGGTCGGTCTATAAATAATTGCCAGCATCAAAGTTCGTTGCGATTTATGTTGGATACGATTACATCCGGCCGTCACTATCGCAAGTTATGTTTTTATAGCGATTTGTCTGTAGAAAATATTCGGTGACTCTCATAGAGACTCTCTGCATAAAAAAAAATATTTTATGTAGATGCGGTATACTCTGCGTATGTTTTGCATGCAAGAATTTAAATGTTGATCGAAGAAACATATAGTAAGAGAAGGAAAATGTTCGTGTTGCATTTACTTTTCAAGCATGTTAATGTGATTTTGCACAAATTATCATATAAATTATGACAGAATCGTTTTTAGATAATACGCGAACTTATATATTTTCTTCTTATATATTTTTATTAAATTCTATATTTAAGAGATTAACATAAGTAAGTATATTAGAAAATATTTTTTGTTTAAATAAAAGAGAAAAAAGGATACTTTGTGGTACGAGATGCGTCATGAAATAAATTGAAGATAGTATATGTATATACCGCTTTTGTTAGCCCAAATAAACTTCCAAGCCGACGTAAATATATTTGTAAAAAATGCAATACTTCAACTCTGTAAATACGCTTAAAATTTACGGTACCGTACGCATTCGCGCACCAATGTGCTCCTAAAGCATTTTAGCAAAAAGCATCCCGGGATATTCTCTCTCCCACCCGCATAAATATTTGTCGAGCGTTCTAGGTATTGTCGAGATTCGGTCCAGAAAAAGTCCAGTTGTGTGTGGGCAATTTTTCGAAGGAAATTAAATCGTGCGACAAATATGAACACACTTCCCCATCGCGTTGCGGACTCGGCCGTGAGGCGAATTACCGTAACAAGAATAACATTATGGACGTATGTACTGATTATAGATGCAGAATTTAGTCTTTGTTAAGCTGAGCTTACGGTGTCCATTAGCAGTACGGTGTAACTATGTGCAAGGATGCACCAGGCATCGTGTCTATAGCTTGCGCGATTTTACGACGAATATAGCGAACGAGTCGAATTTCTCGTTACCATTATCGTTTGTAAATGTTCTTTTTTCGCCGGTTCGAAAAGTGGTTCGTCGCACACAACTCGGTACTTGATAAAAATCGAGATTCAAAAGCGCACAACAGACAGAGTTAAGCGCGACACTGTTATCGGCGTTTCTAAGCGTGCGCGACGTTAATGACTTTAACGGTGCAGGAGACTGTTTGATGCCGGTTTCAAATTAATTTCTGCAACATTCCGCCGTGCGTCTACTGTTAAATATTCCCCTGCTTGCGTAACCCGTCGCTCGGTCACGAAATCGCTTAAATTTACGAGCGTTACGTAAAATTTAATAGCGTGGTACTGTACATTATTAACAGGACCTACTACTAATAGGCGGATATTAAAGAATTAATATACAGATTTTTAGTCAGTAATTTAACTTTATTCGCAAGTATTACGCTCTTTCGTGTATATTCTTTCTCGTACATGATCCTTCACAACGCTGGAATAAAGCTTTCTGTGCGAAACTTTACGTTTTATAGAAAATTTAAGTCAGTCACGCTAACATGCGCTTAATACAAGTGGCTAAGTACACAAATAGCAATATACCTCATTAATTTGACCTATAATATTTCAGAAGAACATTTCTTTTGTTAGAATAGAACGTTTAATTATTTAGTGTAATTTAGATAAATTTAGTTTTTTATCGAATTATGCGCTCTTTTTTTTATTACGAAAGTAACCATTAGGTATATCGATTGCAATATAACTCGAAATCGAGTACTCTTATTCAATGTATATTTTCCCTTATCAAGGCAATTTTACTTCGAGCCATTATTGATTTGTATTCGATATTCTACGTTGCAAGATGCTTATTATTATGACGGCTGCATAGGGATCTCTAACCGTGTCACCGCAGGCAAGATGATAGCCGATAATATTACGCATTTAGCAGCGGTCTATGTTGTATTCTAGCTTCTTTATCGAAGCGCAACGTGCTTCTCCCTCAGGCGATATTACTGCGGGAGAGCCGCTCCCGGTTACCGGATACGTACGTTCCCGGCTTAACGCATTGTTAGTCGGCGAATTATCCAATGCGATCCGTTGTCTGTAATCCTTCTCGGAGGTTTGAGCGTCGTCCGGAAACGAACATCATCGTCCATGTAGCATTCGAGCGGGAGAATCAGTTCCGTACACGATTCCCCTTGATACATCGATAGGTACGTCTGCAATTGCTCGTTCTTAACTGCCATCAGCTGCCATTAATGTCGATCCTGGTAATCGCAATCAGCAACCGACCACTGTTACGACGATTGCGATTTTTAAACCATTGCAGTGTATATGTGAATAAAATTACGATTAATTTTAATTACATTGTATAGCCAAAACTGTTTCTTTATTTCATGATTTATATATTAACTTTGATATAAAATATTATAGAAAGATATTAGAGTATAAAGTATTAAATATAATAAAGATATTAAATAATTTACTTTTTAAAGAAATACCTATTATATAATAAGACGTAATTAATTTTTTAAAAATGATTAAAATATTTAATATGTAATATCTAATATTTTATCAATATTTTTCTGTAATATTTTTATATCCGAGTTAATTAATACATAAAGTACAAAAAAGCAGAAACAGTTTGATTACGTAAACTAATGAAAATTGATAATTATTTCTTTATTTTCTATATATTGTACTTCATACATTAACTTGGATATAAAATATTATAGGAAGATATAATAGAAAGTTGTTAGAATAGTATTAGAACAATATGTTAGGAAGATATTAAATAACATTTTATTTATTCTTTTAAGAGGAAGTGAAAAAAAAATGAATTTTTTATTTCTCTAAAGCTGTCAATTCTTTTTTACGAAGAAATACAACATTTCAATTGCGAATGTGGGGAAGTAGAGACCTCTTATCTTATTTTCCATTATCGATTTAGGCATTACAAAAGTGATATTTCTAGTCGTCTATAGCATTCTTTACGTTATCGACAGTTCCGGTGTGGTTTAAAGCCTCTCGATTAAGAATTGTGAAGCGGTAAAGCGGAATTAATTCGTACCGCGTGTACGTCGCATAATTAATTATGCTCTGCGCCGTATCCATGCCGCGTACTTCCCTTTCCTCTCTCAAAGTTCCTTTCAACGAACACGCAAAGCGGATCTCGGTGCGATTCGTTTCTTACGTTAAACGGTGCGCCATTTAACCCCTCGAAACTCAGATATACGACCGGAGATAGTTTCGTTTAAGCCGGAATTCCAGGCCGGCTCTGTGGACGTGCGAAGAATCGAATTAGAGAGCCGTTTGAGAAAGAAACGCGTCTGAAATATCTAAAGCACAATTATTCCGCATCCGACTGTGCACAGGATGTCCCAGAGGACGCACGCTTTCTTTTGATACAATGGATATTACAAAGCGGACTAAGAATATAATAATTAAATCTATATAAAAATACTTAAGAAATATCTTAAAATTTAAACTGAAACATCACTGAAAAATATCAAACATAATAAAATTTTATTTCTTAGATTGTTTTGTAAACTTTGTTCAAGGAGAAATTTATAACCGAGAAATTTTAATTAGCGAGATATTTAATTTTATAAATTAAAAAGTTGAAAGATTGGAGAATTTATCTTTGAAAAAGTAAAAACGTAAAAAGTAAAAATAAAAATATCAAAGAAGAAGTTATTCTGTTAAAAACTGATTTATTTATTTAAAAGTGTAGAAAAAAACGATAGAAAGACAGAAATTCTCGTTGCAGTTATTTTATAAATGTCGTTGCTTTATAAAATAATATACTTTTGTCTGCAAATCTTCATTTTTAATTCACAGTTAAATATTTTACCCGGGAAAAGTAGTCGATTTGTCTGAAAGCCGCTTCCAGAACGTCCCGTATAATCGCTTCTCTTTCTGATTGTGATCTCTAAATGTGTCATAAAAGTCGGAGACAATTTCTCGCGTACGACGGATCGTATTTTGTTCTCAGTCTACGTATATTATCATTGTTGCAAACTGTTCGTCATTTGTCATCTGCCAGCGATAGCCCGAGTCCGAAACGCGATTCATCACTTGCCACCTACCACGTCCGTAGTCGTTGCAGAAAAACGTTCTATTCAATCGCCACGACTACTCGTTAACTCAGCATGACGTTCCTTTAACCTGCCATAGCCTAATTTTTATTTGACAAAAATAAAAAATACTTTGATATAAAAAAAAAGGAAAAAAAGAAACGGTTATATATTTAAGCATATTTTCCAATAATACAATACTTTACAAATCTCATTATTTATTTTGTAATTACAAAGTGCATTACAAAAAGATATTTGCATATTTATAAGAATTTATAAATATTTATAGAATACAAATTTTTGTTATTTAATTATCATATTTTTGCATGCTTTTTTTTTTAATGCAACATTGTCTTACACTTATTCTTTTCTCATAACTATTGAAATAAAATTATAAGAACATATTTTCAATTTAAAACAGTTAAAATTGATTTATTATACCTTCTAAAATTTTTTAAGTGAATTGACACACATCTCTCTCTCTCTCTCTGTGTAAAGAGCGAAATCTTACGTTCAAAAATTGAAAATAGAGCTCTTTTTTAAGACTCTTTTTTAAGAGGGCTCATTTTTTTCACTTTTTAGTGTGAGATTCCACTCCAAGGAGTTTAGAGTATAAGCCATTCCGTATCTATTAAAAAATAAAAATTTGACACAGTATATCGAAAATGCTGTGTACATTATTAATCCTCCAGGGTATGCTCGAATATTCCATATCTTACTCGAGTTGGCGATAATGTTTCCAACCGCGAAGGATTATACGGCTATTTAATTATTGACGATGCATATTAAAATAATGCGTGGTATTATATTCGGCATCCGGCTTTGCGATGGCATTGCTTTACGAGCGACACGTGGACATCTCGTTAAAACTCACTGATACCCTGCGGCGAAGACGATATATATATAGGCTGTTGCATGTTTTTGCATTCTGGTGTATCTCTGGTTTAGTTTAAATATTCCTCCATATATATGAAAAATATGAGAAACGGAAAAGATAGCTGAACGTTGAATAATTAAACTTTTCATATACTGCTTTCAATGCTTATGAAAAAGACTTTTTAACTATATTTTTTTAAACAGTAGCTTTTGAAAATAAATATTTATAAATTTTTGAAATACAATGAACACGTATAAGTAGCTTATTATGAGTTGAAAATAAAGAACTTTAGCAAGTATCCATGATGAAAATTCTCAAATATAGGAGATAATATAAACAAACTTTTAGTATTCTCTCTCAAAAATATAACTCAGTGAGTTATTTTTTAAATTTTATCTTGAAGATTCATTGCGATCCAAGTCTATTTTTAACATTATTTTTTATTAAAACACGATTCTCATATTGTAGAAAGACCAATTCGTATGAGTAATATGTCAATCATTCTTTCTCTTATATTTCGCAAAAATATTGGCGACAGCCAAACATCCAAAACAAGTATCACTTTATGGCGAAGAAGAGAAAAATGAAGATATATCCGGAGATTGCGGAATCGATGACGGGAATAACGAGGGAAACGTGTGCGAGTACGTTCCGTAAATTGACTTTTCACGACGCGTGCTTGTTGACAGGAAACCGCGATGGATAAGCCGTTGTTGCGCGAATAACACCGCGCAACAACGGCTTTCGCGGTTCTCGCCGATGGTCCGAACATCGTAAAGTGTACGCGAACGAGATGAGAACAACCACGAGTACGAGAGTACGAACATCGAACTCCCGTTCTGGACGTGACCATCGTTCCCAACTCTCTTTCTCATTCTCTGCTCTCTCTTTCTCACCGAAATCACGTCCTTGCCAGCAAAATTTCGAAACGAGCTTTCGATGTTTCGCTCGAAAGAGTGAGACAATTTGTGCTATCATCTAGAAAGAGTTTCTGTTCGTGTAAGGACCGCAATGTGCATTTATATATTTAAATATTGGAAGTAATTTTCAAATTATAAAATAAATTTTTGTTAATTATATCGTAGAAATGTATTTTTCCTACATTTACATTATTGTATACATTTATTCTCAGATTATGTCAATACAAATGCTTTGCTTTCGTATTCTTTGTTTAGTTTGTTGAAACCCTTGCATTTTTGCCATATATCCCACCCATTATCTATATATATAGCAAAAATTCAAGATTTCAAAAAGTTTATTTTTTAATACGAAAACTAAATATTTCGGATTTCTAATATTTTTTTCATAGTAGTAGACAGTACAAAATTTTTACTGATATAGTTCGTTTATTTTAAACATAGTAAATAATACTTAATAAATTAAGTTTTTGATAGGTACGGCGTATATATCCTATGACATTAGTCATAAAACTAATTGTCCGGATAGTACGGATATTGACCTATTTTCCAAACTATTGTCCGGGTATTAAAAATTGTTTCACGCATGTATTATGGCATTAATAGTTTATATTTGGATAGATAATTATGGAGCTAATGTTGTCACACTAGTTTAAAGAATAATCTGGAGAAATTATCGATGCAATGGCGCACTGTCTGTACAATTAATTTCGTGACTGCACATTATTACAATAAATTGATATTGACAAGTTGATTATTAATAACAAATTTTCATTATTACATTCAAATTGCTTGATCTAATTTTTTAAATTAAAATTTGAATAGTTCATTTTAATTAGACTAATTAGATATTGAAAAGATTATTAATTGAATTTGGTAAATTCTTTATATATATATGTGTATATATATGTATATAATATAAAGAATAAAATTTATCTATTGAAAAAATGGACTTTTTTTTTGAAAAATGAAAAATTTGTTGTTTTTTTAAAAATTTTTTAGAAACAATATCTTAAGAAACAATAAAATTTATATTAATAAGTAAAAAAAATGCTTTTTAAATGTAAAATTTTTGAATTTGCATCATATAATTTTACTCGATGAAATTCTGTGGAAATTGACAGTAACACATTGATCTAAAAATTAATATCTTTTAAAAATGAGATAAATTTTAATCTTTAGATAATTGAATTTAATGTATTATCGGCGTTAATTCGCTAAAGCTAATTATGATAATTCTAATAGCGATAATAGTCTATTCTTCGAAATTAATTTGAAATAAATGGGATAGTATATTCAATGGCTGCAAAGCTGCTCCAGCAAAAAAAGCAACTTTGCAATTGTTGTAAGATTTTTTAAATATAATTGATTTATAGGTACATTTAGGTTCGTGGGGGAACTAGGGACAAAAATCATATGAAAGAATCTTACAATAATTGCAAAGTTGCTTTTTCCGCTGAACTTTTGCAGTCAATGTCATAATATATGTTTCATAATATATATTAAATGTTTAATGAATTGGTTGGCACAAGGAGATGCTTATAGCATTTTTTTTTCGTTTTTTCGGTGAAGGTGTACAGCACGCTGTGATATATATAGTAAGATCACATGTTATCACTTATGTAGCAAGACTTCGGGTTGGTAGGTAGCGGCGCGTGCTGTTCTATGTGTCGTATTACATCTCATTGGAACGTAATTCCGAGGAATGCCACGTGACGTGAAATGCGATCATTACCAACAAATTAGCAATTGCGATCCCATTCTATCGATTAATTTCCGCGACTAATTAAATGTGTGAATATTAAGTGTGTCGAGGCTACCCTTATCGCAGAAAATACTTCATGCAATTTATTCATTTAAGATAATAATAGTGATAGAGTATTAAAGAGTTCATATTATTGCTTTATTACCACATTTACAATTCACAATTCTTTCTTTAATGATATTTGGGAATGATTCATTTTACATTTTGATGCTTTCACGATTTTAATAATGCGATTTGATTATTTTCAAATTTCACAAGTATTACATCGAGTGTTTAAGTAACGAAAAGTCATGTGATATATTAATAACGTAATGCATTTATTAGTAATATGTGTATTTCGCAGGATACGTATTGGAAATATATTTGCTCGTGCAATACTGAATTTTGATTACACATTTTCAGAACGGTTTAATTAGCCATTAATTCAGCGTTATTGAAACGAACAGATCGGATCGACACCAAGAGCGTTTAATTAATAAGTACAAGTGTGCAGTTAACCTATTTTAATATTTGTCAACTATATGACATAAATTCGTTGTTTGTTTATTCCTGATTTGCCATTCGAACTTTGTCCGTTGCGTTAATTTCCTGCGTGTAATCTTTTCGTTGTAAAGTATACGTCGCATATAATTAATGTCAGAGGCACTATACGATATTGTAATGATTAATGCGAGATCCTGTTTTCGCTGGTAAACATCATGAAGGTACAAGGAGAAATTGACAGAAGAGAAATAGGTCAGTACGTACGAACTCAGTTCGTAATACGAAATATTTTAACAGCCTCATTTCAGATTAATTTATAACTTTGTACTTAGTTTATATTTATGTACTTGCAATTTATAATAAAACTTTTCTAAAATTCGTTTCATATAAAAATTATTAAAATAATTCTATTTACTGGAAGTTATAATTAGAGTTATAATGCTATCGTTTAAGCATCAAAAATAAATTTTTGGTCCTATCAAATAAATGCGCTTGATTTATTTATAATTCAAGTAATTCATGCGAGTATCACTGTCCCACGTTTATAACGCTCACATATGCCTATACGCACGCGCGGATTGCCTTATTATCTTGCCGCTGGCTATCCATTCTGAAATGAGCACGTACGTGGGCGCTGGCTTGTAAACACTCGAGGCGATAGTTGCCACAGTGAGATACAAGCGGATGCACCACGGACCTCCGCGATAAATGTTGCTTTTGTACGACCGAATGTGTGAATTACATCGTATGAATTACATACCGCTGTAGAAATGAGAGAACGAAAAGTGCGATGGGGGGTTTGGCGAACGGTTGGATGTGGGATTGTAAAGAAATAAAGGTAATCCATCGTGCATGTACAGCAAGCAAAATCGATGATAGTTTACAAATATATACGTGAAAGATTCGAAGGTAATGCGCAGATTTAAAAAAGTTTATGCATTTTAGGCGAGCATTTGGGGAGCACGCGGGGATTGTTGGATCTATCATTTTTTTTTTACTCAGTTTCGCTTGCTGAATTCAAAAATCATAGTTGAAATAGTCTTAATATTCGGGAAATAAAACACATTTTAACAGAAGAAAGCAACGGTTATAATTTTATCATTTTGTCGAGCCTTGTGTACAATTTCTCTGTTTTTATAAAAATTGTTTTTTTTAAATTAAAATTAGTTGTTATTTAAAATAGTGACTCTTGTGCATTATAGAATAAATAAGATTGTGTAGCGAAGACTATTATTGTGTAGAATTTTATGAAGCGGAATACTAGAGACTTATTCTTTTTAGCTGAATTTCTTGTGCACAATTCGTTTTTTCTCCAGATATACCAATAAAAAAAATGAATCCAACGATCTCTGCGTGCTCCCAAAATCGTTTAAAACGCATAAACTCTTTTACACAAAAAAAATTTACTAAATTTTTATAAATATTTATTCAAATAGTAGTAACTAAACATTTATTTATAGTAAATAACTATTTACACAATAAACAAAATACTTAAATTGATGACTTTTGTACCAAATAAATATATGTTTACATTTAGTAAATATTTAGTTAGTACTACTTTAATAAATATTGATTAAAATGTAATAAATTTTTTTCAATGTAGAAATAAATAATACTCGATTTTAAGAGAACATTATACAGAATTTATACAGATTTATAGCATCCTTGATAAAGATGAGCTCGCGCGTTCCACTTAACGGAAAATTAGCATAGGAGAGAATAAACCTAATTAGGAACTTAGTAAATGACAACCTAAGTGGTCGATAACTGCACGGTTCATCCTCTTGCAAATGTAACGGAGCTTCTGAAACTCGAGTCGTACCTTGCGGATGATATGTCAGGCGAAGACAATGTCAAGATGGAAATAGACGCGTGTTCATTTAGGGCAATGTTAACGGTTAGTAGTGATCATCACTGGGAACAGAGAGACGAAGATAATGCTTAATAGAAACTGCAGAAAGCTACGTATCTAGTTTCTGTAGCGTTGACGTGTTGTATAGTTTGCGAAATATATACGGGATTCGATGTGTTTACTGTTCCCGCAAGCAGAAGTTTAGCTAAGAATATCTCTGCCAAGCGGAAAACCGCATTTTCGAGACATTATCATGATTATTGCGACGTGACAATCATTTTAAGGGTACGTATTTTATGAAGTGATTTAGCAAATTACTAATTTCAACGAAGTAAATATAGATAATATAATTACGACTGAATTAAATTTAAATAAATTTAGGGTAAATGTAAATTGAATTTGTCTTAAGACGAAGTCTAATTAAATTTAATTACGAGATAATTAATTTCTCGAAATTTATAATAAGAACTTGCGGCGAATGACAACTTCTCACTGAGTTTTCACTGACAAAAACTTGACTTGGAATTATTCATGAATGAAAGAGATATATCTGTTGGTTTTCCGATGTTCTGTATAAGTAATGCTAAGTCCTGTCGAAGTTTCTAGAGAAATCATAAAATACGTCTAAAACGATACAGTTGACATGGGTATCGGATATAAGCGGATGTGATTCTATTTGCATATATCCGAATTTACACGGCTTTTGGACCGTTTTTCATTGATGATGAAAGGAAAAAAGGGGTAAGGGGATGTGTGAGATGAGCGGGGACCGAGTGACTGGGAATATATGTACGCAATGCGGTACGATTGACAATAAACGCCGATCCATCGCATAGCGCGTTCCCGCGCGTGTTGTGCACGGAAAATCGCACAAAGGCTTTTGCCCTTCCCCCCGTTTTCCTCCCTCAGCAACTCCCTTCCTCCACCCTCTCACCACGATGGCGGAACGAAATCGATTACACCGATGAACGCTGCCGGAACTACTCACGGACGAATGCGATGGAACCGCGAAATTCTCTGTAGTACGAATTGTGAAATTAGGGGAATGCAAGTGGCGACGGGATGATTTTCACGACCGTCGGAATTAGATCGCGACATGCGCACATGTCATCGCCAAAAGACAAAAGGCAATAGAAAGATGGTTAAAATTTATCGAGTTCCTACACGATTTTTTTTTTAAATAATACAGCTACAACTATATTTTTATTATTGCTGACTCTTTGTCCTCGTAGAATTTTTATTTTTTTTTTCCTGGGAATTTTCACCGCGGAGACGCTTCGCTGGAGCAACGACAAATATCGCAACTGAAAAAAAAATATAAAAAGAAAAAAAACGGTGCGAAGAGTGAATCTATGAATTCAAATCGAGTCCATCGGTAAACTGGAGCGTTCGCGACGCACTATAGAAAGTGGTTATGTTGACACTTTTGGTGTGCGTTTTTTTAATCGCATATATAGGTACATTCTTTTTTGTTTCATTCAAATGGAAAATATGCGAAAAAAGCATCAAGAAAAAATGGACTTTTCATTCTCTGTCGAAGCCAATATTAATTTTTTTTAATAAAAAAGTTTTGGCGCTTTTATTAGTTTTATTTAAAATAATTTGATTTATTGAGTTTGATATATATATATATATGTATATATATTCGTTTTACTGCTTCAATTCTATAAACTTTTATTTATTGATAGTATTTTGTTTCTTTCAATGGTAGTCGGATGGATAAAATGGCAAATGCATTTAAATAGTATTTTCATATATTTTAAATCCACAAAGTGTTCTATAATTTACAAATAATTGCTATAAATCAAGGGGATTATATTCTATTATTATTAAAGATATCGAATAACCTCGTCTCTTTGTCAAGCTAAGGGCATTTAATCTCGCCGTGTTATTAGGATTGAAAGGATCATAGCTCGTTAGAAGTCGCATCGTAAACAATGAGTAATGTACGGACATTAGCGCGTTCGCCGAAATGAGGATCACGTCGTGCAGATAATGACGTCATTCGATACGTTACGTATGGACGTCTGTCTATTTTACCGTGGATCCGTTTACACGTGAACCCGCTGTATTAACTGCGAACATGGCATCGGACATGCCATTCACTCGCTTTTGCAAAAGTAAGATTATGTGCACCTGCTGAATATATCAGGAAATTAATCCGGATATTCTCTGTGATGTTTCATTAATTTGCAATAGTAATACGAATATTGAGTTTAAAATTGAACTCGATGTTAACAATCAAGAAATACATGTGTATAATACATGTTTAACCTATAATTTGTAATATTTGATATACCTAAAACTATATTGCGGTTTGCCAAATTTATTCTTAATCGAAGTAATTTTGTTTGTTAAATATTTACACATTGTTAAATATCAAAAGAACAATGATAACTCAATTCTTTGAATTAAAAATAACATTTTATTATTTTTAACTTTCATGTATGTCAGAATACAAATCAATCCATTTTATGGTTAGTTTCAAAGTAAACAACATCCATATTGACATATGCACTTAGTAAAGAAACTAAATGATTATAATTGAGTCAATTTTAATGTATTTTTTGAAACTAAATTTAACTCCATTGTTTTAGTTAAATTATTGAGTAGAATCTATAGAAATGATTAAAAATATAACTCAAATATATAATGCTATAAAAAATAATGCTGCAATTTGGCAATATGCCATTGAAAAAAAATTATTTATTCGACTACATTGATTCAGTCTTTATTTCTTTCGATAAAAAAGTATTTAAATCAAACATATTTTCAATAGAACAGTATAGACACGAATTAATTTAGTCAAGTAAATAATTGATTTACTCAATTTTTTTCTTACAATTAGTGCGAATTTAATAGTGCCGTATTGAAAGACAATCTCACTTAAATTATGCGGGTCTTATTCCTTTAGCAAAACACGAAGCGTTTTAATCGGCAAGAAGAAATTGCCGCGAAAAACCGAGAGAAAAACCGATGGTAGGATAGTGCAATCTTTACGAGCGCGATTAAAGGGTTAAGGGAGTGACGGCGAGATCGAACGTCGAAATTAACGTCGAATTTAAAAGACGAGCTTTGCTCACGGTTATCGCGCACGATGGCTTTTCCAACCGAAGGTTGATCGTTACTCTCGGTAGTGATTGGGACTTAGGACGGGGATATCCAGACTCTACTCACGCGTTGCTTCGACGCACGGAGAAACTGGTGAAAAAAATCCCAGGTTGATTGGGAGCACTCTGTTTCTGACCTGTCGGCGTGATCCCGGCACGGTCGCCGACGTTATCGTCCTTCGTTCGTCTTCCTGAAGCCCAAAATCCCTCCCTGGTCTCGGGACGATCGTTCACCATGGCTGGAGGAACGGTTGCGTTCATCGACGACGCGAGATAGACGAGACAGATTAAATCGAAGGTAAATCCCTGACACGCTTTACCTGCGCGCACAATCCCGATAACCGCCGCCGATCGGCGGGGGCTGATCGAGAATACCTTCGATCTCCGGTCGCGGCTTCAAATGGAATTCTTCCGCCCGGAAGAACGGAAGAGGGACCCTGCGTTTTTTGCTGCGGAAATGCCAGGCTTTTTCCATTCACCACACACAGCGATCGATCTATCGCGATACTTCCTCGCTGTCACCCGCCGGGCATACCAACGGCCTCGCCCGAGTCGAAATTTTGATACTACTTTGACATTCTTAAGAATAGTTTGCACCTATTTAAATGTTCTATAAACTAGATAAAA
>NW_017295653.1:775445-801416 GCF_001594075.2 Trachymyrmex cornetzi
CGTACTTTCTCGCTCAAATCGTTGCACTTCCCATGTGAAACTCCTGTATCGTGCGTGCTCATTGATACTGAATAGCTATTTATCGACGATAATCGAGAGTGATGAAGAGAAAATTTCCAATGTTTACACGTAAAGAACAATTTTACTAAAATATCTAAAAATTTAACTATACACGGAGAAAATTTTATATTAAAATTTAATACAATTTTAAATTACACTTTATACTATGTCTTGTATTTTCGATGGACTCTCACATCATGATTCCGACTTAACTTTTACTATGGTAATATTAATTTTTGTCACATAAATAAAGTGATTATTTTGTTAAGCCATATTCTAACATGAAAACAATTAATTTTTACTATGGTACGCAAACAAAATTTGCTAGGTATATTTGATTTTGTAATAAAAAATTTTTACTATGAAAAAGTGTAAAAATTACGTTATTATTGTTTTTAAAAAAATAACTATAGCATTTAAACTCATAATTTACATGAAGACCGCAGCTACTACCACATTATAGTAATTTTAAATATAAAATTTTCTCCGTGTAGATACAATTTTGAAAATAATTGTGATATAGACTATCAAAATAATTAGTATGTAGAAAATTTAAATTATGATGAACAACGTTGCAGAAAGCTTTGGCATTTTACCAACTAGCTTGAGTGTCCTACGTATATAATTATTTCGATCAACAAAATTATTTTCAGATCTATATCTATAGCTAAATTCTTAGGTACTGTAGTAAAATCGTTCTTTTATGTACATTGAAAATAGAATTTGGTTATAGCTATCAAATGTTGAGAGTGAGATAATTTCAACCAAATGTTCAGGTAATATAATTAAACATAATTTTATCTTTACGAATATTTAGTATTATTAAACGATATTACCAACGCGGTAATACTTACTAAAATTTGTTAAGGTAAAATTATGTTTGATTATATTACCTAAAAGCATTTGGTTGAAATTATTCTACTTTACATTTGATGGCTATAGCTAGACTCTTTTTTTTTAAATATAGGCATCTGCGTGAATCAATGGTAGGTAAGTAATTGATGTGAATTCATGATATTGTGACTTTTCTGGAAACGGGGAAGTAATTATTTTTTGTGTACGTAAACTAGCACTTTCTAAAAGTGACAGTAAGATAGTCGAGGCATCGGAAAGTTAGACGTTTCTCTCAAGTCGAGGTAATCGATAATACTCATTTAGCCTTTATGTGGATTTTATGAATCCCAGCAGAGAATATAGACGAATGAGAGATGTTCTCTAAAGTCATGCGGTATGCGCAAGGATCGTCTTTTCCATGAAAGGTACTTCCTAATTAAGCGGGTAAATAGTCGCGCGAAATGGATGAACGTAATTCCCTTCAAGAAGCTAATTCCCTTGATATGAAGATCAGTTTGAAGATTTCGAAGTTTTCATCAGTTCAACGTTATTTTCGTGTTGAAATAATATATGAAATATTTTCGGTAACATGAAATTTTAGGAAATTGTTATCACGAAATTACGGGTATTTAATTTCTGAATTTATTAAAGTTCTAAAAATAATTAAATTCTTATTGTCTACTTCATCTATTTTTACTTAATAACTTTTAATTCTTACGGAATTAAATTACGAAAGATTGATTCAGTTTCTAAAATTACGATATTTTAAACAATTACTTTTTAATTCAGATTCCACAAAATTACGGTGCTAATAATAGGAGCAGACGTAAAATCGATCTCCAAATTCGCATGCCGAGAATCCAATATCGCAAAATCAATTACCATCGGTTTTTTAAATCACTTATTTTTAGCACCGAGCGATTATCGAGATTTCGTAAAATGGGCCGGGCATTAAAGTTCTAGCACGTGACCAGTCGCCTTCCTAATTTCTATCAAACAACATCACCAAAGAAAAAGTTTCTCGGCGAACTTCCAAGTTTCATCCTCCCTTTCTTCAAGAGGGACAAGGTAAGGTATTTACTCGGGGGCATCGGCTTTCAAATGCACGTACCGCTAAAGAGAACGGCGTCGATGGAGCGCATAATAAAAATTCCCTGGCGTACAACGAGAATGTACCTTCGTTCTCTTGTCCCTCTCTCGCCTTTTTCTTCCTTCTCATCTCCTTTCCTGCCTTGATTTTCTCATGATCAGGTATGAAAGTAAAATCGATAGCTAATTATCCTTTTTAAATGGGGAACCGCGGCTCTCTCGTCGACGCTCGCTCGAAATTAAATCACCAGTTTAAATGCGCGCATTGCGTTTAATTACCTGCTAATGGAACAGGAATAATAATCCGCGACGAGAGAGCATCTCTTTTCCGGGCTGTTGCGACTGACGTTATCGTTTTTGGTGTATTTTGTATAACCTGTAAAGGTACGAATGAACGAAATGTATCCGCATTTAACCTGAGTTGGTGTAAATATAATGTAAACGTCATAAACAAGAGAGCGAAATGGTCATGATAAATTTACAAGTTAGACGACCGTAGTTAGATATGAATTTCCGAAACAAAGTAAATATGTAGTTGAACATATTGCAACAACTACTTCCATGAAATTAGCCATTTAGTAATTTCAAGGAAAAATGCTTAAATTTCAATAAAATTTTTTATTTAAATTTATCAATGATACGTATGCATGTAGGAAAAAGAACTATATAAAGTATTCATAAATTTGAGTTTTCTTTCGATATACAAAACTTTATTGAAATATATTTTTTAAATAAATGCTCCAAGGAATAATAATATATAAAATGATAATATAACAATAAATTAAAATCTCTAACAATAAAGTATATCTCTAAAAAGCAGACCTTCTTAAATGTTCTATTATATATTAGTGCATTTTCCTTGCAATCTTCTTGATTGGTAGTATTCAGTTGTTGTCTACGACTTTGCAAAATCAATAGAGACAATTTTCTCCCACGTGATCTCCTTGTTCTAAGAGCCAGGCACCCCTTCGTGAGGTCCTACCGTTGGACCATCTAGGATCGTAAACTTTTCCATAACTTTAATCGAGTCATTGAAGCCCTTGCTTTTTGCGCAACCGTTTTGATGGCGTCCGATTAAGCGACTAAACGACACCCGCGCCAAAAAGGCCTTCACCGTCCGATTTCCCAGATTACAGATAGTACTTTTTATGAGCGACGAATCGTTTTGAAATCTAGCGTGACTTTTAGGGACTCGACAGTGACTGCGCAAGAGAGAATGGATTAAGTCTGAAAGCGTACTTCATCAACGATTGTGACCTAAAAATTATGTTTAACATCGTGTACGTTTTGTAATATTTAGAACTGAATGAGCGACCAATTTAAAAAGTCGAAATGCTGTCGAGGCTAATTGGCTGATAAATGAAATGCGATACAAGCACGAAGCGAATATATTTTCTGAATAAAAAAATTAATATATTACGGAAAAAATTATTTTTCTAATATTTATTTATTTAAAAAAGATATTGAAAGTTTTGATACATTCAATCATTTTTTCATGATAAGATAGATTACTTACCATTTTTTAATAATGTTATACTGTTATATAATTTTATTTTATTTTATTTTATTAAATAAATAATATCATTATATTTTTAACATCAAAGTTTAATACATGTCATAACAATTCTTATAAAAATTAGAGATATATTCGATTCTTAGAAATAAAATTGAAGAAACCAATCAGATTTTTGTCGTTCATCGCGTCTGATTCTTAACTGCTTTATTCACTGAAAGTAGTATAAGACCTATCTGTTCAGACAAGTATGCTCTTTTTATCTTGCATGTACCAAGAAAAATTTCTAGTTAAAAATGAATGGATCAGAAGATTTTGATCATACACTGAAAAAAATGATATTGTGTCAATAGCATTATTTTAATTGAAAATAATTTTATTTATCCAATAACACTATTAATAAAACAAATAAAATTTTATTAAAACAAGAGAATTTGTTCGTTTTATTAATAGCGTTATTGAATTAACAAAATTATTTTCAATTAAAATATAACGTCTTTTAATATGATAATAATTTTTTTCAGTATATAAGAATTCTGGTTATTTTCTTAACTAGAATTACAATAGATTTAATATCAAAAAATTCTGATTTGTCCATTTTTATCCAGAATTCCAATTAATGCAACCAGACTCTTTTTCCAAAAAAAATTATGGGAATTCAGACTTTTTTTCTTTGCAATTTCAGATTTTGAAAGAATACACGATGCAATTTGTTGCTGCACAAGCGGCTGTTTTATAAAACTTTTTTAATAGAAATAGAATGAAAAACGTGTATCTTTTCTCTATGTTTTCGGTGTTCCGTGTTCGATACAAATATTTTTGTAGATGCCGTTTATAAAATGTGTCTGCATGTGTCACGCGAATTCGCACAAATTACCAATCACCTCCAGCCATTTTACATCGCGATGCCATATGAACGAGAATTCTCGGATTTCGAGAGAGTAGAAGGAAGGAGCGACAGATAGATCGAGTGCGGGAGAACTTCGTGGCCCGAAGCCCTCAATTTGCTTTGGCCTGCGGCACGTAGAGCTACCGATTCGCCTTCTATGCATACGAATGTAAAGCGTGAGAGAGCTATATAGCTCTCGGTCCTACCGTTAATTGCTACCAGCTGCGGAAGCATCCTCTTCCTTTTGCGTATCATACCTCACTCGACTGCATGTGTACGTATCATCTCGCGATAAACGCGGCCGAGAAATGTAAAGGCTGTTTGATGCATATTACGCATCCTTAAAGGTTCCCCTATTTTCTCCGGCGCGGCTTCTTGCGAAAGTCTTTCGAGTCACCCATAAAGGGTCTCCTCTTTATTTCCGGCACGGTTTCTTCAGAAAAAATTTTCCAAGTCCCCAAAGGGTCCTCCCCTTCCTTCCGACACGGTTTCTTTCGAAAAGGTTTTTTGACCAACCCAAAAGGATTGCGATTTCTTGCAATTTTGTTGATATCAAATCTTTTATGCGAATGATACATACACGGAGAAAATTTTAAAATTACTATAATGTAGCGTATCATAGTAAAAATTAACTGTTTTCATGTTAGAATATGGCTTACAAAATAATTACTTTATTTATATGATAAAACTTAGTATTACCATAGTAAAAGTTAAGTCGGAATTATGTTGTGAGGGTCCAAAAGAAAATTCAAGACACGTAGTAAAGTGTAATTTAAAATTATATTAAACCTTAATATAAAATTTTCTCCGTGTATCATTAGAGTTAAGTAAATAACAAAAGATAGTACCACTTGTATTTTACTTTTTAATTTGATAGAATTTAACTTGATTAGTTAAGATCGTAACATCTGAGTTTTAATTTTTCATTTGATACATTAGTTTTTTTCATAAATCATACTGAAAGCAACTCATTTGTCATCACATAAAAGTGAGCACATAATGCATATTAAGAAAAGCAGGAAAAAAAGAAATAATATAACAAAGGAAATATTTCCTCAAAATATACTCTTGAATTTTTTAAATATTATCGTGCGATGATTAAAAGTAATTTTTCAAATGTTATTCGTAATTCGTAATTCATCACATTTCTTTTGTGATTTATGAATTCATAAATTATTTCTGCTTTTGAAATTGCTGGAAAAACATATTAAAATGTTTTACTATTTTAATAAATTATTCTATTATTATTATTATTATTATTATTTTTTGAAGTTGTTAAATAAAAGAATTGAATTAATGTTATTTTGTGTTAATAAATAAAATAAAGGGAGAAAGTATATAGGGATACGAAAATTGTTAATTTTACATTTTTTAAACGAATATCACAGTCGCGCCGATTAAGCGTTGTCTGTTAATGAACTTTTTCTCCTTTCATTTAGATGACATTCAACGTAACGTGCTCCGTATAAACGATTTTCGCGTTTTAATATGTATCGTACGCGCAACAGGGGTTGCCCCCAGCATGGACATTAATTTTCTTCGTGGGAAATTCGAAGCGACGAGCTGCCCGTTTCTCTTTGTGGCCAATGTATAAGTGGTCTTCATTATTCAAACGAATATAACGTATTTTGTAAACAGTTGTTTTTAAGATAAACCGCACAAAGATGCTAGTGTTAGTTTTAAATATGGCCCCGTGAAATTCAACTTGAAAGAGAAAAATATTTTCTGTTAGAAAAGAATACCAATTTAGGGAAGCAGACCTGATTCTTTAACGTGCAGGAAGATAGTGTAAAAGTTCCACAAGACAGTACGCTAAAAAAGGGAACAAGTATTTTGCTTTCTAAAAATAGATAATTTAAATAATAATTCTGATTTTTTATGGAGATAATAAATGCAGCTTTCGAACATCGTGTAGAAATTGCGTAATCGGATTTATGCTTCCTTATATGTTATGTATATAGTGTATATACATAATAGATACATTTTAAAAAGAAAATTTAAAACTTTCTAAAGATTTATTCTCTCAAACGCTGTAAAATACTTTTTGAATCAACTTATTATGATCATTTTTGACGAAGTTATACTGTCTTCAAAATTGTCTATCTTTAGAGGATAAGAGTAATTTTTTTATTTTTTAGTATGGTACATATAATTTGCATGTAAAATATTGGGAAATAATTGAGTTAAAAAAATAAATTTTGTACAAGACATAAATAACTGCAAGTCCAATCTTTTTTTAAGTATACATTCTAAGAAATATGTGTGAATTTAATAACATGCAGTGTCTATATAATTTTCATCGAATTAGTGTTGATATAAACATCAAGGATTTTAAATTCACACCATGTTGATGTTAATATTAAGACCAACACGATAAAAATGATATAAACACCGCGTGGTATTAAATTTACATTCATATTTTTTGGAGTTTATAGAAGATATTTGACTAACACATTATGTCGCGTTCATTGTTTTCATATAATTAAGGCCGTCGGCAAACATCGTTAATGCGAAGGAAAGTACCACAACAGAGCACACACGCTCAACTCTTACGTTCGCCCATAGGCGCGGTATTAATTTCCTTTGCGGGAAACGCGCCGTAACGTAGTTCCTTTTGAGGACGTCGCGACGAAATGACGAGACACGCGAGGTGAGACGTAGTAGCAACATACGGTTAAACAACTTGCACCTGCTACAGCTGTTACTGGAGTCCTCCGGATAAGCGCCTTCCGGTAGAGACGGCGCCCCGGGCGCAAGAAACGAGATTAACCTCGATCCACGGTAATTCACAGCGGCGGAGAGAAGTAGATAAATTTTCTTTTATTTGGCTAGAATACTGGCGAAAGCAGCTTACGTAATATTGCATTTATACGGACAATAAGTCATATCAAGAAAAAAGAATTAAATATTTAAAGATATATATATATATATATATATATACCTATATAAATTAGAGAGTTTCACTCTATATAACATCCTTAAGAAGAGAATATTTGAGTTTTAGAGTTAATACATAATGCGTATGCATTTATATATCTATTTATTTGGAAATGTCTACAGAAATTGTATATAGGAAAGAAGGAAGAAAAAGAATTAGGAACTAAGCAGTTCGATCCGTAATTGGAATTGGATTTCTAAGCTTATTGTTACGTGACAGAAATAGAAAGCCATGGAATGACTGATCACTAATTTAAACATTTAATGATTGGGTATTACGCACTTGTTGGAATGAGGTTGTGTTCCGTAAATTTAATTCCATAGATTCTACACGATTCAAATTTGTATTATTTTCACGGATAGATGGACGTAATTTTTCATGCGACATAGCTTGTGGCTCATACGATTGTTACGTAAAAGATTAAATTTTTACTAAGGGATACACATTCGTGCGCTTTGTACGATTGATCGTGAGATGAAAAAGATGTGGATATCGTCCGAACAAATTTTTACCAAACCGTACAAAGAACCGAGCGAAACGAATCAACGTATCGAAAAGTGGAATCGACGGACCGCATGTTTCTTTACGTCAACCTTCTGGCGTTTCGATCGCGAACGCAATGAAACGGCAAAATGTGTATACGCGTACGTTTATCCAGGTCGGGAAATAAATCCAATGTATGGGATTTATTTCCCGAGAAAACAGCGGCCTTATATGCGCCAATTGCCCGAGCATGCAGAAAATGTTCAATAAATAGATCCTGCGTTCGATTCACTTAGTTATTTATTTGGCGCGAACGTAAATTTCGGCGAGAACGCGTGTCTCGGTATTACGAACGACGAGGGTTAAGTACCCCATGGCTCGTTCGTTCCCAGGAGATGTGGTGGTTTAACGGGACGGTAGAACGCGAGATGAGGCTTTCCCGGTGGGACCACAGCTGTCGGCAGTTGTGCTTTGCCGGGGTGAAGTAAAGAGCTAAGCGGGAATTCGAGTAAACGTGACTAGTACAACCCTTTACGAGGACCATAAAGGTCACGCTGCGTTGTCATTTTTAAGGCGTATGCACTTTGCACTTTTAAAAAAATGAAGATACGTAGTGCATTATGAATGGGTTGAGTTGTCGCAGGTATTGTGCTCGCGTGAAAAATTATTGATAAGCATAATAGGATTTTGCATGGAATGTATTGTAAGAGATTATTTAATTCTTCCGTAACAGGATATTTTGAAAATAATTAGTACACAAAGTTTTTTTTATTTTTTTATGTAGAAATATACAAAATCATTAATTCTATTTTTTTTTATAATGAAATGAAAAGGACAATTCGGAATTAGCGCTGTAGATCATGCACAATTATTTATAAAAATACTTTATTTTACTTAAGTGCGGTTTACATTAAAATATATACGTGTCGGCTGACCTTTCAACCATCTTCAGCGAAATGTTAATATAATTAAACGCTTAATTAAAATTCATACAAAGTTTCCGGTTTCCGGTTTATTTTTTTATATAAGATCGTATAGAAAATTGCGAGGAAATAAATAATAATATTATTTTTTATATATTATAATTGTAGGACGTATCTTGTAAATTGATACGTGTGTTTGTGTTGAGACTTTGAGACATTTACGATAGTTACCCCAGCAGTAAAAGAGCATCTCATAACCAAGTTATGAGAAAGTAGGTTACCTTTCCTTGCAAATTATTTAAGAAAGTAGATCTTCCTTAATGTAAATTTTACGCATTCTCCGAGGAATTAAATGGATTTGGTAGACTCGTAGTGAAAAGATTAAAAGAGAGGCTCCCCCACGCGTATCGTTTCACTTATTTTCGCAATATAACCCGGAGTTTTATGACTTGCAAAATTGAATAAATAAAAATTTATTTATTTTATCAATGACCGTAAAAAGGCAAATACGCATGTTGTGTGTATATATTGACGAAAAAAAATTATATTTAAATAACAATATCCTGCGATGGTACGTATTATTTTAAAAGCTTCGACCGCGTGCGCGAGATGTCGGATTCGATAAAATAAGTGCAATGTAAATCTCCTCGCCGGGACGGAAAGATAGGGACAAAAATTGTTCAAATATGTGTGTTTGACGCAGATATTTAGAAGCGATTTAAAGGATTAATTAATCTGATTGATTGTAACAATGTTGGTAATTCACTGTGACAAACGATAAAATTATTAAAACTATTTGAACATTATTTCTCGGATAAACAATTTTATATGTAGAAAAATTAAAAAAAATGTATGTGGATAAATAAGTATTAAAGAAATCTTTTAAATTAATTCTCGATAAATGAGATACTTTGGCAAATTTTATTGAAAATTTGAAAAGAATGAGCGAGATACGATGTATGTATGATCTCTAATATTGAATTTCGAAAATATTGCTCTTTGGTTCAGATTTCCGTATGAAGACGAATCCGATTTCAATTTTCGGCTAAAGAATCCGTATCAGATTATCTGTCTAAAAACGAGAAGATCGTGGATCTCCGCAAAGGGATACTGGAAAAGGAAAAGGATGTCTCTGGAAACCTGAACCGTTTGGATCATCCCGCTGAGATCTGTGGAACCGAAGATCCGGGAAAGAATTTCGCCGTCAGCAATTCCTCAGCGTAGTTCCATGCGGTAGCGGGAAGCAATCGTCTCGAAAAACAGACGGGCAAATTAAATTTTTCTCGCGAAGAGAAGCATCCTTGCCATCCTCTTCGTTTCACCAGCTCGGAAAGATATCCTCCAACGCTCGTATTATACAACCCGCGATCTATTAAAAGCAGTCTATCGCTATCCGTGGCGCGACCGCCCATCGAAATGATTTCGCGGGTACATTTGTGCGGTTTCGCTCATTGCAATCTCTCTCAAGAAACTTCGAAATCTCGATATAACTTTATAGAGACGTCTGAGTCCTCGTAACGAAGCGTCGCCAACAGTGGGTTACAAGAACCGTCGACGCGAGAACTGGATTCTAATTTCACTTTACTTCGCACGAATTGCTCGAAGTCTTTCAACGATCTGTTTTCTTTGATAAAGAAGCAATTTCCTTTTGAATTTATGACGTTATACAATGTACGCGTAGAGTATTGCGCAGCATCGATCATTAATCTATAAATACGAAAAAAATTAGATTTTTAAATTATTAATATTATAAAATATTATTATTTTTTAAAATTTGACGATATAATTTATAACATATTAACGAGTTACAAAATGTTAAATAAGAGAGATTCATTGTTCAGTGTAGAAGCGTCGACTGTGTGAGGTGAGGTGAATATCAATTTTCAAATTATACATACGATAATTTAATCTTTCATATAATTTTAGCTTGAGTTCTCATTGCCACTCAGCTTTCTAACTTTGTGAGTATGTGACTTACCTCACAAAACAGTAAACGGTTCAATATTTGAGAGGAAAAACGTTGGAGATATCATTTTGTCATGCAATACTCCAATCGTTACGCTAGGGTGAAAGATTGCTGACGAAGACTCAAACCATGAGTGGAAACGTTCAAAGTTAAGGTTTATATATTTAGTATTAAGAAAAATTGCGCCAACTGATAACCAGCGTCGACTCCTATTGCCTGTAATACATATTTTATGGTTTTATTAATTATTTTAATTAAAGGAGTTTGTAAAAACTCTTATTAGTTTTTATATTAATTTGTAATTTATCATTATAAAATATTATGTAAATAATATAATGTAATAATGTAATGATACGAAAAGTATAAAATTAGTAGTAATAATTTATTTTATATTTTACAGATAATTTGTTAAAATTGGTATGCTCTTTTCTGACAAATTAGTTTCATTTTCAAACGATAAAAGATTTATTTTCTTATTTTCTCTGTCCAATTTCAAATGAACGACACTGTAACAGAAATTTAATCGGAGATTCCGTTACAAAGGTGAGCATTTTCATTACGTTACATTAACGATGCTAGATTATGGAGCGTTCCAATTCCGTACGGGAATCGCTTTTCGTCTCATTGGATCGTTTGATATTCAATTACGTATCGAAAATTCCGAGTATGTGCCGGTTGGGTCATAGGTATCGAATATCTGGCCACGCGCGATGTAATCTCGCGGCGCGACCCAATCTTGAGGAATGGCGAACGGAATGGTCAAGGGGACGTTCGATAAACCGCAACAGAACTCCTTGGTAGCCACCAATCGCTCTGAAAATCATGTCGTGTGCAAGCACGTCGCAGACTGGATGCTTCAGATGAGATATGTACGGATACTCTTCCAAGATGATATTATTTGATTAAAGATGAATCATGGATACTTTTGAGAAGTTAATATCAATTTCAAAGATATTAAAATGCAAGTATTTATAATAAAAGAAACAAGAAATATTTACTTTATCTAATTCTTTTAGAAATATTAGCACCGTCATAAAGATAATTGAAAGGATTTTTTTCACGTATAATAAATACATGAAATATATTACTACAGAGTATCTTGGGTATTTTTTTTTACTGTACGTCGGAGACAAAAAAATTTTTCGCAACGGATACTTGGCAAAATATTTTACAAGGAGGATTAACATATTTTTTTTATTAGAAAGCGTAATTGTCTGTGTAATGAGGATTCTGATTCTTTTTTATTTACTTGCGACGAAATTATACAGTGATCAAATGTTGTAACATATTTTATTATTGTTATGCCTTTTTTCGTGTCTAGTTTCTTTAGAACAATGTAGTGCTTTTATTCATAGGGATGTTACATGCAAATCTGATCTGGATGATCGCTTTCACTTTTTAGCTTTGCGTTCCTATCTGCAGGTAGCGCGTATATAGTATGCGATGGACGACAGTCGAGTGAAAATGGGTTATTGAGTTGTTGGTTCCATTAGTTTTTTGTGTGTGTGTGCATGTGCACGCGCATGTATATATATATATACTTATATATACATATGTATGTGTGTGTGTGTGTGTGTGCGCGCGCGCGCGCGTGCGTGCGTGCGTGCGTGCGTGCGTGCGTGCGTGCGTGCGTGCGTGATGTATATATATATATGTGTGTGTGTGTGTGTATGTGTATAAACAATATATTGGCGCACGCGCCGAGTTTTTGACAGCATGGAAAAAGAGAGCAGCATGAATCGATATGTGCACTAGAATTCTTCAGATATATAGGTATATAGATACGCTTCTTCGCTTGTGTACAAAATCATCTCACACACATACATCGTAGATTATGATTATTTTTACCGTGACAAATGCAGAAGGTGTTTTTTCCTTGTGATAATGAACTATCAAATATATATAAAAAATAAGATCCCTGAATGTTGCAGAATATCATGTGATTTACACAGATCTATATTATTATCAAGTAATGCCCATTTTCACCAACGTAGATTAACTTTAATTTCAGTTCAACTTACTCTTCGTCTTTTTCTAATGTTTAGAACTAGAAAAAGACGAAGAGTAAGTTGAACCGAGATTAAAGTTAATCTACATTGGTGGAAACGGGCATAAGAAACGTTAAAAGAATACTTGACAACGTTATATTATTGACACATATATCAGAAAATTGATATAAGTTAGGTTATAAAAAAACGTTAAAATAATACTTGACAACGTTATATTATTGACACATATATCAGAAAATTGATATAAGTTAGGTTATAAAATTATATTTTTACAAACTAGTTTATTTTTATGTTGGTTAACTAGTTATCAAGTTCTTTTTTTTATAAATGTCTTTATTTATGAAAGTCAGAGGAAAAAATTCATTAAAAAAGAAAATTAGAGAATTTATCTTCCAGTTCTGTATTACGACGACGTGACGTCACAATTATATTTTATCATTCACACAATTTCGACGACGCAAGCTCGTTGGAGCTTTACCAACGATTGAGTCCGGAAAAATCCTTGCACTCAGCGCACACGGCGGATATATAATTGCGTAAAACTGTAGAAATGAACGGCAGTGTCGTGAACTTTCTTGCAGCAACAATGTACGGGTTAACTATTCGCGCGGGTCACGGTGAGAGAAAATTGCATTTACCCGAAGGAAGTGGCTGCCGTCGTGACGGCCAGCACAGCTTTTATAAAGTACACACATACACTATACATATATATACATGGCGCCGTATTATCGCGTTATGCTTCACTTTAAATGACTACATTGTACAGTTTACACCCGAGAAGTTGCATTGCCGGGCCGCGAGAGAGAGAGAGAGAACAATGGCAGCAGCCGCGACCGCGCTGAAACACCGGGAAAAATCCGCGGCCGAGTAATCTAACGATTGTCCTGCACAGCGTCGGATGTGCCGGCCATTCAGGGGAGCTTTCCCCATTGTTAACGTTTCGAAGTCACTTGCGAGCATATATGCGAGCCGCGCGTGTTGCAAATAACACGGATGCACGAGCACCCGGAATACAGACACGGGAAACACGGTGGATGGCATGTAAGGAATCGCATTGTATGCGGACGTGTGGAGGTGTGTGGCGAAGATTCCGATGCCGCGTCGAGCGGATTATGAAAGGGAGAACTTTGGAGAATTTTCGCATTAGGAAAATGATATCTTGTTCTTCAATATTCGAAATGGGATGTCATTTGATACTCATATTTCTCAATATGAAAGTATCATAAAATTTAACGCTTTCGTTCGTACGGTATGAAAATTAAATGAGATTTAGCGCTTCTATTTTTCGATATAAAAATGTGCGATAAAATTTAAAACGTGTAACTTTTCCCGCATAAGAATAGAATAATATTCGACGTCTACATTTTTCGATGTAAAAATATGAGGAAATTTTTATTTGCACTTCGTGTTGATATAATCCGCAAAAGGAATGGCAATTTTGATACGATTTTTAAAAATAATGGAGAAAAATTATTCAATGTTTGGCACTTGTATAGCGGTCTTACAATGTTTATATAGCAAGCGATAAAATAGTGTGGATATTTCGCTGAAGTCAACTACAAGCGCAACGAAATTGAGCGAATCGAAAAGCATAGCAAAATTTGTCAAAATATACGAATACATTCTGTTTATATGAATAAAATTGACTCAACTTTTGAAATTATTTGCCAGTTCCGTTTAATTTATTAACATGTATTAATTTACATGCGTATTGTTTGCCGTATTTTACATCGCTGTCGTAATCACCGCGAATTCTAAAGAGAGCTTGTGACATTTGTCCTTTGACACATGGAATCGACAAAAACGTTTCTTTCCAATTTTATGATTAAATTGTAATATTTAATGCCATTGAAATGAGAACAAGTGTGCGAGGAATTAATGTTTTTGATTCGAAACGAAATTGGACGAATCCATTACACTGTTACTAAAACGCGATACGTGTTAACGCATGGTCAGATTGCTGATCCATTGTTTAATGAATCCGCCGTGTTTGTTCAATTGGTATGTTTTAATACTCTTCAGAGTAGTCGGGGTGGAAATTTTCTATTTTTACGGGTTTTATTTCCGATCCTTCGCCATTATTGTTTGAGCAACCTACGTTATTAGTTAAGTGCATTTGCGGTGAATGTGCGGCGATGCATGATTTCATTTGCGTCTCGCCACCGTAAAATACCGATACCACAAAATAGAGATTGTCTTCTGCGAAATAAAAACAAGGAGGTACAGGCAAAAAATTAAACGAAAGTCGTAGATAAACAACCGTGATTTATATTTTGTACTTGTTTATGTCTTCCATACAGTATGATCTTTATCCTTAAATGCCTTTTCGACATACCTGCTCGCAGCATTTCTTTCCAGTATTGATACTTCAATAATTTGAAAGTTGGCTAATCTACCTGGCTTATTTGAACACCTAAAAATACCTTTTTTTTTTTTAATGTAAAGAACGACATTAATGTAAGCGAAATATAAAAAAAAGGAATATTTTATTTTAATTCTTCTAACAAATAAAAATTTTTGTATGAATGTTTTTTTTAATTTTCGTATTGTAACTATTTTCGTTATTGTAACTTTTTTGTTACTAAAGTTACATTTGCTTATTATCGTTATATTTCTTAATGTCTGGCGTTTCGATTGAAAAAAAATTGTTACAATATAGTAAGTATTCAGTTTTATGAAAGCCATCAAAACTACATTGAGTATGCCATACTGTACTGCTAAATAATGTCAAATTATACCCAATTTAAGTTATTTTCAATCATTTCTATTGGTCGCCACTGTTACTCGTTTTACCCAATATTCCATTCAATATATCATTAATTTGACTAAAACCATGGAGTTAAACTCAAGAAAGTATATTAAATTTGATACAAATTTAGTATATTAAATTTGATATAAATTTAGTTTATTAATATTTAATATGGACGATGTTAATTATTTTGAAATTAATGGAAATGGATTGATTTATATTTTGACATATGAAAGTTAAAAATGCCACAAAATGTTATTTAACTTAAGAGATTACTATTATTTCTTTGATGTCTAATAATGTGAGTGTGTTGTTTCTGTGTGAAACTGAAGTGTGGCGTTTAAAGGTTAAACCGTTTTTTTCTCTTCCGCTTTTCTCTACTTCCGCATACATTGAACCTAGAAGAAAAGTCAACATTGTAATCTGTTATCCGCATCTTATTTGGTCTCGTCATAGTTTATCAACATTACCGATAACAACCGGGAACGTTGTCGCAATAAAAACTAGACAGGATGCGGCGAGTAAAACGGATGTCGTGGCACAGAACTTTTCTTATCGATGCGGATCTCAAAGCAGTCCCCTCGTTCTTCGTTGTTCTACTCGATGTTTTCCTGGCCGCGCGAAGGAAGGAAGCGAAAGAGCCATGCAGGATATCGCGTCGTATTATCGCGTCGTGCTTCACTTTAAGTGACTGCATTACGGCGATACCGGAGAACGTATTCGGGAGAACGGTATACGGGATAGCCGGTGTCTCGCCACAGGGGTTGCGGGTGCAATAGGAAGAGGGTTGAAAAAAGTCGCAACAATGAGAGGATCGCAATAAATCGCGTCCATCGCGTTGCCCCGCATTGTACGGCGAAAGAGAAAATTTCCCCCGACATTGCTGGCAGTTTCGGCACCAACCATCAGCGTGGTAAATCTCTCTTCAACAAACGCACCATGGATTTTTATAGTGCCCGCATGTGAGAATTTTCTCTTCCTCTCACTATGCGTGTATAAATATCTCGATTGAGAGAAGTGACTCCGTCGCGCCACGACAATTTTCACTTTACATAATAAATGACACGAGTCAAATTGTCCCAAGAGACATTTTGAGAGTAGACATTTTTACTGGCGACGTTTAGTGTAGGAATAAAATAAGAAACAATAAATTATTCTTTAAAGTTGAGAGAATTAGCTACGTCTTGACACTTAATAATTTATTATTGACTTTCCTGTTCATATCTTATACATAATGCTATTTTATGTTCTATTCTGATCGTTAAGGAAATTAAAATAACTATTTTGCAATAAAAATAGCTGTCGATTAACAAATGATTATGAATGTTTTTATTCGATTTAAATAAATTTTATCTCAAGAGATATATTTAGGAAAATCTCACGGAATAAAAGAATTTTTTACTTATCGATGAAACTTAAGTAATGATATTGTTTATTGATCGAAGAGTTATTATTGAAAAAATAAAGATTAGCATTTTAAATTTGACTAAATATCTGGCTAAAATAAATTATCTTAATTTTATAGATTAATATTCATAAAATCATCGTCGTTTAACAGTTTTTTGTTATATCGCCGTGACGTCATGTCTCAAAGTTAATTACTTAATAGTTCTTATTATCGATAACCGAGAAAATTTAGGTGTGATTTTTATTATCGTTCCATTTTCATGATTATTAAAATTTTTTAGTACAAAATAGAAGCTACAATATATACCGCGACTTCGACAATGAGGTAAAAATCGAGTTGCCTAATTGCTGCAAAATGTAGCAGAGCAGGTAGTTGGTGTTCTACTTCGCGAATCCCCGTCGGTGGCGACCGCCGTTATTAGGGGAAAAAGCGCGCGTAGCAATTTATATGAAATATCGTTGACGACGTTACTTCTTTATAGCAGTGAAAACCTTGTCGCGCTACTGCTACAGGCTTGCGAGGGCGAAGTGACGCTTTTAGCTTAATTACGTTCAAGCGAGGCGCCGCTCTGAGGCGCCTTCTCGGTCCTTTTCGTGCCGAGCCGCAATAATACTGCACGATCGCACAGTCAGTGATTATAGACAGTATTATTTCCCTCGTCATCGTTCTACGTAATTCGTCGTATTACGAATGAAAAGCGTGCCGCTTGAAAATTTACTGAAACAAAAGTGAGGAATTTATGGTATTGTTACTCTTCAAATAATTCCCAACAAGCTTTGAATACAGGATGCCATAGTACCTTGAATTAAAATGATATTTGATAATTTTTAGAATTAATCTATGTATATAAGTTAATAGGTATGTAATTAAAGAATATTTTTTAATGCTTAACATTTAAGTGTAAATTAAAATTATTGTATTATTCTGTCAAAGAATATTCTTTAAATTTTTTAGTTTCAGTGTTAAATATCTTAGCAACTAAAAATCCAATTCAAATGAAAAATTATTTTAACAAATAATTTTCTATTATTTACTTGAGTTTTTTTCAAACTATTTCTGAATTTATTGTATTTCAATTTATATTTTTTGTGTCATATCTTTGATGTCTTATTAACTCAGAAATATCATTAATATTTCCATATTTTTATTAATTAAAAAGTTTTTCTCTATTCGTTATATCTTATCTTTGAATATATCTTTGAAATATTTTTGGTATTTTGATTTTCCTCGATGAAATATCAATATTTAAATAAAAATACGCGAATTACATAAATATGTTTTAATTAAGCGCGAAACAAAGTTCCATGTCAAATATCTAAATATTTGAAATATTATTTACACTTTCCGAGATATTTTATGCAAATTATCGCGCAAAATACCTGATCATTTTGCCTTCTTCAAACATTTGTCGAATTTGGAGAATCTCGAACGTTATGTCGCACATGCGTTGCATTCTCTCTCTCTCTCTCTCTCTCTCTCTTGTTCGCTCGCTTGCTCACAAGTTGATCGGTGGAAACGGGCGAAACTCAGGAACCAGAAACCGGTTGCCCGTATTTCGGGCGGAATTCCAAATCGACGCGGCAATCCGCGGCATCTCGAGATCGACGGGGTCCGCTTTAGGTGCAATTGGCGTCACCGTGTACGCGCAACTTCGCCGACAAGTTCCCCGACATCCAGGTCACGTATGTACATAGGATATATAGAGAACGTTTCGCGCGACGGGACGAAACGAGACGAGAGAGGAAGGATAAGGGCGGTCCGAGGAGAGGAGATTCGCGTACATCCCAGCCTCGTTATGCGAACCGGTACGTCGCCCTGAACATGTCGGCTATTATTTGCGAGATCGATAACGGTTACCTACAGTTGGACCGTGTCTAAGGGATGAATTGAGATGGGGAAGGAGGGAGAGAGAAGAGAGGAAAATTACAGTCGTGTATATCACGAAGCAATCGAAGAACTGAAATCGTCCGCCTCGCTATGTGAGAATCTCTTTTTCACCCTTTTTCTCTCGCAATATATTTTACGAGCAGCGACGCTGCTCTTCACGTTGTTAATGATATTTGGATTCTATTAGCTTCCCTTTGACTTTAATTTTTGCAACCCTGTAGCTGCGAAAGAAACGAATTCTTAAGAAATTCGCGAAAATTGTATATCTTCACGCATCAACAATACTTCGGAAAATCTTTTATATGACTCTTCGTCACTTTTTATTAAAATACCTCAACCTTCTGTTTCTAGAATAGTCTTTACATTTAAATCTGTATTATAACGTTATATTTATTGTTAATGATTTATAAACTTTCTTAACGTTACCTCTTTTATTTTTGCTTCTTTTATTTTTTAGTTCGTGTTTCCTTTATTGCTTTTTTACAAACATTAGTATAGAGCAAATCATAACAATTTGATCTCAACAACCATAAGAGTCATAACATTTTCATTTAAAACACTCCATCGTTCGAGAATAACGCAAACTGCGCCAACCTGACGTCCTCGCGACGTGAGAAATTTCGCACGTCGACATTTATCTCTTTTCTTATTTTTCCTCTTATTTTTTTTATTTTTTTTTTCGAGCAGACAGATGCGTATTTTGATGTAATTACTTTGCCGTGTAATGCGATATTTTCCACTGATGATGTATTACTTTTATTATTTTTTAAACACAGCTACGAGCGCGGGACGATTGTACCTCGAGCCGTGTGTTTTTATATATTTTTTGCTCGTGTTTTTTTAAAAAATACTTTATGTCATTTATTTTTTTATGGTACAGTTATGTCAAATAACATGTGGACGTTACTGGATATTGATAATTTCCACATGAATCTTGTCGAGCGGGCAAGTTTCCAGTTTAAGTTTGAAACATGTTAATCCGTGTCGCATGTTCATTAATTACGGACGCGCGCAATATATTTCGGTGCCGCTTGCTCTTCTATATTATGTCACGCGTCGTGGTCAAACTTATTTGAAGTGCTTAATTGATTTCCGCGTCATTTTCTCCGAACGTGTGCTAGAGTCCCGGACAAGTCTGAATTATGGCATGGACTGACCACTGAGTAGTTACCGGGACGTCGATGTGACAAAGGACGCCGTATCGGTTTCATTTCATATATTGCTTTATTGTACAACAATACAATATGACGAGTATGAAAAACTCTTTGCGTTCCAATATCGCAAATTTCATAAATGGAATTTAATTCTTTACGGGCTACAGAGAGAAATTGTAAATATATAGGAATCGAAAGCTTGAATTGGCCAATTTTGGTTATTTGATTGCTCCATTCTATAGATGCACGAAAATATGATTTCTATGTTTATTTGTGACAATGAAAGCGCAACAATTTGACGTGAGGTACATTTTTATACACGCACAGCAAGACAATTTTTTTACAAAAATTCTATTGACGTAACAGTGACATGAAATTAACTAGGAAGCAAAAGTTTATCATTTTTCTACGCTTGTAATTAATTTTAACTTTTCTCTTTATATATAATATAAAATATTGCTTTATGCTCATAGCTTTTATGCTTCTTGCTAGTATAAGTATTAAAAATCCTTTGTAAAAAAATATCGATATAAATGTAAGTTTCTCGAAATCTCTATGTCCGGCTACTTCGCGTTGCTTGTATTGACATATTCTGGAGAATTTTGTGTTAATATTTAATTAACAATTTCGCCTTTGAGGGACAGTCCGTTAATCACAGCCGTCCGTTAATCGCAGCCGTCCGTTAATCGCATCGCGGCGCCTCGGTTAATTATAATCTCAGTGTATTTCGGTACGTCTTGATATGACGTAACACGCGAACTCCTTTCGAGAGCTTAATTGATTTCACCTCTTCTCCCCCCCCCTTGCCCCCATTCGAATTGCTTGTGTGGCGCTTTGCGTATCGCCGAGCGAGCCGCGCGCGCGAACCCACGTTGCCACGCAAATAGCATAGACGTGTAACCATGCACGGGCATTATTAACCGGCGAATGCCTTTATGTATGCGCCATTGTCCCGAGCATTCTGATAGCTGCACCTTTGCGAAGACTTGTCTCGCGCACTGTAAACCGACCGGGCGTAATCGCGATATTGGGGAAAAGCCTTGTCCTTCCCGCTGCTAGACCGTTAGACTGCCTTCCGTAAACTCTCTTTGGAGCTTTGCACAAGGGAGAGAGAATTGGCTCTCGCAATCGAGGACGCGTGTGTATCGCTGCGATACCAGCGATTCATTACAAACCGGAATATGTGGCCCTCGGTATATAAGGATTCCCTTTAAAAGCCTGGCGTTGCTCCTTGTCGTGCGCCTCCGGGGACACGAGCCAGGCACAAATGGTTATCAAATACTGTCTCTCTCTTTCTCTCTCTCTCTCTCTCTCTCTCGCTCTCTCTCCTTCTGTGTACAGGTTTCGAATGGTTTACGAACGAATCGAAGTGAGTTGAAGTCAAGTTTCCATAAACTAGGCAGGAACAAAGGCATACCTGTTGTTTGAAAATTAGTGGAAATTCGACACGTGTAAAATACAATACCGTTCATATAACAATCAAGTTTATTTATTTAAGTCTATTGATGCATTTAAAGGACCACGAAATTAACAGATCCATTAGTTTACCAATAATTGAACGCTATTAAATAATAAAATTTAATAATAAGAATGTATAGACAATGCATGTATAAAATATAATTTTCCAATAAATGGCAGCGATGTATATTTAACGAGCACCGTTACAACTTGTCGTGTTTTTATATTGGCTTTAAAACTGTTAATCTGCGATTGAAATTTAGCTGACGTAAATGAACTCCCTAAAATCGGATCCGGATTTGTATCAGCATTTATTGAAATGTATTGATGTTCGCACGATCAGTACCAATATGCATTCGTACGGCCATTCACACAAAATGATTCTCTTTTCTAGCTTTGGGTTAATTATAGATTAATTAAGATTCTAAAGCACTTATATATATATATATATCTTATTTACTTTAATACCCTGAGGGGAAGAGGAGAAGAGAATGAATTGATGTAATTAATATTCATGCCCACTTCCTTCTCGGATACACAAGTTGTTTCGCACCACGTGCATGAAACTTTAACAACATAATCTTTGATGAACTTGATAATCGACTTGTCTTTTGTGAATTTAAGGCAGAGCTTAATTAGACGGAAGTTGTTTAATATTAAGAAAGTTCTGGGGCGTTGTGAGTTAATAACGCAATTTTTTTCTTGCCTTCAAAATTTCACAAAAGCTTTTTATTTCAAATTGTTTTACTCGAGTTATTTTTAATTATTAAAATGTTTAAAATTGAATATTTAAATTGCCGCATTTGATTAAATCCTTACTAAAAAATTGAATGAAAAAATTTATCTTATTCAAAGTATAAATTTTTAACTTTTTATATACAAATTTTCTCTATTTTATAAAGAAAATTTACATAATATAGTATCTAATAAGACTTCATCTCAGAAAATATTGTCTGCAATTCATTCGGGGAATCCAATGGGAATATAATAAATTTAATATATTTCAACTCTTGTATTGCTGCAGGTATTATCTTACGTAAAAGTTTTTTTTTACTTTATAAAGAAAAGTTAGATAATATAGTGTCTAATGTGACATTATTTTAGAGAATATTATCTGCAAATTTATTCGGAGAACGCTTTGAGAATACATTAAATTGAGTATATTACAATTTATGTATTATACTGAAGGGGTATTATCCTTTGAAATATCCAATAACATACATATACCGCTTTACGGTCGCAAACATTTTCGGTTGATAACTTCATTCCGATGATACAGACGAATTGTGCGTGCGTAGGCGTGCGTGTGAAGGCGTGTGACCCTCGTGCGAGCCGTGGCTATTAACCGATAAATCGGCGCCGCCGGGTGATTACGCGCACGCGATATATAGGTACATGGTGAGTGCATGAACGAGTACGACACGGGCGGATTTTGCGTCCCAACGCGACCGACTAGAACGAGGGCGATCACAACGCTGCCCGATCAGTAGGTCGCGTGCTCGCTTGAAACCGGATATTGACGAAACGTAAATTTCACTGTGTATAAATGCACAAAAGACACGAGCATTCATTGACGTATCTTTCCGAATTAGCTTGTTCACAATCTTCTCTCAATTTGCTTCGTATTTTTAATTCAATCCAATAAAAAAATATATGGATAAACATCAATTAGAAGAAGATCGGTTAATTTTAAGGATACATATAAAAATAATAACATTTAATTATGTGATTAATTTTTTCTTACTTAATGAATTGGAATATGTTAAGTGTTAACGTGTATTAAATTTTAATATATACATATAAACATTTAAATACAAATTTTTATTTCATTAGACGCAAAGAAATGATTGCAAATATTTAAGAATTTTATTCAGGATAACATTTTACTGCCGTTTTGGTATAAATTATTTGCATGCTAAATACAATAGCTTGTAAGTTATTTCTCACAGAGAAAGAAATCACATTAATTACATTTGATTAATGAAGATCCTAATATACACTGGAAAAAGAGTCTGGTTGTATTAATTAGGATTCCTATATTAAAAATGGAGATTTAGAATTATCTGATTAAATCTATTATAATTTGATAGTCGAGATAACCTGATTTTGATTGATACGATCAGAATCTTCTAGTTCGTCTATTTACAACCAGAAATTTTTTGTAATTGCCGCCTAATGCAAGATACAGTCCAATATCCAGGATTGCGAGATCTTATCGGCGGTTTCATTATCCTTGCGTTTAATGCGCCACCGCTTTGTGGTCAGATATTTCACTCGTGTTATTTCCCAAGGCGCCGTTATTTTTATCCGGCTGCTCATGGTTTTTTCACTCTTATTTCTACCGTAAATTCGCGATGCACATTGCACGCTACATTGCGCATTCGCGATAAGCGTCGTTGCCATCGGCAGGTGCCAACCGTGCCAAACGATTTTAACATTGCATGTTTCGAAGTGTCAAATTAAAAAAATGCCATTGAAATTCTTGGGTGCGGCATACCGTTCGGCTTGGAGAATTTTCAGATTCCTTGTAGCTCTCTCCCTCCCTCCCTCCCTCCTCTCCCTCCCTCTCCTCTCGCTGATCCCCAATATTGGCGTATCAGTTTATGTAATACATCTTCCTTGAATCGCGGTATACAACTTTCGAGCAGCAATATGTGCAGCAACACGGTCGAGTTCTGCATGAGAATGCATTTCGGGTACGATTTTCTTGGGCGCTCCCGCCGAAGGAAGCGGCGTCTTTCCGAGCGTTTCATCCGTTCGCGATTGTGCGAAATTCAGCTGCACGCCTTATACCGAGAAATTACATCTTGAGAACGGGCTCGATGGTCTTACTCTTCTCCATAGAGCTCCATCACTCGCTGCGGCTGTTACTTATTGAAATTCAAGACACCCTTTTCGCGAAACGATGCCATGATTCACGTATTGAATCACGGTGTAATTTCCAGCGAAAAATTCTAGGCGGAAAAATTATACCCATGTGCAAGTTTGCTCCCTCCATATAAAACTTTGCCTCACTGAATACTTATAAATTATATGTTCATCACTGTAAATGATTGTTTTGACTTTTCAGACATAATGGCTGTTACTTAATTGATAGGCAATATGAAGCTTGATGTACGTAGCAAGCAGAATGCAGGTCGCGAAAGTTGAAGTTTACCCAACTGTTTGCAACCTACAATATTGTAATTGAAATACGCTAGGTTAGTTTTTAGTCTTGCGAGAAGCCATATAAATATTTTATTATCAAATATGCTAACTAAATTTAGAATTTAATTATTTTTTAAACATACGTTGCTAAACTATACACTCTAAACAATTTTGGTGTGAATTTAACACAATGTCTATGTAATTTTTATCATGTTGATGTTAATATTAACATCAACAAGATGGGACTTGTATAAACATTGCATAGTGTTTAATCTACATCTATTTTTTGAGAGTGCAATATAAAGAGTCCATTTAAATTAGAAACCTTGTGTTTTGTAGTTCGGCACGGACAATTTTCGTGCCTGCACCATAGTTTCGCGTGAGCGTTTTAGTTTTTCTCAACATACAGAAATCACAAGACAGTTTGTTGGTTAAGCGTTTATTACACGTAACAATTATCCTTTTGACACAAGTCTCGATGAAATACGACGATATGACTCATACATGGATCGCACTCGCGTGGCAACGCCGCCTTGGGGCCGTAGCCTTGAGCCCGCCTCGTGGTTACGCTTGAGGAAGACACCCTGAGCTCTCTTAGAGCAGTGCCTAGGGAATGTCCCCTTGACCCACGGAGGTCCAGCAACGTCGTCGCCTCAAATAGCATTCTTTTTGTTCTCGCAGACGGACTTTTCGCATCGATGTATACCAGATCGCGTACTTCGAAAGACTGAGTATTCGGAAAACTCTGTGTGGATATTCCGCGAGGCCCGATCCCCTCTGATGCCCGCCGAACATATCCGAATTCGATTGGACCGGCGATCTAGAGGATAGAGATATCGCAGTCTCGCTTTTCAGCGCGGATGTAAGACAAGAGCGGAATCTTTGATGACACAGCGAAGTTAAGATCACAAGCGCCGCGTCCCTCTTTCTTCCCGCTGCTAACTCGCTCGTAATGTGATGTGTATGTATGTAAGTGTGTGTGTGTGTGTGTGTGTGTGTGTGTGTGTGTGTGTGTGTGTGTGTGTGTGTGTGTGTGTATCTATGCAAGAACCGTCTCTTTTTCGCATGTGGTGCACCACCTTTCTAGTCTACGCATAACACCTTGAATATTTTACTTATTTTTAAGCGGGGAGCACAGACTTTTGTATAACGCATAACACATGAGGCATAAGAAATTAAACCAATCAGAGTTCTCTATTACATGGAAAGGAAAGAAACGGAGAACTTCGATTGGTACATATTCTTATGCATTACGTGTTATGCGTTATGCAAGAGTCTGTGCTCCCCGCTTTAATGATATGAAACAATATTTTATAGACGAGAATTTCAGAAGGAACGGTTTCGAGGAAATATTTTAATCATGTTCTTTTTCTAACTGGAGAGACATCAAAAATATTTTTTCGCATCATCAAAAATAAGTGACAGGTTTAAGGTTTTCAATTTAAGTGAGTTATCCTGTATACA
>NW_017295653.1:802162-825348 GCF_001594075.2 Trachymyrmex cornetzi
CATACACATGTCTCATAGTACTTCTTCAAAAATTTAGAGACACAATTTTAGGTAATATTGTTTCTGTGGAATTATTCAGGGGGGGGGACAAGATTTATTTTCAAACATAAATATAAAAATTTGTGCTTGTGGAACACATGTTAATTTTGCATTTGCACACATCGTTATAAATCGCATTGTGAAATAAAACTGAATGGCAGATGAAATGTTCAGAATTCACACCGGCCGATATTTTTTGCCAACCGCCGCCGAAAAATTGCTCCATTGACAACACGCAGTTCCATCTTCCTTCCGTATCCTGAGAGCCAATCGATATCTCGGTCCTGTTGTTGTTTACGCCACGTATCTAAGATTTCCGTTGCGATCAATAAGATTTCCGTAGAACAACGAGGGGATAAAAGAGGACGCGGAAACCGGAAGCATTGGAGCGACATCCGGATGTATCTACTTGCAAAGTTCGCTTTCGGAAAAGTGTATGCTGGTATTTGTAATCCGGCGTAATCACATCCGGATTAATTCGATTACATTTGCATGTGATGCACGGCGCGTGAACGACTACCGCATTTTCTAATTTCCGGCACTTCTCGTATCTCTCGATGGCGCCGGCAAAGTGCCGATCTAGTTTTGGCCGTCGCTGTCTTCGCGTTGATCTTCGTAACGTCTCGGATATTGTTTTCGAACGGCGAGCTCTTCGCTGTGCGATAGGCGGCGGAGATAGCATCTCGACGCCTTCCGTTGTTCTGTTATTATTATTCCTGGATGCGAAACGGAAAAACTTTTTCCCGATGGACTGTTTCATCTCGTGACGTGAACTTTTTACGCGAACAATTTGTTAACAAGCTTGCGCGTCATCGTACATCACGAGATATCGATTATTAAGTTCGCCTAATGAGGTGTTACGTTTTCCTCAACGTTCTCTCACGTAACCAGGCACGAAATATCGATATTTGATATCCTCATTCGGTGGATGTATGGCGAAAACTGGTGGCATCGTTATCTGTGATACTTTATCGAAAAAATATCGGCATACTCCATAGTATTTGTTAGATCAATAGTTGTAGTATCGGTAACGAATAAGATTTACGGACTTTAAATTTCTTATTTGAAATTATTTCTCTTTTTTAGACGAAATAAAGAGTATCTCTTTTCAAATATTTGTGTAGGATTTCGTAATATAAGTGGATTGTGAATAAAATTGCTACAATTTTTTGATTGTATTTTTTGATCGTAGAATCTTTATGTAATATTTTTATATTTTTTAACAAAAATTGTGTAAATTGTGTAAATTTTGAAACTAATATTTTTCAAACTATTTTAATAGTTTCGCGTAAAATAATCTATTTTTTATTGACTATTATATTCATTCATCTATTCTAAACTAAAATGAAATTTCTAATTCATATGTATTGTGATCAACAACGCAATGTTTTTCGAGATTTTTTTTACTTTTTAATTTTAATAGCGAGTGATCTTGTAAATCCTTGATCTTGTAAATCCTCGATTAAAAAGATGGATCGCAATTCCACAGAAATTCTACGCGAAACAAAACACCGACATTTGCGACAAAGTCGGTACGTAATCGGATGAAAAGTATCAGTTATCCTTACTCTCGAATATCATTCGAGTATTACTATGTTGAAAGGATATCCCGTTAAAATATTCATCGTTCATCGGTCAAGGGACGTCCACGAAAGCTCCTTGCTTCATCGTTATGTAGGATATATCAGCGAGATCGAGAGAGCAAAAACAATGAACAGAGCTGGGCGAGAAGTGGGTCAGGAAGCTTCTACCCGGTTCGTGAAAAATTTATCGGCGGCTTTTGCCGAGCGTGGCGCGGCTCGTAAGAAACGTATTACATTGACCAGTAAAATGCAGAGATTGCTACCCGCTTGTGCAGCGGGTGGATCGTGGCGAAGAAAAATGCATATCGTTCTCGGATCCCTTTGATATCAGAAGTTAGTGCGGTGGCGGGGGTTGCGCGAAGCGAGCGGCTTGGAATATTTTAGGAGGCAGTTTATCCGTGAGAAAGATATTATCGTCCTGACGGGGTGGAAGTTATCGATGTAATATAAAGCGAGAAAAGTAGTGGGAGATGAGATCGAGATGGAGAGAGAGGGAGAAAGAGAAAGGATAAGAAAGAGGATAAAGGGAAAAGGAGAAGTGAGAGGAAGTAACAAGGTATAAAAAATTTAAGATTTCACATCGCGATGTCGCTTGCAGAAATTGCCTCCTTAAACCACCGGCCATTCCCGTCACTGTCGAAACTAACGTTTTGTCCCGAGAGAGACCACAAGCCTGGTACTTTCGTGCATATCTGTCGACCCCGATCGAAACCACCAACTTGGCTAAAATTGTTCATCGTGCTTTCTCAGGACCTAGATGAACGTTTCTATATCATTTGCATTCGTTTATATTGTGAAAGATATGTTTATTTTAGAAATATTATTATACAAACACTTTTTATATACACTGAGAGAAAAGATATAGTATCAGTAACAAGAAAAGTGAATTATTCACAAATGGCCGATTATCATTGGATTACTTAATTAAAATTACAAAATACAATATTTTTTTGTAAGATGAAGAACATTTTTTTATTTAACAGTACAAATTTATTTGGTTACTCACGTTTTGTAAATACCAATGTAAAATTTGGTTGCCATTACAAAATAAGTATTCTTGTAGTATATATAATTTCAACAAAATAATCCACTATGGTAGAGCAAGGAGTGTTTCGCGAAGCTATCAGAGATGACGTGTCTTCTTCTCGTAAGAGAAATTCAACGTCTACCTCTATAAAGCCGAGATCATTAGAGACTGATCTCGTGGACTTCTCGGTTCTCGCCACACCATAATCAATCATGGTAACTATTTTTTCAGAGCGATTAGTAATCTCTTGCTCTAAATCTATATATATTTTTGCTAAGCTAAGGAAATTCAAAAACGCCAAACATAATCACTCTGTAGAAAGTGAGAGATACTTATATATTATTCATTTTGTTCCGGTAACAAAATGTTCTATTTCTAATTACAAAAGATCTATAAACATCATACAAAACAGTTTTGTACCATTAAATGATCAATTTAGTTAATAAATTCAACAAATTAATATTGTCGTGGTAACCAACGGTTTGATTGATCATATATCAGCAAATAGTTTTTGTGTCAGTAACAAATCTTTGGTTATTGATACAAAACATTTCTCTCAGTGTGGAATTATGAAACTTACAAAACAAATAATTTTGTTGAAGTATTTGCAACAATTATTATTATTTATTTATTTGTTAAATTCTCAAACATAGTGAGAAAACTGTAAAAGATTTTACTACCAACTTGAGTATCCTAAATAATTATTTTGATGGTCCAACAAAGTTTATTTTTAGATCGGTGTCTGACTAAAGGATCCCTCACAAAACGATAAAAGCTGTTATTTTCGTATAAAAAAATTGTATTGTATAAATTTTTTATTTCATTCGTTTTCTCATGGAAAATATATAATGCAATCCAAGATTTATTTTTGATACCATTCGAACTTTGTTATCTCTCTATGTCTTCCTTAAATTTTTTTTATCTGCGTTCGTACATCCTTGAAAGATATCGGGCCCTCACTTGGTCGCTTCGATAGGAAACGACGGCTTATTAATTCTTCGATCACTGTACCGTTCCGATAGGGATTCATACTTTACGTCTCGCATTCGCGTCACGTCGCCCGCGCTCTTTTAAGCGGATGAATAAAAGAGAGACGGTAGAAATTGTGTCGAGCAGACAGTGTGGGGCTGTCATACGGCGGAAAAAGCTTCGAATATCATGGCTATTTCCAACCTTACGCGCACGCACACATACACGTCACTCCAGGACTTGGAAAGAAATCCAATGGCGTACGTGTCGCGACATGGTATTGGTTCCAGACACGAATGTAAAACGCGGTCGTCGTGCGCACGACACGACGGGAGACAAACGCGGAGACAGCCGGTATGGCCGGTTACACGAAGCGAGAAAATATAATCGAGACGTTCCTCTCGAACGGGAGTCATTCGTCTCCACAAGCGGCAGCGGAAAAGAGAAGTCGATATTCGACGGGCGAATATCTTTGCGCTGTGCTGCGGCGGCATAATGCACATCATTGCATCGCTCTGTATGCAGGACCGATTTTAAACATTTCTGAAAATTGATTTTAGATTCTATACGTGTACTATATGAATAATATGTAAAACCATTAAATTAGAAAGTTTAATTAATATAAAGTCGATAGAAATTATTTTAGATTTAACCGAAGAGTAAATTGTAATATGAGAATTATAAATTAAATTATTATAACTAAATTATATTATACATCGTATGAATATTGAATAGATTAGAATTTTAACTTTCAGTCTTATATTGTTAAATTGTGCTTTCTCTTTTTTTCCCCTCTTTTTTTCCCCCTTCCCCCCTCTCTCTATCTAATTTAAAGATTTTGATATTTTCGTGCTGTTATAGCTCTTTCTATCTTTCTCAAGTCTTTAACATAATCGTTCCACAATTAAATTTGATTTGGAACGTGAAATTAATTACAAGAGATAAAGGGTAGTGAATAGATACTAGGCTTAATAGGACGAGGAGAGAATTACACGTATGTACATAGAGGAAGGGAGAAAACCACATGGATAGGTTAGCCACGATAGCTTGGAACCGCGAATCTCGCGTTTGGTTCACGTTCGATTCTGAATTATAGGCCCGCGCATACCTCATAGCGTGTCACCAGCCGTTATTTGGGCTCTAATTAAAATTTAATATCCCGTTGAAATTTAATTGCGTGATCAAAGCGGCACCGATCCCCTACGATATAACCGCTCTCGCTGGAATACCAGATCGCGATTGTCGACACAGCACGTAGGTTTGGTTCAGCGGTCGCGAACAATTTGTTAGCCTGAGCATACCATTGAATCCAGAACATAAGCGAATAAATTATTCAAAGTCTTCTTGTACAAATAGTTGGCATCTTATTATTCAACTAATTGCATCTATGAATGATTATAGTTAGTCATGTGATAATTAAATTCATATATGTTCACGACTTATGTACACACGGAGAGAATTTTTTCTTAGAATTTACCCTGAAAATATGACAACCGTGGGACACAACATTGTATTTTAATATAAATCTCTCTCATTCATTAATAAAACTACAAAAGTATAAAATAAGTTTGATCAATTTTACTGAAGTGCATGGTAAAAATCTTTAAAATATTGTATTGTACCACAATCACCATATTTTCAGGGTAAATTTTAAAAGAAAATTTTCTCCGTGTAGAGAGAATATTAAAATAGGAGTGTAATACAATTAGTCTTTAATAAAATATTCTAAAAAATAATACTCCGAGCTCTCTCTTGGAATACCTATTATTTGCAATTATAATATGTACATTTATAAAGTAATTATAAATTGAAGAATGATTATTTATTTACAGTTAGCAGTTATGTGAATACTATATAAGGAGAATTTTTTTAATTTACCCTGAAAAAGTTGTGGTACGATACAATATTTAAAAAATGTTTACCATGCACTTCAGTCAAATTAATCAAACTTATTTTATATTTTATTATATTTTTATTAATGAATGAGAGAAATTTACATAAAATTCTTCGAAATACTATATTGTCCAGGACTACGATATTTTCAGGGTAAATTCTAAGAAAAAACTCTTTGTGTAGTTAATATATTTTTTTAATATGTCCTCTTATAATTATTTTTTAATAATACTTAATTTTTTACAGTAAGTAAACGATTTAAAATAGGGATATGATATAATATACATGTATAATACCACTCTGCGAAATAATTAAATTAAGGTTTATTTAAAGAATATCTGAAACTTCTATATTTTGCGCATTAAAATCTTGCTATTTCGAAGCCATTAATTATACTAATCGATAGCTTAATAGTAGCTAAATACTATTTAAGCGATATATACTCTGACTAGTCAATAAGCAACAGCACTTGTCTATCGTATATTAGTTCGAGAAAGTTGCTTTCTCCGGAAAACCGATGATGTCTCGATTCCAATACACTGCAACTCTTATTCATTTCATTGTATTCGTAACAGTTTCGTAATATGTGTCTTTGTCTTGCAGAAGTGTTTCCTGGAAACACTGCTTGCAATAAAATCGATGTTTTATTCTGATTTGCCAGTTATTTATGATATATCATTTGTGATTGATCGATATATGATCGAGAATACAAAAACCGACTTATCCGATTGACCGAAAGTCAATCCTATTTTCGACTATCACGATCAAATGGCTTCATTGACGTTTTCGATTTAATCGGATTCTGGATTTGATGTTATAGTGCTTTGCGGTCGCTAACGCCGTTTCACGTCAATAAATCGTTGTCATGACAACAACGTTCAATCAAAACGAGCAGCTAATATTTATTTGTTTAATATTTATTATTTTAATTCAGATTTTTCGAGAAATTTTAAAATTCTTTAAAAATTTTCTAAAATGTGGCGAATTTTAATTTCAACAAAAAATTGTCGAGATTTTACATGCGCTATAATTATTTTATAAATATAAAAGTTAAAATTTAAAAGATTTAGTATACTTTAGGAAAATTAATCTCAAACATGAGGAAAGGTGATTTAGCACTTTGTCCAGATAATCTTTAATGTTTTCAACTGTAAACTGCGTAGCAATCGCGAAATCTGCTAGAAATCGAAAATCATTTCCGCTTCTGCTGATGAACTCGAGATCTCGAATGATAAATGTTATCGCTGTCTTCCATGCCGAAAAATTCGGCTGTCACTTCGCCGGGAATGTAAGGGGGTCAAAGGAGGTACAGAAGAGGGATGACAAACGTAGAAATGCGATGAGTCAGTGCTGTAAAACTCGACGTGTACGTTATTTTTCGTGGCACTTTCTGCCGAGCTAAGCGTCTCTCCTAGCTCCATCATTCCCTCCTCCGCCTTCTGCCTGCGGGTTCCCTTCTTCCCCGCAGGTAAAGTTCGTTGTCCCAAGGCAGAATAATGGCATCCGTGGAAGAGAACGAGCTAAGGATACGATGGATCGGATGTCGCGCGGTTGTGGAAACGGTGGAAGTCGAAAGAAGGATGGAGGTGGGTTACGAGAGGAGTTACGTCGAGCCGGCGGGCAAGAATGGGGAACTTCGTTATACGTCGGATACTCCTCTCGGTTACCTTGTAGGCGGTGGGTCGCGAACGAAAAACGAATCCACGAAGAATTTACGATCGAGTCACCATGACAGAGAACGCGAGACGGGGACGAGGCGGCCGATAGTTTCATGGAAATTGATATAGGTAACGTGCCTGTGTGCCTCTCCTCTCTCTCTCTCTCTCTCTCTCTCTCTCTCTCTCTCTCTCTCTCTCTTTCTCTCTGTTACTCTCCTTTCGCCTACTTTTTACATACCCTGACGTAATACCGTGATAACACATAAATGGGGAGGGGAGATGATAAAGGGAGCATATATCGCGAGAGACTTCCTAGACTCGTTTCACTCGAGCACATTAGAGTATCGATCGAAAGGAGAGGAGCCTTTACTCGACGTAGATTTCAATGAAGCTTTTGATTACTTATGAATTTAATTTTGCTTGAAAAACGCAAAATATCAAGTTTATGTATTGTTAGTATTGTATTACACTGTATAGCTATTGTTAACACTGTACTGCTGTCAGAATCAGCATGGTATGACCAAAATTGTAACGATGCCTTGCGGTAACTGGAAAATAGGCACGTAATTGGAGAAATCTTTTGTTTTTATAGAGAAAAACGTGTTCAGAGTTTTTATTTCACGCTAAAAGTTAAAAGATACCTACAGGAAAATTGTAACGTGCGTGCTGAATACGTTAATAGCTTTATAACTACTTTCGAGAGATAAAAGTTATTCTTTTACTAATATTTTAATTGTTAAATTACGTATGATATAATGTGAGCAAATTATGCAAGGTCAGATTATTATTCACAGTTTGTATGCAATTTTCCTTTTAAACATTTAGGAGAAACGAGCCAATCTGTAGATTTGGCATCGAATGTAGTCGAAATGATTTGCAGTTGCGTGACGTGCGCGATTTGAAATTTGGGGCTACCGGAAATAGCGTTTCAGCCACGTGATTTTTAGCGTGAAACCGCTGATTTTACAATATGAACATTAAGCTACTTTATATGACGTTTCCTGTGATCGAACATGACACTTGAAACCAAAAAGCTGCCAACGGAAATAGACGTCCGAGTTATGGACTTTGTGGAATATACCGCGAATTAATTCGGAATGTCCGATTACTGCCAATTTGCCGCTTTATGTTGCACACAGTTGGTAAATTGAATTGACCCCAAATATTACGCAAACGTTACTTGCACTATAAATATATATATATATAATTCAAAATCCACAGTCTTGATACGTATAATTTCAATACGAAATTGATTTTACCACAATAAACTTTCTAATATGTGCGTAAGATTCCATACATTATGGATTTCGTAGCATAATAATGCCATAAATTAACCCGTATTCCAAGCTAAATTAATCATTCGACTATTGTTCGTTTGCCGTTATTGTGTGCAGTTGATAAATGAAATTGACCTCGCAATAGCAATTATTATACATCCTATAAGCCAATAGCAATTATTCGCACTGTGTGACAGTGCAATTTGAAATTCAAAATTTTCGAGACGTGCATATTTTTAGCATTAAATTAGTCCTCTCTACCTCGAGCATCTCTATTGTTTGAGGACTTTGCTACACGGCAATCCAAACCGGAAAGCCGGCATCGAGAATGCAGATTTCAGGTATAGCAGATTATGCAGTATGCCACGGATTAATTCGGAATAGAGATAATAGCGATGCAATTGGTTAGCGAAGCCCTGTCGTGCGATCGCGTGCGCGATTACAGTCGAATGTGCGCGAGCTCAAACGAGGCGTCCGCAGCGATGCAGAAAATTCATCGATGCTAGAATGCATTGATCTGGGATTACGTGACATTCGGGGTACGTAATTCTATTACTGTTCGTTCGTCCCCTTTATAAGTATTTTAGGAAATTTCATGCAACAGCAGTCGTTGCAATGGACGACCGGAATTATTCGCCGTGTGCACCATGTTCGCGCAATGTTTCGATGTTTATCGCGGAAAATTCAGTATTTTACAAAGTGTAATTGCTGACTTTGTATCAGCCGCGACAGTATGTCAATGTAATAATTCTATTCATTTGCAAGCCGATCATGTAGGGTATTCAGGACGCATTAATTAGTGATCGTAATATTTTTTTGCAGTGCGTTGCATCCGCGCATTTAATTAGGTGCACAGCGTTCTATAATTCTTTTAATTAAATTTATTAGTTGACGATTTTTTGAGTTTAAAAATATACTTAAAAAACAATGTAACCAGTTTTTATGTACAGAACCACATCAATCGTTGATAATTTCTCATTTGCGAATGTATAATTAAAAATTATTTTCTTGTGCAATCTCGTAGTTCATTGATTTATCCAATTTACATATTTAAATGTTCATTTTCTCGTTTACTTTTTAAAAGAGAAATGGCCAAACATGTATTTTCCAATACAGCGTAATTCTTAACACTAGAAGTACCAACGTTCGTTACTCACTAAAAGAACCAAGCTAATAAATTACTACAAAGTTATAACAAAAAGACTGATGGAAAAACCAAATATTTTATTAGTACGAAGATCATAATTACTGAAAATTGTCGGAAAAATTCAGCATCCTATTCTTTACACAAGAAATGTAATATTAATCTAAAAAATAGTCAGTAATGACCGCTTGGCACTTCTAGTGTTAATTGATGATACAGTGAGTTAATAAAATTCTTTTTTAATCTTTCAGGTAAGACGCGCATAGATCCTCGTAACAAATGGCCGACAGATTGATAGCGAGCGTGTTACACAGCGGTTCACTATATCGTAAGTAGAGGAAAATATATTAGCGGGCAACGCACGCGGATTTTCACTTTCTACGTGGACATTTTTACCAGCAAGTTTGCGGGCAGTACGCACTCGGAGAAAGTGCAAATCGCGTGCGGTGAACAGCACAGCGGTACACGCCGTGCGCCTTCAAGCTCGTCGATATGTTCAAGCGAGCTCGCGCATCGCGTTTTCACGGTGCAACGCACTCGCTCCCGCGCCTTGCGGCTTGATAATGGACTAATGATAAGGATTGCGCGTTAATCACCTCGTTAATCTCGCGGCTAACGATTCGCGTCGGATTCCTCGCCTGCCGCGCGAGTTTCTTTCTCTACGTATCGCTTGACGGAGGCACGACCAGCCGGTCGTCGACGTGGTCATATCGCGATTCACTTTCGGATTCGTATATATTTGCTTGCGCAGCTGTTGTCGAGGAATCAGGGAAATTACGCCGGTGAATGACCGACTGCACACAGAAAAATATTATTCCGTTGACTAAGAAAAGTGATTACTTTGCTCTCTTCCTATTAAATAACTGTCTATCTTTAAAAAAGAATATATTCTTGATAATAATCTTAAAATATACTTATTAATGATTTTAGTAAAACTCATTATTATTATATATAAAACTCATTATTTACTCAAAATAAGAATTTATTTTCTTTTAAAAGAATATTATAAAATTAATAAAAAAAGCGATTATATATATGATAAGCAAATTGAATTTGTTTTAATTTAATAATCTTGATTGAAGTGTTAAACTTACTAGGATTCAGAATATATTTTAAATAAATTTGATGCATGTGATGAACTTTTGATAGATTTGCGGATATATGACCTTTTGAAATACTTGGAACGAGTAATTATTACTTGCGTATCGTATTTTTCTGTGTGTGAGAAACACGTCCGTTATATATTAATAACTTAATACATAACTCACCGGATAAAAATACTTTTAAATTATAACTATCATATACCTATAATAGATTGTTTCTCAATTATGAAGTAAATTTTTGAAGTTTTAATTATTAACTTTATGTATAAAATGGGTTATTTAAAATTAGGAAGGAAAGAAGTTAAAAATAGTAAATAATTGCTTCAATTTACAATTATATAATAAATAATTCTTTTCCACTAATTTTATATCATTATTATTTTGAAAATTAATTTGAGAATTTAGAAGTTTTTAATTTTGGTTGTAACAAGATTTTCGTAATTTGTTGCGTCAAAATTTAGTTCATTTTATCAATCAGATCGCTTTTTTTTTAGATTTCGGAAATGTCTGAGTATATCGTAATTGAAACGTGTACTATAATCGAATTTCCGCGCGGCTGTGGCAATCTCTTCTGGCCAACATACACTTGTACATCAGATTCTGGCATCTCGTGGGGAATTAATGACTTCTTGCGTACGGGGTCGCTCGTTAATTTTCCTCAACCGCTGTAAGGCAACAAAGTGGCACTGATAGCGCGTCGTAATTAAGGGAGTTACCACGGCTACTTATCGTGTCGTTTTCACGGATATTTTTTCCCGTAGGAAAACTATGAGCCACGAAGCAGGCGGAAGCAGAGGGAGGAAATTTTAATTATTCACGCTATGCGCACTAATTCACCAGACACATCGTGTTAAACGTTGACAGGATAATGTAAACGTTATCATTTATCTGCAATGTAGAAAAGACGACCTGCTTTCGACTGTCAATGGTTACCTTTTTCATGGAGAGATGGTTTTACACTGTTAAATTTTATAGGATTAAATTAACTTAACGTGAGTCGCCACTGCTCTTACTAAATACATCGTTATTTTTAACTAAAATGATAATTAATTTTGACACATTAGTTAATTTGACCCTATAAAATTTAACAGTGTAAAATGATACATATAGTAATTAATATTTTATTATATATTATTATACAATAGCGATTTAAATAGGAACTTTTTTGTATGAATACACATTAACATTTGTAGATGTGTTTATACTAAGTGACAGATAAGAGTATCAGCTCATATCCTAAATAGTTGTAGCCTCTCAGCATTCGTTTCTGTAATCGTTGCGATGTCGACCAATTCTCCGAATAGATTCTGATCATATCAATCAGAATTCTAGTCGAAATAACCAGATGTCTGATTATAATGGTCGGAATTCTGATTGATACGATCAGAATTTACTGGTTCGTTCAAATAGTACCTACACTGAAAGAAAAGATTGGCTGAATATGGCATAGCATTTTTAATTAGTTGCAACAGCCAATTTTTGCGTTAGCTTATCGAAATCCTATACTGATATTGCAGATAGACTAACACAACAAAAAATTGACTGTTGCAACCAAAAATTGGCTACTACAGCCAATTAAAAATGCTATATCAAGTCGACACAAATCTCATTCTATTTTTCTTGACATTCCACGAGTAACAAAGACAGAACAGACAGAACAATACTTGTAACAATACTTGTGTCGATTTGTATCGTCAAATAGAAAGCACCATAAGTTTCTTGAGGAAAATCTTAAAGCCATTAAAATTTTGCGTAAACTGTACGCAGTTTGAAGAAGAGACGCTAAGTGCGAAGACGTAAGTGCGCAACGACATTCGCAACTATTTGTTCGGACATCACAACAACTACAGGAACAACTGCCACGAGGCCACAACTATGTAGGGCGTAAGCAGACACTTCCATTTGTCATTCAGTCTAAATACGTCTACCCACGTTGATTTGTACACTGAGACAAATTTCTGATTGAAAATGAACGAACGAGTAGATTCTAATCATATCAGAATTGTAGTCGAGATGACCAGATATCCAATTATGATGAATGGAATTTTGATATGATTAGAATCTAGGTTTGCTCATTTTCAACCAGATATTTTTCTCAGTTTCTCATATTTACACAAAAATAAAAAAGTCTTGTTAATATCATATAAGGATATTTATTTAATCCACTGATGTTTCTTATTTACAGTAGGTACTGTTATTATACAGTATTTGATCAATATTTTATCATATTGAAGAGAGATCTGCCTTGCAGAATGCTTATCATTAGTCCTTTTGATTAACTCCACGAGGAGTTGCGGCATATATCCCGAGACTCGTAAAGATGTCTTTAAAGCAACAAGGCGTCGCTCATCGATTCCCGCAATAGTTTATATTTACCCGATTACCAGTGGAACTCCGATTGCTTTTCAAGAGCTCTAAAGTAATATCTGATTCGAGTGTATGCGCGGAATCTCGCGGAACTTCCATCGCGAATCAAGATCGATATTATGTTTCTCGGAGCGATTCGTCAAACGACTGTAATCTTCAAGTTGTTCCTCTGGGTGAAATTATCAGTCCGATTAAGCGAAGATATATACATTGAAATCATATCTTACAACAAGGAATATTGTGATTTCGATATTAATATTTAATCATCTACATGATGTTTTTTTATTTCAATGCAATTTACTCGAGAATAAAAGATATTATTCATGAATAATATGCAAATTAAGAAATATGATTACAATTTTACATAATAAGCTCACTTTAAACTATCTGTAATTCATGTCAGGATTTAGTACCAACAATAATTCTATTTATAATTTTATATGCAATACGGAAAATAATGGTGAACAATGTAATATGAAAACCTTTTAAAAAAGAAATATTAAACATGTATTATAATCTATTTATATACATTAAAATACATGTTATATAAAAAATATGTTATACAATTCTATAATTTAAAATCTAAATTATGGATCGTCTGGGATTTATAATGAAACACGATATATTAATTATTTTTTGCCCTTTTTTACTATTTTATTAATTGATTTCTTTATTACTTACTTTATTACTTATTTTATTTTATCACGTTATTTGTTATTTTGTTGTTTACTTTTTTAAATAAAATCTAATTTATTCGATTCGTTATCTGAAGCTAATTTGATGTAGCAAAGGGTTAATGTTGTTTTCATTCTCAAGCGGATCTACGTAGTCGTGCATCGCAACCCCCGAAAAAGAAAATGTAGTTGCTTTCTCGTTTGCACGATGCCCTTTTTGCCAGTGTGCTTTTTCCGGCGTGTTAGGAAGTACTCGAAAGGGAGTCTGTGCACGTGTTTAAAAAGAAGCAGGTTAGTTCCCTGACACTTTAAATTACACGACGCTTTCTCACCGGCAAAGTAAAGCGCATTAGTTAAGAGAACGTTATGTAATTCGCGCAATCTAAAGCTTTATTATAATAATTTCCGTTAAGTGTTTTTGCGTCTAATCGTAAGATCTCTTTGTACGCGCGTGATATATCTTGAGAAATTTTATTCGGAATGATGTTCGTGTCCTTTTTTCATTGTTGCTTGATCTTAATGCTACAATATTAAATTTTACACTGGCGGGAAAATATAGTTGTAAAAAAAGAAAGTAACTGTATTCTACAGTTTCGAACGAAACTTAGAGCATTTATTTTAATTAATCAACTCTTCGTCGCACTCATGATGAAAAATATCGGTTTCCGTGTATCGAACGGGCCGTAACGTTCCAATCCCCGCAATAATCACTGCAAAATTTAACATCCTGGAATGTATGAGGTTCTTGAATTAAAATCCGATGCGACGTGTTCGGACTCAATTGAGCGAATTACCTGGAAACGTCGGTGAATTTTTTTTGAAATACGACCGATCGATAGCAGCGAAACCTTGCGAAATTAATTGCCACCATCCGTCATTTTTTTTTTTAATAGTACCACGTGCATTCAAATGAAGTGATAGATTACGATGTATGGCTATCAGATGATCAGATATCAGCAGATAGCTATTGTTTCTTAGAAGTTTGCTTGAATAATTGTTATGTTTACGTCAGTTTTTAATAAATATATATTTCGTACTTTTTAAATATGTACACGAGTTAAATTAAATTTTTTGAAATAGAAGCACGTTTTAATCAAAAGTTTTCGATAAAAATCGGTTAGCTACAGATAATTTTTCACGTCAAACTAAATATACACATGTCTAAATCGGATTTTTGTGGAAAGTCTTCCGTGAACTTTGAAATGCTAAAAATAATATCCGTTAAATATTTCAGAAAATAAATAAAAGATTGTGAAACGGAAGTAGAAAGGTTTAATGCAACTTGACTTAACTTCCTCTTTTAATAAGTGAAATTATTAATGTTAAAATTAATCATAGATCAAATTTTTAAAAAAGTGGAAGTAGACCACTGCTGCACTGAACTTTTCTATCAAGTGAAGGCGTATCATCTTTCTATTCCTCTCAATCGGTCGCATGTGTTTCAAAATTGTTGAGATCGCATCGCCGATCGTTCACCGAATCGACACGACCGTTTCGATTGCTTTTGCGCGAACGTGCACAGCCGCAAGATAAACGATTTGAAAAAACGAGAGCGAGCCGATGTGGCGGGAAGCTTTCAATTCTCCCTTAAATTGCTGCAGAGCATTGCTAATTTTAACGTTGCTCGTTCTCTCTCTCTCTCTCTCCCCCCCTCTCCCTACATAAATTCATCTTTCAACAATCTCTTAGAGAATTTTCATCGATTGTCTTAACTCCACTTAGTGACGTAAGAACAAATGATGTTATACCTTTTAATTAATATAATTTAATTATTGCGAATTAATCAAGTTTTTAATTATTTATATAAAATTTTTGTTAATATAGGTATATTTCTTCAATCCTCATTTTAATTTTTTTCAACCGTTTAAATTCATTCATATATTAATATGCATATTAATTGTTCTTGTTAATTTAGTAGCATCGACGTTATCATAGTAGATGGAAATTCTGATATAGTTAATATTTTTACTTTAGATTATTCGAATGACTTATTGCGTTTGAACGATATTAACATTAATCCGTGAAATGCTCTTTGTGAAATTTTTTGATAATAGGATATCTTTTTTCAAATTATTCAAGTCTATATAGGGATATACTTACACGGTATTCCCTTATATCGATTATTCCGCTTATCTATTCCCTTTGATCGCTCGTTACCTCAATTGAGTATCGTGAATCTGTAATCTTAATCGAACCGGTATTCATTCAATATGGAGAAAAAAAAGGCTCAGGGGAGGAGCTTTTATATGGAAACTGGACTGACAGTGATTGGAACCAAATACGTTTTTCGTCGATCGCGGGTACGAAAATTGGAATTATATTTCCTCGCACGGACAAAAAGCCCGATTGACAAAAAACCTCGGAACTCCCTTTCCAGAATCGATGGGATGGTGACTGAAAGGAAAGGGGAGCGTATACGGAACTTTGCGGAAGTTTGACGGAAGTGCATGAACGCGCCCCAAGAGTCAGGAAGTACATGTCGTTACTTTCACGTGGATCGAGTTACGGGCGGTAGGTCGTCGCCAGGAGTATTCGAAAATTTCGGTCATTCGGAGAAGCGCGTTCACCCGGAATTTCTTCGCGTCCGGAATGCAGACGAGCCAACGAACGAATAAACGGCCGAGCGAACGAACGAACGAATAAACGGACAAAGTGGACGAATGAACGAACGAACGAACGAACGCGAACGAACGGACGAACGAACGAACAAACGAGCGAGAGAGTGAGAAACTTGCTCTCATGCCTCACGAAGTGAGGTGGGTTGCATCATAAGAATTTTAATCTCGGCATTTTTAAGATAAACGAGCCCCAGGAAACTCCTGTTCGATAGATCACATGTTCTTTGAGTCAAGTCTTTTGTACACGCGTGTATTATAACGCGCCCGTTATATTGGCGTACTTGAGCAGGAATATAATGCCGTGGCACAAATTCAAAAATTGATCAGCGTCAGATTTTGGATGAATAAATTATAGCGCATTCCAGATACGATTTAATCTACTTGGATTTATTTGATCGGTTTTATTTTGGTCGTTTTATATTGGTTTTAGAATAAAATCGTAAAATAATTTAATCATTGATAAAGAAAGGGAATATTATTTTATCATTATTCCGTTTATAATGCAGCAAGCGATGTTGAGTCTTATTGTAGTTAAATGAGATTGTTGCATATATATCGCGTTTTATCGGCGATACATGGTTTGAATTTAGATTTGGATTTGGACGCTCGATACCTTCGCGAGACATCTCGTTTTTCCCCGCGAAGCGAAGTTTATGGCGTTACGCACTTCCGTAAGCTCGTAATCCGAACGAGTTTCTCGTAAAACACGGAACATCGCATGCGGAAGAGTTCCGCCTGTTCGTTTAGAGATTTTTTTTGTTTCATTTTGTGCGACGGCAAAGCTGTCAATTACTTGTACAAAAACTACGCAATTGTATACTCGTTTATTTGTAGAAATATTAATATTATAACTATACGTTTAACATTTATATATGCCCGTTTTCCGTATCAATGTAGTTTAATTTTAATCTCGATTCAACTAATTCTTTATCTTTTTCTAGTTCTAAAAATTAAAAAAAGATGAAGAGTAAGTTGAACTGGGATTAAAATTAATTTTCATATAGAAACGGGTATTAGCTGTCAAATTTATTCAATCGTTTTTTAAATTTATGCCGATTATCTCATTTCTGTTTGTTTATTTTTTTCGTTCAGAACAACATGATAAAGTATTTTAATATCGGTAATATTTTTCTGTACTTGTTCCTTTTTTTTTGGGGAGAATGTTAAGTTTCTAAAAAAATATTGATGTTGCAGTATCTATATAATTTTACTATATTGATGTTATTAATACTAACACCAACGTAGTATGGATTTAAAATCTCTGGTGTTTATCAACACCGTCATGGTGTGGATTTAAAACCCATGTTGGTGTTAATATTAACACCAACACGGTGAGGTGAGAATTATATAGATACCGCATGTTAAATCCACACCGATATTTTTCAGGGTGTACGTGAGGCAAAAACACTCACCATTGATGAAAGGCAGTGAATCTCGTATTCGGTCCATTAATAGCACTCTAGTTTAACTTGAATTGAATCCGCGGGATAGTGGCGAATGGTAGTTGGTTGATGGTACTATTGCAAAGTTAAAAGACGAATTGCAGTTTGGTGAAAAAAGGAATTGCAAACTCTGTCTAATTGGCACGTTGCAATTCGTTAATGAGGCGAGCTAATGCATTGTTCGCTTGAACGAATTGTTCGGCGTCAGTCGCAATACTCGACACGATCGTCCAACCTCCTGCCATCCCCTTTGCATCACCTCCGTTCGTGCCCGTCGTGTGAAGCGCGACGTAAAGGAGACCCGTAGTAAATTTACGATGGTAAATTCGTGTGCAAAGGCAAAATAAGGCTGCGATTTAATTGAAATTTCCTAACGGCGAAAGGGATGTAGATCTCGCAATCAACGTGCAGTGGCGTAACTGAATCGCTTATGCGAGGTTAACGTATATACAGATGATAATTCTCTATTTTTGTATAATTTATTTTATTATCGGATGTTAATGTCACTTTGCTAACTATGATTTTTTATCATTCTAATATTTCATTATACAGTCTAGACATATCACAAATAAATTATAAATTCCTTAAAAATAATTTTATCAACGTCGATATTAATATAATATATAATTGGTTGTATATAATAATGAATATTAAATTGGAATTCCGATGCAAGAATATATCTCTCCAATTTCTTCTTATATTAAAAAAAAAAAAAAGACGGGTAAGTTTTACGAATCTACGCTTTTACTGTACTGCTTTTACTGTACGATAGCTACGCCTCTGTCGAACTATCGAGCTTTTCGTGACGCTTTCGTACTTGGCGTTCGTTGGATTTATACGACATTTGCGGAACGGCAAGTCTAGTAGACTGACGTAAATGAGAACGAGAGGATTACTCAAACAAAGATTTATTATTTTCTTTCTTTCATTTTCTTGATAGCTATTTGTACATTGATGAATCGCTTTTCTTTCGACTACTCGACTTTTTTCTTAAAACTTAAAAATTTAATTATAATATTAAATTCTGTTTCTTTATATATATATATACACATAATATTACATATATATATGTAATATTAGTACTTGCTTATTTGAATGGAATTTAAATATAATGTAAACCAGATTGATGCGAATTGATTAATTGGATGTTAATTCTCCCTTTAATGTTATATAAATAGCATTTTAAAACCATGGAAGAACAATGTGTTTATTGAGGTCGTGTTACGTAATTCAGAGAAGACCGTATTTTTGCCTGGAACATTTATAATGCAAACTAGGTGTACATTACACAAATTCAACGTAGCAAATATAAAGTTATAGCTGTTTAAGCGACGAAATTTCGAATACATGCAAGTTCCGGACGCGGCTTCCACTTCGCGTTAAAACAAATTACGTTTGCATATTATTAAGCCCCGTTGCGGATTTAATGAATTGAGAAAATTAATGTAGCAAATAATACCGAATGTTATTTAATTAATGTTATTAATAAAGCTCGTAAATATTCGCAATGCAGCGATCCGCGCGCGGTACCGAATGCGCGCGCGCTTAATAAAGCAAAATAATTTTCAACTTCGGAGATATTTCGCGCGGTGACGACCTTTCGTCGAAGCGGACGTGTGTATGTGAATTAATATTGAAATGACGCGAGAGTTATGAGAATATCGTTACGCATTTGTTGGATAAAACAAAAATCGATACGCGACGCGTTACACCTACTGCAGTTAAACAAAATATCAAGACTCAGCTTATAGAGTGAGGACTGATACGGTACGGTGATTTTGTCGTAAGAGAGTGGGACTGCAGCAGCTCTAACGACGTATAGCCGGTATAGCGAGAAGACGGATGGAGGGAAATCATGCATGGAGCTATATATACGTGATTCCGGAAGTGGGAGCTTGTGGGAGTTGGTATATAGGTGTAATGAGCTCGAGCGAAATCCGCAATCGCGTCCGGATTCCATCGTGTTTGCCGTGTACCATCGGCGGCGATCCGTGGAAAGAGGGTGAGAGCGCGGAGGGAGGCAGATAGAACTCGATCCTCCGAGGTCGTAAATCATCGAATGCCGAGTTAGCTCGAAAAGTACTCGCCCACGTTCGTTTTATCCGGCGGAGAGCAGCGCGCGGTCGAGGCCATTTTCGCGGTCGAAGCGACAGGGGTAGTTATATCATGCCGGCGCGATTGGCCGCACCTTTTTTCTCCCCTGTTTCCTCCTCTCTCGCTGATATTTTATTAACTTTCAACCGAGATACGTGGGGGACCAGTCGTAAAACGATTCGCACCGAGAATAGCGTGATCCGTCAAAAAAGTTCGATGGATCGGCAGTTGGCATTTCGTAAAATGATCACCCGTATAAGGAACCTATCGATTGCGAAATGTTTGGAATTTTTTATATAGTTGCGTTACGTTGGTCTATTAAAGATACGATTAGTTTTTAATTACTGACGAGCAATTAATCATTTTGATAAATACTGATATTATTTTTGCGATATGATTATCTTTCAAATATCGACAAAGTTTAAATCTTCGAGATTTAATCAAGAAGATTGTATCAAATTTGCACATATAAGTTGCAAGTCTCGATAGTGTATATAAAATACAAAAATTATTTAGTAATTTTTTTTACAAGTTTAATGATCGAATATAAATTTATTATATATCAGAAATCGAAATGTAAAATTAATTTATATCGAAAACTATATTAAGATTTTTATTATTAGTTAATAACTATTAATTTGTTTTGTGCTAGTTTATCTTTTCTATTCGCTCTTTGTTGTACACGTGAGATTTTACTTTTTTTTGTTCCTCATTGCTTGTTCTCTCACTTTGTGATATTTTCATTGTAAGATTGACAAACACGTCATAATCGCAGTCACATTTATGCAATTTTGCGAGCACGTTCGACGAGCGGAGACGCGTGTATGCAATATGACCGTTTTATGATCGTACATTTAGGCCGACGCGTTCGAATCAATAAATGCATTTTGTGTTCGACGTCTTCCTTTGTTCCCTTTTTTCATATCGCCCTCCTTTGTATCGTTACGTAGAGCAATGGTGAGATATACACAAAAATGTAAAATTTATACGTATAGAGTGTTCTAGAATCAGGAGCAATATCAGTTTAATCTTTAGAGGGCTGGATTCTATTCTTTAAATCTTATAGCTTTTTCTTGAGTAAGATTTCTTATAATTTATTATTACAACGTTCTTTGCCACAAAATATGACGTTGTTTTAATGCCACTATAGCATTTTTTCTTTTTATGTAAAGATTAAACATAATCTACGAAATTGCAGTGTTTCTGAAACTTAAATGATCAAAAAGTTATAAAATTAAAGAATTTTAATCCTCTCCATCTTTCAGCTAGGAAGACAATTTCATGGAGGTTCATTATTCACTTTAACTTTACAACTTTCCAAGTTAGATATTTCAATGAGTAAGATCAAGATTGAAGTTCAGTTTAAATTAATCCCATTTGGCATTAAACGAAAGATAAGGTTTATCGGCTATTTATTCCTTCAAATTTGAATTCACCGTAATTCCCTAATTGTCGATCGATTGTGAAGGTTTAAGAGGTCGTCGTTCAGTCGTTGTATTGCAACAACCATCGCTTCTTCCGTTTCCAACATCTCTCATTAAAATACACAATCGGTATAGGTAGTGTCGTGACACCCTGTACAGAGAATAATTTATTGTATTGATGTGGGTACATATATATCTGGCGTGGATACCGCACTTCGAGGTTTGACCGATGGCCGTGCATCCCGACATATTCGCGACGGGACACGTACGGATCGCCTCGCATTTTGCGATTTATGCGATCACCGCGAGCCGTCACCGACCGTTCGCATCAAGACGCGGAGAATGCTTTACGCGCGCGCACGTAACACGTGTCTCGCGCTAATGCACGGACGATGTCACACCGTTCAATTTCATGCTCCGTTCCACGCGTGGTCATCTCTTGCAAGGAATTTTCGGCTGACATCGGCATCGATAGCATTGCGAGACGTGTCGATTTGGAATTTGACGTTTTTAAAAACCAATATTTTTATTCGTTTGAACAATGTCAACGTTATTGATTCCTCGATAAGAAATGTTTGAAAAGTTTGAAAACTGCTGGATGGTTATTTAGTTAATGAGATGATTAATTGACCTCAAATTAATCATGAATAAGAGATTGAAAATTATTCTTTTGTTTTTCGAGTGGTCGATTTGGGATAATTGTAGATATATTTCTTCAGTAAAATTAACATATTTATTTATTTTAGAATTTAGATTTTAAATTATTTTTATGTTATGTGTGTTTACTTACAATTATGTTATTTTAACACATGCTAAATATCAGTTTAACGCAAAACTTTCAAATAACACAATCATATTATGTTAAATTAATGTTCAAATATGTTAAAAATTTACCATAAGAATTTTAACAAGAATCAGTTTTATCACAAATATAAAATAATAGTTTTTATAGTATATGTGTATAAGTTTTAGAAGTTTAATAATTATCAGTTATATATAGCATGTGATATTATTTTATGATTATAAACCAACAATCGAAGGAAAAGCTTATATTTATATTATTTTTAAGTAGCTGATATAATTTATTATTTTTTTTTATTCTTGTTTTGAAGGATTTTATCATTAACCGGTTAACTCTAAGTTCAACGTTTGCCTAGCTGGCCTCCCCCCCACTTAACCAAATCTTAATGAAAAAATTATGTATTAATGCGCTATTTATGCGCTATCCATATCCGCAAAAAAATGTTTGCGCTCATTCCGTTTAACTAACAAAAAAAATTTTTTTATGGAGGTGAGTAGGCAGTCAGTCAGCCCCCCTCCCTCCGTTAAAAACAATCGATTTGGAAAATTAAATACACAGGATTTATGTGCTATTTATGCGTTACTATTTTCAAGCATTTTCAATTTTTGCGCTGCAACCCTTAAAGCACTTCCCTCTTGGAGCGAACAGAGCCATATTATTCACCCCAAAATCATTTAAAATTGCAAAATTAAATACTGTGACTATGCAAATTAATTCTCTGATTTATGCGCTACTATTTCCAAGCATTTTCGATTTTTGCGCTGCAATCTTTAATATGATTGCTCCAAGAGGGAAATGCCTTAAGGGTTGCAGTGCAAAAATCCAAAATACTCGGAAATAGTAGCGCATAAATTAGAGAATTATTTTGCATAATCAGAGTACTTAATTTTGCAATTTTAAACGACTTAGGGGTAAATATGACTGTTCGCTTCAAGAGGGAAGTGCTTTAAGGGTTGAAGCGCAAAAATCCAAAATGCTTGGAAATAGTAGTGCATAAATCAGAAAATTATTTTGCATAGTGAGAGTATTTATTTTTGCAATTTTAAACGACTCATAGGGGTGAATATGGCTG
>NW_017295653.1:825697-881851 GCF_001594075.2 Trachymyrmex cornetzi
TACGATCCGCTATTTTGGTAAAATTGAAAATTATCTGCATTTTGCATTATAAATATGCATTGAAAATGAACTTCTATTTTTCATTCCATACAATAACAGAGTTGAATATTGTACAGCGAACGAGCGATTATGTTCTAATTTGTTTAATTTGATATATTCACATATCCAGCAGATTTCGTTATCACAGGGATTATTTGAATTATATAGGTATACGTTATTAGACAAATTTAGAAAGGAAAAAAAGAGATGAAGAGAGAAACATCGATTTTTAAAAGTGAGAATTTATAATAAGAGGCTTTATATTTACTTTTATTAAAGAAATATTGATTTGAAACACATTGCAGCTAATACAAATATTTTATTTAATTAGGTAACTATTAGCATATTTGCAGTAATTGACAAAGTAAATTCCATTGACATTTACGCATATGTACATAATCCCGTGGCAATGTGTCCAATTTTGAAGGCTTACGATTTCTACATTAATCTCTGTATTACAGAGATCACAATTAATGATTTACTGCATGGCGTAATCCATTAATGTTCGTGATATTGATTTTCATAACACCAAGCGTTATGAGTAAGAAATAAGAAGATTCTTATTTGTTAAAATTGGAATAATATATGCAAATTTAATTATAATGTTATTTGTATAATGAATATTACATATATTGAATATATCAATATCAATAATATTTGACGTTACACTTGGATATCAAAGATTAGCAATTGTAACTCAATCTCTTGAGTAAAATAACGTTTTTAACTTCCATGTATGTCAAAATATATAAATTATCCATTTTTTTATCATTTTTAAAACGTCCATATTGCATTTAGTAAATAATAAACTAAATTTAAATCAAATTTAATACATTTTCTTGAGTCAAACTGTTTAACTTTTTTGTTTTAGTTAAATTAATGACATATAATGTTGGAATAGGAGAGAGAGAGAGAGAGAGAGATATCTATAGAAATGATTAAAAATAATTCAAAAGATAGGAATAATTTAATATTATACAGTTAATAGTGTATATTTAATTAATTGTAAAATGTTATATTATAATTTATTATATTATTCGATGTAATTTCGATATCGCAAAAAACTACAATTTTATTAATTTAACAGTCATTACTGTTACGTTACAGTCTAACTGCATTTGTTGTGAACAAATATTTCTCATTTCGTAATTTCGAAGAAAATAAGTTATACCAGCTCACGTCAAAACAACGAACGGTTTTCGATAACGTTAACGTTGCTCGGCAATCTGTATAAATACGTCGTTGTTATTTGTTCGACTAAGGTACTTCGCGCGAATTTTGGTCAAAAGTCTGACTCGATCGGAATTTTTCGTTACGTTACAGACGCTTTTTTCGGTGCATTCCCCGGCCGCGCATTCCTCGTATTTGCACACGCCTGATTGTACCAAATATTTGATGGTGAGGCATTCCCAGCAGCGCAGTCACAGAGTGATTTCTCTCGTACGGTGTTTGTCGGCGCGACACGACACTGCGACTCGTCGCGTCGGAAAAGGAACACGGGGGATGCCAATTTATCGCATTTCGTGTTACTTGTATGGAGGGTGCCATACGGCGACGACAGAGCCAATGGCGACCAATTATAGTGATTGCGCTTTGTTATCAATTTTGTAACTTTTGCCTAAACCGTCACGGCCAAATATCCTACGCGCGGAAAATACACAACTGCGAGCATGTGGGGTCGATACGTCAGTAGCGGGCGGTGTTTTTTTCAGAATTACTAAACAGTGAGATGTATATGTACATATATATATATATATATATATACATTTATATACATATATATATATGTGTGTATGTATGTTTGCGTGCGTATCTGGCGGCTTTTCGGACGAGTGACGTATACCGTATTTTTTTTTCAACTATAAATTACGGCGTATTTTGCGCATGGCGATATCCGGTCGGTTCCGTTGCGAGGTATTTTTTAAATTAAATTTTTCGCTCGGTTTACTTTGCGATCGCAACACAGCTTCGACACGCGGTTGGAAATGCACTGTCATGATGCACTATCGCATACGCGCGATCTAAACGTAAAATTCACAAAAAAATTGCGCTCTGGCGTTCCGCGATTATTCATTATAGAGTAGAGAAAGAAAGAGAGAGGACAAAGCCATACCAATGTTTTTTGAAGTAAAAAATATCGTTATTGGATGATTAATTTGCAATGATTTATGATATAGTTATCATGACACTCCTATTACTGGCAATTTATTTGATTTAGTAATTTTGTAGCAATTATCTTACGTTTAAAGAATTTATATATATATATATTTTTTACATTTAAAGAATTTACGTGAGATTAATTTTATTTTTTTTAACAATATATATATATATATATATATATATACACACATATTTTGAATTTTATTTTTATTCCAGTTCTCGCATATATTTTTTAGATTTTATTTCTACATAGTTTATAATTTTTTTTTTACACAAATGCAAATTTTTGTTAAACCTGTTTATCTGAAAATGCCAATATTACTTTGCAGACGTAGTTTAAAAACTTCTAATACTGCGTTTGCGCTTTTATCGTTCTGTCCATACGATTTATTCTCGAGATACGCATTTTCACGCGAGAGAGAAAAGTCCGACAGCCGAGCCCCAAGGTTTTATCTTCATTCGCGATGGACACGAAGTTCGATCGAGCCTTGGTCGACGATTACGCGATATCCACGTAGATCGAAACTGCCACGAAGCGGCACGTCGACTGGCGTAATGCGGAATGTGGAAGGATCGACATGTCCATCGCTTCGCCGTAGAAAGCCTCGGGACGTTAAAGAAAGTTACGATTCAACTCACTTCGTCGACAGTTTAGCTGAGAGTTTTTCGAATCGATGTATCGTAGCGTACGTTTGCATACGTTCGTCATAAAATTGAAAAGAAAAGCTTTTCACTAAAATCCATTCTATTTAATTCGTAAATGAAATGCGAATCTTATTTATCCGTTTGTATTGATAATTAATTTGTTACTTAATAGTTTTGGCAATATTAAATTCTTTTTGTATAAGATAATCAAATGCGAGTTGATACAGAAAAAATAATTTTATTGAAGTTCTAAAAATGCAATTGATACAGATCTAAAAATAATGTTGTTGAACTGTCAAAATGACGATAACTAATAACAGAAATTTCAAGCAATACTGCAAAAAGTTTTGACATTTTAGCAGTCAGTTTAAATTTAATTATTTTGATGATCTAATAAAAGATTTTAGATTTATATTTAACTAAATTTTTAAATAGCAAGACTTCGTATAAGATACGGATTGATACGGAAATATCACTTGTATCAGAAAATCATATGAAACCTCAAATTTGTTTTTTGTTTCAATAGATATACCAATAGACAATCTCTTGATTATGAAGATTTACATAATTTATTTATGTACAAAGTGCGTATTACGAGGCCTTTGACGTACCCGTTGCTGTATAATGCGTATGTTAATAAGTCAGAGAATAAGCTTGCAGGTGCGAATGCGAAATTCACATGCGAATTTCCTATATATCCATGTAATTTCGCTGGGATGTTTTCGCAAAACGGATCACGGATTGGATGGATATCCTACCGGGAAACGTCGTGATGCGAAAGGTTTTATTACGCATTCGTGCTCCGATAATGCGCAGCAATAATCTAGTTACGAATTTCGCAAGATAATCCAGGCTCAACTCTAATTGAACGATGCGCCTGTCATTATCGAACGACGACCCGCTGGAAGTAGTCTCCGATTGAGCGCCTCTAAATTTTGCTGAATGACGTACGATGACAGGTTGTAATTGAGTGGATCGACTGATCAATTGGAACTACGACAGAACGCAATAAATATGAATCCAAATTGTTTGTAATGCTGTGTAAGTATATTTATGAACGATCATTAATTATTAGACGAACGCAATTTGTTAGTCTTATGTTCTCATAAGATATATTTTTCCAGAACTGAATATGATACTCTTTTTTCCTTTTCAATTTTTATTTAATCAACTGAATCACAAAACGTGATTCTGTTAAATTCATCGAATGTACATAGTCACATCATATTCAATTTGAGTGATTTTTAATCATTTTTGTACCTAGATCGTTACGCTTCTCTATTCAATATGTCGTTTATAATTTAATTAAAATAATGAAGTTAAACAATTTAATTCCAGAGAATGTATTAAATTTAATTCAGTTTAGTTCATTATTTACTAAGTGCATTCGTGAGGATGAACATTATTTATTTTCAAAGTAACCACAGAAATTGATTGATTTACATTTTGACATACGAGGAAGTTAAAAGTTACAAAATGTTATTTAACTGAAAAGATTGAGTTACCAGTGCTTTTTTGATCTAACAGTATTTACTTATAACGTTTAACGATTTTACATGCTATTTGTATTATTAATTAATAAGAAAATATTAATGCATTCGAATTATTAACAATTTTTATGCCATATTTAGAAGATAATTATACTTATAACGCTAATATAATAGTTAATTAGAAGTAAAAAAAATTCAGATTAATAAAATTACTTAATTAGAATCTTTTTTGTGCGGTGTGCTTACATTGTTATTAATAAAGTACATGCAATATTAAAAAAATAGTATTAAACAAATTAGTATTAGTTGATATCTTTTTCAACAAATAGGTATATGAAATCGAGTTTTTTTTCTTTGAAGATCATCATTTATCGCAGTTTTCTAAATCTCTAAAATATCTTTCTAATAAAGAAATTAAATAAACTGTATCTCTTTAATTAAGACAACATCCTCTCTGAGAAAATTAAATTAGGTATCTTTAAAACATCGTCTCTTAAAAATAAAAAATTAACTTTCTCTATTTTCAGTTTGAAACAGAAAAATAAAATCACCTTCCGCGCTTTCATTGCAATTAGTGTCTTTATAAACAGATGATTTCGCTAGTTATTCCTCACTAGTTAAACTCATGCTCATGATCGATGATTCTAGATTGATGTAGTTTCCGACGAACTTCTTAATGGCGCTCGATGCTTTGATATGCGTCGGTATCTGGGCATGACATCGCTCATATCCAAAAGCGACATTCGAGCGATGACGTTGATGAAACTAATTACTCGTATGGGCAAAATTTGCGAAAATTAGGGACGGCATTACCATGTTTGTCCTCCTCGTCCTACTACCACCTTTTCGTTTCTGGAATCTTTTGTGTCTTCATTGTTGCATTTGATTTACCCAATGAAACTACTTTTTTATATCTCTGAAGCGGCACAATTCGCTTGATATACATTATTAGCTTTGTATTTCATAAGATTTTAGCTACACTGTTAACTTTCCTTCGTTTGTTTCGATTGTGTGCGAGTCGCGCTAATAATGAGTTGAAAATAATTGGTTAAATCTTGTTAATTCAAGTTTAAGTTTATAATTAATGCAATGTAATGATGAAAACAACATGGGAAAAGCGTATTAAACAGATTGGAAGATAGATTTTATACGATTGTGTAGTATATAGAGTTTGAAAAAGTTTCACTCTAGCGTAATATAAATCGTTGATGAAAGCAAACCTGCCTTTGTCTATTTTTTGCATGTGAAGAAAGTATTTAAAAAGTGAATACTGATAACGTGTTTTCAATGTATCTTTTAGACAATTGTTGTTAAAAGAATTTGATAATTTTAAATAATTCTCTTCTTTCCTTTTTTAAATTTGAGTTTAGCTATATATATTTTAATCATGTGATTTTATATTAATTTTAATTTAAAATTAAATTTTTAGAAAAAATTTTATATGATATTTTATTGTGAGTAAATAAATTTCCAGGATGTAAGATTTTGAGATTTAATGTCGTATTTTAAACGATAACATTTTTTAAGAACTTGTTATGCAATAAAAGTTAATATTAGCTATTTGTTCCTTATAGTTCGGTGAGCGAAAAAACAAGCGATTATATAAAATTTGCGTATAATTTACAGAAATAAATTTAATTTAATAGTAAAAATTTTGTTGATTTTATTTTCTGTAATATATCATAGCTGTTATAAATATTGAAAATGTTAAGTAATTGAAAATGTTTTAAACAACTTTTAGTCACAAATCAAAGAACAATATGATTTTCAATAATTTCAATTGAAGCGATTTATTGTTATTTTTTATTTAATTAAATTTTTGATATGTTAGATTGTCAACTTATTATTTATTGCCATTTCATGTCAATAAAATGCATAAAATTTTGTTTAAATAACCAAGAGCCGTCGTGATTACTCAGTATTACAACTATTGCATTTGTCCTTTCAACCATTTTAAAATCAAATGAACCGATTTAATTAATTCAGTTTTCGTTTAATAAATCGGTGTTTGATGTTTAAATTTTTGATTAATCCTAATAGAATCAGAAAGGATTGTCAAAATGTTTAATTCTTTGCAGGTTGAAACAATTTGCTTCGATTATTGTTTATAAAAGGCGTCATTTTTTATGTAAATATTAAATATTTTATGTAAATATTAATATTAAATATTTTTCATATACAATCCTATGAGGTTTAATATTTGTGAAGTTTAATTATTTTGATTATAAAAATATTAAATGTTTTTTTTATAATACTAATATATTTTTTATTAAATAAAAATAATGTTAGATTTACACTCACGTTAGTATCTGATTAGGAAAGTATTTATGTCAGTTTCGTTTCAGTAACGAATAACGATTGATTTATCTTGAAATTCGTCTAATTTTCCCATTACTGCAAAATTATGGGGCGATATGCACGCGACCAGACAGGCACATTAGGCGGCGTCTTTACCTTTTCAAGGAAAGTGTCATAAACCATCTACATCCGTTGGCTCTTATCACGTTCTCCCTTCTTTACGATTCCCCGGTGCGTGCTTCCGATTCGTTAGCCTTAATGCGTCAGCTCTTTACGCCCTCATTTCACCTACTTCAGTCGTCGTTCATTTTCCCCTTGTTCGATTTTCTCTTCTTCGATTGTTCGTTCGCTGATGCCTCTTTTTCTCGAACACGCAAATATTTCTTTCTTCTCCCATTTTCTCATTTCACGAACGGCTGAGCAAATAGCGTTTCGAGATCTGAAGCTAATAACTGTCACAGATTTCAGAAAGAATACAAGCAAAAGACATTGGAGAGAATGTTTTTTTTATTTTGTAAGAATTTTTTAAATCTGTGATTTGTTTCTTATTGGTTAATTAATATTAGTTTATCTGACAAATGCAATGATATGTTTAAAAACACAATAATTTTGAAATGTATGGTACTCTATTCTGAATCAGATAATTACTTTAACGAAAAAATACTTTTTTAAAATATAAAAATTTTTATATTGCCGATGTAAACTTGCTCCTTTAAATAATATTGCTAAATAAATACGAAAATATTGCTAAATAAGTACGCGAAAAAAAATGTTTTGTGAGTTATCTAATAAAATTTAAAAAATTGACAAATATTTTTGAATGAAAATTGTGCAAGTCTTTGGATAATTGGCGATTTTTGTACAGAAGTCTTATTCTCGAAAAATATCACATTCCAAAATACTGAGGAAATCTATAATATACGTAACGTATGCTATAGTATTTTTGTATGTTTTCGTGTATAACGATATTTTTCAAGAATGCGACTCCAGATCCGTTTCAGCTGAATGAACATTGCGCAAAATGGGCCATGTGATAATGACGTCCTGGATATTTTTCTCGTAGCAACAACTGAATGTAATATGCATGTTCCCCGTAATTGTGGTTCGTTTCCGGCATACGCCTTCAATCTATTTTTCCACCGTCGTACGTCGCTCGGTACTTTACTATTGAACCCCTCGTTAATTTGCATGCGGTAATTAGACACGCGGAAGCTCGCGTGAAGGTGTGCCAGAATTGACCTTCTTTTTTCCGAACCAAAGTGTTTCAAGAGTGAGAGGGCGAGTTCACTATCCGCGAAAAAATCGCAGAGAAGCTCTTTTGGTGTAACAGTAATTGGACGCTTTTTATATAAAAGACTCTATACCATCTGCAGTACGGCATTGTTAAAACTGGTGCTCTGTACAAAAGACTATAGTACTAAAAAGTTGAACGTCAGTTTTAACAACGTCGAGTTGAACAACAATTTGGCAATTTATATATGCCTAGGAAATATTTATATAGAAAAGAATTATATACCACATAACGACCGAAAACAAACAAAATAATTTAATTATTTTATACATATGTATGTATATTTAAAAAATATATTTATATTTATAGATATGTATATATATTTATATTTATAGATTTGTACTAAAATATTATAATAGTTTTATTAAAAATTCAGTGGTTTGTTTATAGATAAAGATATACCATTTTGTACCATGCAGCATAAATAATTTTTATTATGTAAGATTTTCTTTTGTAGCATTCTTTTCCCTAGAGAAATAAAGAGAGGCAGAGAGCTTTAAAAGCCTATCCTTCAGCTTTGACATAGAATGTGTTCGTTTCCTTTTATGTAGTGTTCTTTTATCGTATAAGAATTCTCAATTTAAAGGCTTTTATATAAAAATATATTGAAAATTCCTTATCTAAAATTGCTTCTTAATATTGTTTAAACATTGTAATTATATTGACATATATGAGGAAATATTTTACTGCGACAAACTTTTATAATAATAATAATGTGTATAACAAAGATTTTTTTATTAAATATTTTTATAGCATTTTAATCTTGTAATACTACAGAACTTAAAAATTTACCTGAAAAAGACATCGCAATCTCAACTGTTTTTTTTTTTACAAAAAATGATTGCAATGGCGACTAAAGAAAAATTTATTACGAACTTACTTGTACACCGTGGGGAGAATGCCTTTACTCTATATTTGTAGAAATGTGTGTTCGAAAACTTTTCTCTCTCGGAATGTACTCATTTTTCAAGCTCGTATTGGTCGTGCCACTATTTCCAGAAACAGAATATATTGCAACTAAACAATCTATTCCCCAAACGCTCAACGAAAATGGATTTAACGAACAATATTTTTATATAAAGCAGCAATGTAAACAATACAGGTACTTAAATTCAGAACTTTTGAACTATTAAAATTTAGAAGTTTAAATACTTTAAGAATAAAATTTAAGTGTTCAGTTTCTTTTAAAACTAATCTTTATCAAACTGAATATCTTCTAAATATTTTTAAATACTTTAAAATTGCAACTTAAAGTTTCCGCTTTTACAAGCAAAATTACTGTCAGAAATTTAGTTAAAATTGAACGTAAACGGATTTCGCGAAAATAAGAAAATGCTCAACAAAATGGTAAGTGAAACTTAACATTGACAATTGTTTCAACGAGAAACGATCGCAATGCTGTATTATTTCGCACGATATTGCTTCTTTCGTGCCACTTGCTTGTTTGTATTATTCTTCCCACGTGCTCGAAAGCGCGCGGGAAAACGATATCGTCTGTGGCTTTTCATGCTGCTGCAGGCTATACGCGATACAGTGCGCGGTATATATGCATTTACATCGTGTGGTGTTCGACCACGTGCGACATGCATTCGCGATCGACTATACCCGACACCTCTGATAGGTGACGGATCTTTTCGTGACACCGCGGCTGTTGTCGTTCGGTTGCGATCGCAAAAGCAAATAGAAACAAGTTTTCATTTATGCGATGCATTATTTGTGTAATGCAACGATTTAAGCTACAGTTGTAGCCTTTATGTGACATTGCGTTAATTCATTTCCGAATCAAGTAAAAATTGGCTCCTTTTGAGTAAAATACTTTTCAATGAAATTGTAAACGAAACTGAAGTAAGTGTATAAAAGTTAATGCAACTTAAAATAAAAATCTTGTATTATAATTTAATGTGCAATCAAAAATGCTCAAAAAATTACTGTTTTATCTTCAATATAATAAAAAATGACGATTTTATTTTATTAAAAAATTAATCATAAATTTATTATACAAATATGTAAAATTCAATGAAGAAAGAAAGCTTTGTTTAAAGATGAGATTAAAACGAGATAAAGAATGAACGAATTCGTGTAACCAGTAAATTTAACTGACGTTGGTCAAGACAGACGTAAAATGATTGGAGATAGGTCTATTAACACAATTTATGAAACTATTTTTGACACGCTACATCCGATACGTCATAAAGTTTTACAGCATGACATTTATGCTTGTCACTATTAATGTTATTGCGCATAACGAATCCCCGTCTAGCGCGCCTTACCGTTTTGAGTCGAAATTGCATTATTGTAGGACGACATTATCGTAATTGTTTCGCCAACTCGCGATGCTCGGAGCAAGATGTATAGTTGTTGACATCTTAAGCTTTCAAGAACGTTTAAGTGTCCGCGTTACTGTCTTAGCTTTAATAATTGATTTTCCAAAGCTCTGCGTGATATCAGGATTATGCCCGAATTTTCTCGTTTTTTCATATTTTGACATATTTATACCGAACATGTGTAAAAGACTTCATGTTTCTTTGCACATAAATATAGGCAAATACATGTGTAAAAAAAATGAATTTATTAAAATTGCGGAAACATATTTGAAATTTTTTGTCGACAAATCATGTTTGTATAAGGTTATGAAGTTAACTATAAATACGAATTTTTACAAAATTGGTTGAATAATATTTGATTATTCACGATTTGTTCACATTTGTCTATAAATATTAATTTATTGCTAGTGTAAGCATCTTAAAAAATGTAAATAATTTATTTATTGCGAAAAATTTACCTCAGCCGGGATTTCATAAAAATTCATATTTAGAAAGGAGGGGGCGCCAATTTTATAATCTTATATAAACGCGATTTGTTGATCTTTAAATATTTCAGACCTTTTACTTTTCAGATATGTTTATTGATACCCGTGTGTTGTTCTTTCGTGTACAACTATAATTTATACATCGCACATGTTAAATTTTCCGCTTACGAAACCAGTTGCCTATGCAGCCATCGATTATTATTACAATTTCTGTAATATTCGGTTTTATTCACGGACGCGTACAAATTATTGTTCTCGAATAGTAATTAACGACCGTACGGTGGTAATAACGGATAGTAATTCTGGCGATAATTTGAATTGGATGTAACGTATTATAGCAAAATAATGATTTTATAGTGCTCGCGCGAGTAGTTCGAAGCGGCGGCGATTGTTTCCGATAATCACCGCTCGTAAATATCCGGCTACCTTTTAATGGCTCCGAATAAATTAAATGTTTGCCGACGATACCCTATTCTTCAACGATGATCGCGATCGAATTGTGTCGAAATGTAATGACAAGTGATTGCGTGAACCAATTGTATAGTGATAATTAAAATAAGAATTACCAGAGATGTCCTTTCTTTCCGTCAGATCAACTGCTGTTTGTATTCTTAATTTGTTCCTTTTTATTGCAAAGTAAACATTTAAAGTAATATTCAATCTTTAATTATTTTCTTATACTAACATATACGTAATATTATTCGAATTAAGAAAAACTGAAGGTGCAGTGTAATATAAATATAAATCCTTTTAAAATCTAAAGTTGATTTCTCTTCCTACTATTTTATGGCAAATCTATCTTTAGATTAATAGCACTGCTCTTTTTAATTACATAATACAATTTTTTAAAAGGAATTGGAAATATTATTCAAAATTTTGTTATACATATATACATCTATAAATTTTTATATGACGAAAAGAAACAATAACAAAAAGAAATTTATGAAAGAGATATCTCTTTTCGGAGATAAAAAGCGGACGGAATGTATGACATTAATTAAAGTTGCTGAGTTGAAGTGGATTAAGACAAATTGGGGAATATTTTCTCATTTGTACTTGAAGTGAGTGGATACATGTAAAATATAATAGACATGACACCTGTTAATCGACACATCGCGATGTCGTGAGAGGATTGACCTGCACGGAACTGTCTGAATAACAGACGCGCGTAACGTACGCGTGAAAGTATGTGAACGCGGGTATAATAAATGGTCGTCGCGTTCATACAAATTTTCCGTGGACTGTGACGAGAGCGAGACATTAATGCGGCCGCATTGGCCGCGGCGTGGCGAAATGTGGCTCATCGCCGGAAAGCTGACGTTGCTCGAAGTCATCGCGCGACGCGCCTGTCGAATTTGTCCATATCTCCGGGGGACGCCCACTGTAACGCGGCATCGTTAGCTGGTCTCGTCGACTTTATGGACATATTTATGTTTGTCACGAACCGTATACAGAATGCGTTGTATACATTGCGCGTACGCGGCAATATTAACGATCACCCACTCGGCAAAGCAAACGCGGCGCGCCCGCCGCTCTTCGCGATTAATATCCACGCTTTCTGCTAGCGGCGGCGTTTGGATTTATAGAACGTAATGATATATTTGCCGCGTGCCGTAATTATGTATTACCGCGCTTATATCCCACGTACTCCGCCTCGTAACGCGGGACGCAAATGTAATGCCTCCTCCGACAGGTCGGGACAATCCATTCGCGTTCACGCCGCGAGAAGAGTATATTCATCGTTATTGAGTGGATATTTATTACATCGCGCGCACGATGAAAAATTCATTCGACGTTTCAATACAGATGCGCGTTACAAGGCTCTCTGTATCGATCGCACTTTGCAATTGTGTTTTTCTGTATTAGTAACGAGAACATTACAACGACAATAAGCGAAGTAGCAATTGATGTTTTCATGAAAAATTATTCACACGAAACATTTTTGAACGAGATTTATATTAAATGATCCTGATTTGACGCACGTGCACGTTTTGTGATGAAAGTTTATGAATAATATCACCAAGAATTTAAAAAAAAAATTTATATAATATACATATATTGATTAATATTTATTTCATAATAATATAATCGATACAAGTTTAATAGGAAACGAAAGCTTTTGGTTGTGTTTGCTAAGCGAAAATGTATCCAATAAAATTGTATAAGAATTTTATTCGCAGGGTAAATAAAAATTTAATCATTTTTAATCTACATTCGATAAATATACACGTCACGTCGATCTTTTTCATCGAACGTGTTGATTTACAGAAATACAGGTTTAGAAATTGCAAATATCTGGCTTTGGACATTCGTGCTTTTTTTTTTTAAAGCACGCGACCGTTGATCACATTTGCGATAAGTCGCGGTAATTGATTGTGAATAAATTGGTAATCCGGAGATAGCAGCTACCATCGCTGCTTGCCAGGCCACATAATTAATTCCGCGGCGTTATCTTTCTGTTTCAGGTGAGTCGACGCCGTCGAGAAAATGGACGAGCTCTCTCCCCCGGGGCCGTTCAACTCTGAATACGCGTAAATCTTACGTACACATGTGTGCGCGAGCAGCTCGGTACGTACTATCGACGCGTATTTCTTTTAGAATACGGCGCGAACCGACAGTTTAAACCATCTGGCAATGTCTGCTATTCTCAGATCAAGCGTATGAATTTTCCCTACAAAAGCTTACAAATAAAAAAATGTTCCGCTGCGGAAATATTTTATTTGGACTGCTTTTTATGCAATTATACCTTTATTTAATCAGTGATACGATACTTACATGTATCTTAGAGAAAAAATATATATAGATATCTTATTAAATAATCTGAAGTAGAAGAAATAATATTTTCTAATTAATATAGTATTTATTGATGAATTCAAAATATTTTTTAAATTTTATGACTTCGTACATAAAATAAACAATAAAAACACATTACAATTTTATGATTTCTACCATTTTAAGATTTTTATTATTTTTAGTTATATTTTTTTATTAAAAAATATGATCAATTTTGATTATAAAACAATTTTTTTGCATCTTTATGTTAGATGGTTACTTTTTGTCGGATTGTAAACTGATATTTTCTGCAATCAATTTTTACGCTATTAATTTTATAAAAAATTGTAAGACTCAATTTATGTATTTACATACGTATTCCAATGTATTCTTACGTGATCTTTGTATCGTTCCATAATTGCAATCGAATAACAAGTCGCTCGACTGTGATAGCTCGCGGTGAATTCCCGTCCAGAGACCAACAAATCATGCACCAATCATTTTTGGTGGCACGCTAATTGGATGCCGAGTTCGTGGCTCGTCCCGTACCGAGTGGGCGAGTTTATCGATAATTCCTCGCAAAATGCTAATTTACTGATAACCGAGCGCAGCCAATTTAGAGACGCGCTCCGTTCTGCTATCGCTCATCCCACATATGCCAATGCGCCTGTTATGGTTGTAAAGTGATTTCAAATTCTGGCGTGTATTCGGATATTCGAATATTACCACGATTCGATCTTCGAAATTGATTTTATTTGACCTACATCTCCGCATAATGCAATTATTTACACATTTATATGTTTGTCGGTGTAGGATAAGGTGGTATAATTTTGAACACGGTAGAATTTCGAAATAAGATTTGAATCCAATTTTCAAGAGATTCAAGTTTAGTAATCCTAATTATATTGTATGAAGAATAGGTACTGAAGGATACAAAATAGGAAAGAACTAAATTTGAACCTCAAAAGTTATATTTACCTATAAGTCTTATTTTATTCAGAAATGTATTATGTTTAAAATTGTATCATCTTATCCTATATTGCGTGATAAAGATAGTTTGAAGATATTGTTTGGGCTACAAGATATCTAAGTACCTCGAAAAATTTATTCTGATATTTAAAGAAAGCGGTATCTCGTAGGTATTTTAAATATTTACGTCGACCACGTGTATTCTCGAGACACTGTCCAATACTGTGAACGTACGATATACGACATTCGCAAGATCCCTCTAAGAAAAGAGCTGTAGTTCGATATCGGTTGTCACGTTATTCGCAACCCGCCAACCTCAAAAGCGAGCAAGGAAACTTCTTGCTCAGTTCCCTCTTCCTGCTTCGTTTCTCTTTGTATTGGATCGTTGTGGTGTCTTGTCTCCCGTTCGCCTGTATATCTGCCTGTAGACCGCCGCCTTCGCCTCGTTTTGTACGTTTTCCTTAGAGTCGACAAGCTTGACGCGATCGCAAGCTTGTTCGCCAAGAATTTCCTCAGGAAATACGCGCGCGTCCGTCGATCGTGCGAGCCACTTAGCATAAAAGAAGTAGGTCATCTACCCTCCCTTTGGTCAAGGACTTTGATAGAATAGAAGATGAGCCGCTAGTCGCGTTCGTCGAACGTTGGCGAATCAAAGAAAGATCTGATATGATAGAAGCTGTAAATGCTAGAAGAAAATATCTTAGAAAATGTTAATATTGGTAAGAGTAAATAATTTTTATTACAAGAAATGAAAAAAATAATGGATGAGATGTAATAATGATTAATGAGATACGAGTATAGAAATATCACATTTTTGTATTATATCGTATATTTTTTGTGAAAGATGCCTAGGATTTTTTACAATATTATATGTCAAGTATTGAAATCATTTTGATGACGTGTACGAAAGGATATTATTAAAGCTATATTTGTATTCTGATTGCGGTCTTTTTTCCTTTCCTGTTAGTCAAGAACTCAGAATGGAGAACGATTTGTTAGCTGTGTTTGTTAAACAGAGAGTGATACAGATAATTTGAGAAATGTATTTCACGAGAATATTCACAATATGTTATTGAGATGCAAGGATCGTGAAACTTCGATGGCACTTCTCTCTTGTCAGGCTTATTTGCGTCTCCCTCGTACTCCTCGTTTCCTTTTGATAAAGCATCCTTGAACAGAAAAGAGCTTATTATTTGCTCGAGGAAAGCTATATGAGTAATTTTAAAAATATAACAATATTGAATATTATTCGAATTTTAATGATCCTGTTATTGATATTAAGTTTAGCTTTTTGTACTGTTAAATTCTTAATGTCAAATTATATCCAGTTTTTAAGTTATTTTTAACCATTTTTATATAAGTCGCCGCTGCTCCTACTCAATATGTTATTAGTTTAACTAAAACAATGGTAATTTAACTCTTAAATTTAAATTTGAATGAAATTTAAAATGTATTAAATTTTATTCAAATTTAGTTTATTATTTACATATATTGCATATGTTAATATGAACATTGTTTACTTTAAAATGAATTACAGAAATAGATTGATTTACATGTTGACACATGTGGAGGTTAAAAATAACAAAATGTTATTTTACTGAAAAAATTGGGTTTTATATTTAAATATCACTCACTTCTTTTATATTTAATAATGTGTATTAAAGGTTTTTTTAATTTATTAATTTCAGAATGATTTTGTGATTTTGTAGAAAATGTCTTTCTGCACACAAAGTTATTATTTAATTTTAGTTTATATTTAAATTGTTTGACTGAATAATTTTTTATTATTAGTTTCTGAATAGAGACGATGTTAGATACGTATCTACTGTATGTATCAATTAATAGAAAAGTTTACTTGAATGAATATATTTATATTCTTATTCAAGTTACACAGAAAGAATAATTTTGCTGAAATATCAAAAAATTTAGCTAGATACAGAAATACTGAAAATAATTTTGTTAAATCATCAAAAATTTATATAGAACGCTTAAGCATTGATGACAATACAGCAAATTTTTAATATTTTAGCAACCCTCCAACTTCAGTATTCTACATATAATTATTTCGATTGTCCAAACAAAGTTATTTTCAGATCTGTACTTAGCTAAATTTTTTAGACGCTTCAACAAACCTTCTGTGTAACAACAATTTAAAATAAAAGCTCAGGACAGCGTTATTCATTACCACAATACCTAGAGATTATCGCACTTCAGGGTCAGATTTTCTTCTGTTGAACATCGCGCGAGTCACGCACGCGTTCCCGCGGTCTATCTTAACAGCCACGAGAAGTCTTATGATAACATCTGGACATCTTATATTCGTGTTTATGTAATTACCGCGATTTTAACATGCTCGTGATTCATATCGGGCACCATTCATTTTATTCGCGCACGCTTGCAAAAATCTCACAAAAGTGCGAAATACGAGACGATATACGATATACGACGCTATGCCATCGTAGATTTACTTTATAATTAAGCAAGTACTAAAGACATGTGATACGCGATGCAGTGTTCCACAACAAGTCTTCGTAATACGAGCGTCGGTCGATTTATTATCATATTGAGTTTTTGTTGTTTGAATTTATTGAAAGCGTCGTGTTAAAATTGTGAACTTCGAAAATTGTTCGAAAATCGAACTTTCAAAAAAAAAAAAAAAAGAGAAATCAACGGATTTTCTATTTGCGTGGAAACGCTGAATATGTAATCGTCAACGATGTACATTGCTGATGGACTGACGGATCGACAGTCGACATTCGACGTTATCTGACCACGTTTACGGAAATAGATATGCCAGATAAATAGCGTAGCTTAATTGGAACGTCGATATGGCGTAATGGTATTGACGACGACGAGGGGAAGCGATATAGCACATCTCTTCCTTCGTTTCCGCCTGTATTGCACTTTAAGCCGTATTGCCTGGATTCGAGATTCTGACGGAGTGTACGTGCCGGAAAAACAATGTAACCGACATGCCTGGACCGGAAAATTTTCGTTGATCGGGTCAACGAAGTAACTTCGCCTCGTCGAAAAGATTCTCAGATGAACAATATTTGTTCTCGATAGCAGAGTGAAATCGAAAAATATTTTGTTTGTTTCGATTTGGTGCGAAAACGAGACATCTTGTTTGCGTTCTTTTCGTTTGCGAGGAAGAAAACATCCCGATTTCTATGGATGTTTTCGCAAGTCGCGTTCAGTAACCACATTTAAAACTGGTTTTCCATTTTAATTAAATTTTAATCAAATATACAATTTACGAAGTAAATTATTTTGACTATCGGAAATGTTTTTTTTTTTTTTTACGGTAATGCTGCCGGTATAGTCTTTGCTGATTAAATGAACTCGTTTGCGACAGAGCAGCTCGCACTTCCGGTCAAGGGAAACAAATATCGCGCGCCATGACGTCGCTTGCAGCGCGAAACGTTAATAACCGGGAATGATGTATGGCCGAAAAGTTTATATTCCGGCCAGACGCGGGGGTATTATGATAGATTACGCAACATTCCGCGCGGAGGATGCTCAACGAAGTTAACAAGTTGATTAGTCGGCGTGGCGACGATTTAAATAACGTTACGTCGCGACGCCACGCCGCGCCGGTAGCGTTAGCAGTGCGGCAGCCTTTCAACATGGGGATAAATATCCGCCTAAAAGGTAGTAAATTTACGAAATTGTATTATTTAAGAAAATGTTAAATTTGAAACTACATTTTCTGCCGAGACTCCGTAGCTTGACTATGACACGGGAAAACTAATCTTTCAAATTTACATGAAATATTCAAGAAACAACGATTTTGCTGAAGTATCTAAAAATTTAGTTAGATATAGATCTGAAAATAAATTTTTGTGAATTATCAAGTAAAATTATTTTTTATTATTAATACATTAATCGAACATTCAATGTTTGGATTGAAATTATTTCATTAAACATTTAATAGCTATTACCACTTTTTTCATTGTATACATAAGGTTATAATTTTAGAAGTATAAGATATACAGTCTTTTAATTTATTGTATTTTCTTGAAAAAAGCGGTAATGAAAGCAAGAGGAGACTAACAAAATATTAAAATTATTAAAATAAATATTTTTAAATTAATTTTTTGTTAAATATAGAATATTTACGTCCATTTGTAAGGATGCTTTATACTTATATCAAAGCTGCAAATCTAGACATTAAACTGCTCGAATATTAAAAGAGATATTAAGATTGCTAGGACAAATTATTCAGGTAATTAATTCGTCTGGCAGATGTCTTTAAATAATTAAAGATTCTCAGAGGTTTATCTACCGTAAGAACTCTTCTTTGGGGAATAGCCAAGTACACTTGCATAATCTCGGGTAATTTATTTGAAAAAGATGCGAAAAATTATTAAAATTAGTTTTTAAACTGATTAAAGTGCTTATCATATTAAAACCTTTTTAAATCTTTATATTACTTGCATATAATATGTCAGTAAGGTATTCTTGTTGAAAGTTTTTTCTATTTAATTTGGATTTTTATTTTTTATTGATAAATTGCTACACAGATAATTAGAATAATATTATATTTTTATTTCAATGATTCTCTATATAACAATTTAAAATAGCCGCGACAGTTTAACATCAGTTACGTCAGTTATTCAATCCATTTCATTCACATTATTCATTGGAGTTTTTAGGTATTATTTTAGGTGTTATTTCCAAGAGACAAAGGCAACTATAGCCATAAAATATGTAGATACAAAACAATGAATCGTTTGCATTAATCATAAAAGTAGTTACGATAACAATGTGTACAATAAATAACTAAATAAACGAAGTACATAGCGATGTTAAACATCGGTTATAAATTCAGCGATAATTTTCTCGAAATATGTACAATCATAAACTTTCTCGCTTTTCACCAATAATAAAAATAGCACGAACTTTCGATCGTAGAATATTCTTGTTAGATTCGCGATTACGCTCGTAGAACAGAATGTTTCTTAAACCGCGGGCTATACTACGAGAAACTATACAACCACGACCGTCAAATAACACGAAACTGCAGGCAAATAATACGAAAGTGTGTATCGCGCGGTGTAGTTTCACGCGAAACCCATTGGCGAATTTCGCAGCGCGGCGAATTATTACGACGGCGACCATTCAAAGCGGAATATGCAAAGCAGAAACTTAACAGTGCTTGCTAGCCGCGTGAGCTCGGAACTTTTACTTCTCTCCTCCGGAGATTTTTTCGCTCGCCTTCCTTCTCATCCCTCGTTCTTCGATTTGCAACTTCATTACCCGAGACGGCAATCCTCAGGCTCGCCTTACCTTATGGAAAAACTCGTCGCTGTTGTCGCTCTCGTCGTCCCTCTCCTTATAATTTTTTCGATTAAACTTGCTTGCTACTTTATACGGCAGATGTGAAGAAAAATAATATGATCACTATCGTCGATCATTTAAGCAGCGATTGCGTCTCAACATCATAGGGATTAACACGCTTTTAAAATGAGGATCCGTCCCATCATCGCGTTACATGAGCTACTATTTCGTTACATGATACCACGTTGAAAGAACGATAGTGTCATTTTATGCTTCATCAAACGAAGATCGATACTGTAGAGATAGCTTCTAGTGGATTTATCCTGATGATGCAAATGAAGGTTCAGAAGGATGTTCTACATTTGATGTAACTTGCTTTAACTCGCGATAACTTTGATGTAACATATAATGTAACTTGCAACTTCATCATATTTCTACATAGGTATGTAAATAAGTTCTCGAGATTACGTCTCTAATTTATATCTGCGATTTATATTTTGACCGACATGTAAGGTTCACATTACTCCATTTTCTTCATAAAATATTAATTTGAATTTAAATATTGGCAAATGCTGGAATAGATCTGCACATTAACAAGAATATGTGCATTACATGTTTAATTACATGTAATTTTAGATGTTCGCTAATGCATCTGAAATCAACATAGCTTTGGTAACTGTGAACTTCGACTTATATGGCTTGCAAATCGAAAAGCTTACGTCATTCCGTTGCTTTTTCCCTCGCAAACAACGTGGAAATGTCGTCTGGCGACTATACGCCTAGCATTTGTGCGGGGCAAAAGCTGGCGAACGTTGAAGACTTCTAGCAAAAAGCTTCATCGGGAAAGCCATCTCGTCAAAGACTTCTTTCCTACTGCCTCCCTTTGCTACACGCCCACAAACAAATACATATGTGTAGATGAACGGTACGTCCGAAGCTCGATCGATCTTCCTAGGAAGAGAAATCCCTCTCGAGAGATCGCGTAACGCTTATCCTGTGTACATATGTGAGCTCATTTCCATTGAGCAAAGTTGAGGAGTAATGCTGGGAAATGTGTTATATAAACATAGCGGCAAAGATGGCTTGGGAAATTCGAGTTTAGGACATCTTATAACTCTCTTATTCATTAAATCATATTTGAAGTCTCGATAAAAAATTCTTTCTAAGAATAGCTTATGATGAAAAAGCATATTAAATTAAAATAGATAATGGAGAATTTAAATGATTAAGAGACCCTATTTTGAATTTTTTAAAGAATTTTTTTCTACACGCGCGCGAAAAAATTAATCTGGTTAAGAACGTGTTTTTTTAGTTATTTTTAATTTATTAAATCATCTTTAAAAAATAATATTACAATAGATTTATTAAATTATCTTTAAAATAATATTAGATTTTTTTGCTTTTGTTATCAATATGTATCGTTAATATAATAAAATTTTATTTTATTAAATATCTTTTGTTTTTATTCATTATTTGAATTAACGTATTTATTCATTATTTGAATTATTTGAAAAACGTATTTTTCTACACTCGAATCATCAATGACATCTTAAAAAGTATGGTATTGATTTTTTCTTATTAATATTAGGTAATAATACGTTAACATTTTTTTTAATAATGCATTTTTCACTTTCTTATACAGTTTGTTTTTAATCATATTTCGTGAAATGTTTCTTTTTTTATTTCAAGGATATGATTATACGAAGAGAAGTATTTAATTAACACTACCTTGAATAGGCATCTGTGAAATATTCGTGATGCTCTTATTATTGAGTTACATTTTTGCTTAGAGAATCCAGAGAACTCAAGTATTATCTTATTTTTTTCTCGCAGACTTGCCGAAAGCGAATCCTCCGAGGCTTTTTAGCCACCTTGCTTGCATATTTACGCTCTAATCCACACGCGCTCTAATTAAATAACCCGCAGACCGCAGGTGATATTTAATTAGAACCGCAGTAGTTATTTTAGTCATGATATTATTCTAGCGAAAAAAGAGGTCGACGATTCTTTTGTGCGTTTTAGCTGGTGGAGGAAGTTCAGTTTCTGGCAAAACGAGGAAAAATGCTATTTACTGGACAAAGCACAGGTATATGAAAATATGTGTATGATGCAAGAGCTAATTTTGATCTCAAAGTATATTGTAGTTATTCTTATTGTTCCGTTAATTAGAGTAGGAAAATGTGACCAATATCTGTAACGAAATTTGTAATGACTACATTGTTCTGTGTTATGCGTTCAATTTTTTACTGTCACTTTATTGATTCGATCCTTTATAACACGCCTCTTCCACCATTGGCTCTTTATTATTATTACTTTACCGTACTAATCTTCTCTGTTTTATACTAATATACATGAACTCATTAATTCAATATATTATATACCTGCTACTTAGCTTTGTCTAATTAGGCTAATGTAGCTTATTTGCAAGAACTTATAATACTTTCGCAATATTTCATTGTAGAATAAGTTTCATAAATCTTTCATTAACTTACTCTCTAAATCTGAATCAGTGGATAATCACTGATGTCAGTGCCAAGTATGCCACTATTCACTAATCACCCAGTGACGTATTTGACACTGAATAATCAGTGAAGTTCAATGAAAAAAGAAAGAGATTTGAGCATTATATATCCTAAAATATTGATATTTATATGTTAATTTCAATCTTCTAATACTATATTCATTGAATTTATGTGTACTAAAATAAGATTAATTAGATCACACAATAAAGGTTAGCTAGGTTAGGAATTTCACATTTCACTCATTGATTACCAGTGGCATACTTGGCACTGATATCAGTGATTATCCATTGGTTAAAATTTAAAGATTTATGGAAATAAAATCTTAACTATTTATTCTACAATTTTTCAAAATTTATCATCAATTATTAAGTATTTTTAAAAAACTACTTAATACGGATTTTTTTTACATAAGATGATCTTTTTTTACGTATATGTATATACAATACGCCATTTACATATTATTTCTAGATATTACTTGTGTAAATTTGTAATTTTTTAAATTTAATCGACAATTCTCCTCAAAACTGTTTAATATAATATTAATAGGTATCTATTTATACGGTAGATAAAGCAACATACCTCGCATGACATAATTTAATTCAACAAAGCAACGTACGGTAATAATTTTGAATTGATCAGAAATAATTCATCTGACAGAACACGCGCGCTTCGTTTCCCGGTTTCATTCAGCTAACTTTCCGCGGGGTATTATTATAATCCTTCGTCATTGACGCGAAAACTTTACGCCCGGTTTTTCAGACTACGAATTTGCACAATGCCCTGACCCACTAAAATATGCAGCAAATTTTCTGTACACGGTGCGATGGATAAAATTCACTATGCCGCTTCCATCAGATTCGATACATGTAATATATTTTCTGCTAAATATGATATGTGTATATACTTATGTGATTGCGTTGTGCACTCGTATGCCTGTTTGTATATATGTATACGCCCGCGCGTTTTCATTATTTAGATACCACACATACAATATTACATGTAACAAAAATATATGGTAATTTCAAATTAGAAGAAAATATTGTTGTGTACTTTTACTTTTTATTACAATTATTTTTTAACCGTAATTACAAACGAGTTCAACTGCCAAAAAAATTTTTATCGAAATAAAATTTATCTAATATATTTGATAAAATATAATTTTTAGTTTAAAAAGTACTACAAATTGAAATAAAATTAAGTTTGGTGTATTAAAATATATATATTTTGATACGTTATATAAATTATTTACTTTATAAACAGTGTTAAACGATTAAAAACCTTTAGCATTTTCCTGGATTTTTGCTCACGTTTGAAGATTAATCATAATTTGGACGGAAAGTGATGTGCTGGTAGAAATCGCGTGGAGTAATCTCGATCGTAAGATAAATAATGCAGATTAATGTAATCTTGTATTTATGCACACTATAACATTTCGATTACTTAAAGCTTTTATAAGGGTCTATAACTTATATATAAGAAACCCGTGTGTAGAAAGATTTTCGTTTTTAATATTTAATTTGGGATTTAATGTAGGATACTCGTATAACTCCTGTATATACGCCGCACCTATCAAAAACTTAATTTATTAAGTATTATTTACTATATTTAGGGGTGGGATATATGGCTATACTCATAGGGAGAGCAAGAGTACGTACGGCTCATAAAAAATTTACAAATAAGGCATATAAATAAAACGTATAATGACACAATAATTTATAAAATGTGTTTATAAAGTTTTATTAAGAAATAAGAGAGAGAATGGTAAATATGAAGTAATAAATAATAATTACAATCTTCCTACATATATTACAAGTGTTATGACATGAGGTACATATTTTATATAATGTGCTCTCTAAATCTGAAACAGTGGGTAGTCACTAATTACCCAGTGGCATACTTTGCATTGATAATCAGTAAAATTCAACTGAAAAAGGAAGAATGTTTGAGCATTATATAACTAAAATACTGATATTTGCACGTTAATTTCAATCTTCGAATATCATATTCATTGAATTTAAGCACTAAAACAAAGTTAGTTAGCTCACACAATAAAGATTAGCTAGGTTAGGGATCTCACATTTAATTCACTGATTACCAGTGGCATACTGGACATTGATATCAGTGATTATCCACTGATTCAGATTTAGAGAGTGTTTATTGCATTTAATGCACTGAATTCAATCTGCGCACTTTGTATGCTTTAGGCATAAATCCCGCTGGCTAAAAATGCTGTATATCCCAAACAAGTGGAATATATACAAGACAACAAACTAAACAAAGAATATGAAAGCAAAGCACTTGTATTTTGCTACACAACATGCTGTACTATTCTACTACACGAAATAACCACTAAGTCTTTTACACGCCCTACAGTAATCATTTTATGTAGATTATAATTTATGATGGCGTTACTTATTACAGTGACAAATCGATTCAACTCACAATAATTTCATTAATATTAACAGTAAGAAACTGAAATCATAACACAATACTAATATAACATAAAGGCATGTAACAGAGTATAGTTGCGGGAAAATTACCCCCACTCCCTCTATTATTTCTGACTTCTACTTTTTCTAACTTTCTTTGGCGTAAATTTCAGTGCGGCGTATTTGCCGGAGTTATCCTATCTTAATTATTATTAATAAACCATAGGCACTTTTAATTTTCACAAATGTTTTTATTTATGAAATTTCTTATAAGGATAAGTACACGGAAAGAATGGTTGTGCTAAAGTATCTAAAAATTCAGTTAGATATAGATCTGAAAATACATTTTGTTGGATCATCAAAACAATTATATACACTGAAAAAAAGATGTTTTAACAGTATTATTTTAATTGAAAATTTTATTAATTCATAACAGTATTAATAAAACAAATAACATTTTTTTAATACAAAAAAACAAGAGCATAAATATTTGTTTCATTAATGGTACTATTATGATTTAACAAAATTATTTACAATTAAGATAATGCTGTTGATACAACATCATTTTTTTCAGTGTAGAACATTCAAGTTGATAATTGAAATATAAAAATTTTTTTGCAGCATTGCTCATGATGCTTGAATTTTCTATACAAGTGTTTTCCAATAAAATTATTTTCACATCTGTATTTAACTATATTTTTGGATATTTCAGCAAAATCGTTCTTTCCGTGTAATCTGTGCAATTTATATTAAAAGTATTGAGATCTACTTTAATGGATCATAAATATCTGTATAATGTAATATCCCACAGTAATAATTAATTTTCACAGGTTTCGCGAACTTGTAGATCCCAACTTAATACGCTGCGAATACTTATATTTACACTCATACATTTTTTGTTTTTATAAATTGTACATTGCAGTAGAAATTTAAGGAAATTGGAAACAAGGTGTAACTTAAGAATAATAACAGGAAATTAAAATCTCATTGTATATTTGATGTAACGATAGCTAAAGTTTATTTTTTATTTATATTCTATAATTTTAAAAAGTATATACAATTATATACATATTTTTTATGTGAGTTATTTTTCAGCCAGGAAAAAATTAATTATGAGTATAATTTTGCTGAGATTAGATTTTGATATTATGATACACATAATGTAAAAAATATCTGTCTTTATTCGAGATAATGGAGGTGCAATAGTTAGCGCAAAATAAAATACATAAAATCGACGTGGAACAAGATAAATTGCAAGGTTCTTGTCACAGAAACAGGGAAAGGTGGACGAGCCGCAAAAAGTGGATCGTTTCTCGTTATTATTCCTATTTTTCTTGTAGCATGTGGCACGTGTTCACGATCACATTATTGAATTTTCTCCGTCGTATTTTTCGTATCGGAGTGCGGTTCACAATTAAATGCACAACGATAAACCGCTCAAAATCATTATAAAATATATCATCGCACGGAATAACCGAGTAACGTCCCCACCGTGTCAGAGAGGTAGAAAAAAAACGAGAATTTTTCTCCAATAAGAATCCATAGAATGTATTTTATATGCGTATATATTCAGACGAGTACCTACGTTTATACACATGTGAAGACCGGGTGTACGACCGAAAACCGATTTGCCAGCTCTTTACGAGACTAGGCGAATTCAGGATCGTGCAAACACTTTTCGAGATCAAATGCAGACATCTTGTCCCTAGAAATTCTTCGGCATTGGCCAATCTCCGAAAATTTCAGTGTATGCACGAATGCACGTCTTAATGCCTTACTCAATTTTTGTTTCTCTTGGAAGAAAATAATGAATAGCAAATATAACAGCAAAATAAATCGTAATTTTTTGTCATTTAAATTCATTCATCAATTATGATAATTTGTTCTCGCATTTAAGATTGTTCTCGTTTTTAGACAATGAAACATTTTATTTTTGTTAGCTGTAGGAGGGAATTGTAGATAAAAAAAAGAATCGAATTTCAAGAATTAATTGTGAGATATTTTATTCGATATCGAATCGTGGTTGTTGGATTATTTACGGAATAAAATAAAATATCAGAAGATAAATTTTAGAAGACTTGTGAGAGAGAGAGAAAGAATGAATGATAGATACATTATTATATAATAAATTAGAGATTTTAGATTTTTTATAAATGTGAAATATGCTGTGTCTGGAAAAATCAGCATAACATCACACAGGATTAAATTTTAAATAGGATTAAACTTTAAATAGTCGCTATATTTTTTAAATAGCGTAACAATGGCAACCGTTTGTTTTACATAACTGCTAATTCCGACTTCGAAAATAAATTCACGTCCACGTACCGCACTAAATTCATTATTGTTTTCCGGCGTCAATGTGGCGATGTGGGAGATATTAATTCTTGCGCATCATCTCGCGCGTATAAATTAGCCGATGCCTATATACGCGCGCTTCAATTAATCGCATATTGACAACGACTGGAGGTGGATATGTCCCTGCAATGACGAAAGGTTTATTGAAACGTGCGAGTGCAAGTAATCGAGCGTGCCGAATACGATTAAGCGATGTAAAAACGTGTACTATTGCATTTTCCGAAACGGAACACTGGCGTGCCTCACCTCACCTCGCCTCACGTGCATGCGTTACAGTTTTAATTATAGCCAACGCGTTCTTCCGGTGGAACGGCTCTATACTCACGGTCAATCAACGGCCGATTCGATTACTCCGATAATCGAATTGTTCTGTTCGTTGGAACAATTTTTTTCACCGAACTCTCGTTCGCTTCCATCGAGATAACGAATATACGACGAGAATAAGAGCCTTGTTAATGTATGCATTTTGGTCTGGAAACTAATATGATCTTTTATAATTTTTATTTATGTTTTACAGCTTCATTTAATTTACCTATTTTGTTGAAGTCTAAAAAATGCAAGCGATCAATTAGATTACTTCGATTGGAAATAGCAGAGGGGCATTTTGAGAAACCGTTTGGAAACGTCAATTAATAATGGATTTTCGTAACAATTCACCATTTGCGCGTGTAAAATGCTCTGTCATAATTAAAGCAACATATAATACCGCAAAAGTTAACGGATTGAAGAATCTTTTTTATAAATATAAAAAAATGTTAAGGTACTTGTATCTATGAAATTTATAAAGAAAATTTGGTGCAACATTCAATGTTTAGTTCAAATATGAAAACGTATTTAGAATAAATTCTATTTTGAAAGGATTTGCTTTGTGTTTTCTTGGAAATCGTTGCATATTTTGCATTCGTATTATAGAAAGATGGCTAAAAAAAAAATCACATATTCGAACACTTGTCCTTATTATTTTTCATATTTTGTAAAGGAAAAATATCATGTTTCGCGATGAGAGATTTGTTTATCGAGCAAACGTCACGGGGAAAGAAACACAAGGCTGAAAATTCGCGTAAATATCCGCGATGGGTCGTACCGTCGCGAATATTTTCGTTGAAATTTGTCATCGTCGTATTTCGACACCACTGTCGATAGCTCTCTTTCTCCCTTTCTCTCTAGCGGTCTGGGTTTTTTTTTTCCTCCTGAGAGAAGGTCGGAATTGCGACTGAGGCGTGCACGGTTACTTATCTCGATGGTAAGCGAGTGGTAAGTGCAGAACATCTTGGTGTACTCGGAGTAAAGAGTAAAGAGTCTTTGAAAGTAGCTAGGTACGCGCGGTAGTCGTCGGCATCGTTGTCGTCAGCCACAAACTCGATGCAGGGTAAACCGAGACTCTCGTAAATCATCGTTTGTATTCCGCGTCGGTGCATCGTGAATCAAACTCACTCAGGGAATCCCCGAAGTCGAAACGACGATGACGAAGAAGTTCGTTCTCTTTCAACGTTTTCTCGCCTACCCAGCCTGTGCCGACACTCGTCGTTTTTCTTTGATTAATCGACTTAGTTTCTTAATTTTTTCGGGATTCTATCGAAAGTTTATAGATGCCACTCGAAATTCTTAATTTAAAATATTATATCTAGTCATAGGAAGCCTACATTTTTCGTAAACTTGAACTTTTACAATGTTAATAAGTAACATAATGAAAATTACTAAATATAGAAAATTATCAAAGTTTGTTAAATTTTAACACATCGAAAAAAATGTTTAACTTAATTGTTCTTAGATAACGATTTTTAAATGATATACTGTTAGATTTATTAGAAATTTTGGATATTACATTGTTATAAATAATGTAAATGAAGAAACGGTGTAAATAATTTTTTTTTATATAAATTTTAATCATCCAGTTTAAAAATTGTATAATTTTATGTGTATAAATTTGATTTAGGAATAACAATTATCAGAAAATTCAATTCAGTTACTGTTTTCTTGCAGGAAATATTTCGGTAATTTGCATAAATAAATTATCTTAGTGTCATTATATATATATGTTTTTTTTTAATTTTTGCTGCAGATAAAATAACTGTATATTATTTTGCCCGAATACTGGATTTTAATGTTTTCACATATAACATCTAATAAGAGCACATTACTTTCGTAATTAATTATTGCATTGCAGCTTTTATTACGGTTGAAAAAAATATTGGTCACTGCATTTTTCATAAACAATGTAATTAAAATTGATTCACATTTAATTTATGTCACATATATTTTATGTCTCGTATTTAAAAACTCGTAGTTATACATTATTTTGTTTTCCTTGTAATTATACTTATGAAGAGACAGTCCTGACAATAATTTAGTTTTTTATGCAAAAGAGAAAACATACAGTGAGAGAGATCCGACTGGAACAACCACAAATACCAAACTACAGCAACAACTTGAGAGTATACCTTGTTTCGCATTGTTAAATGCTTCGCATCGTTAAGCTGCGTCGTGTAAAGCGTGCATAGACGAGATAAGGACGACTGACTATTTTATAATTTGCGTCTTGTGTCGCATTGTTAAATAAATTCAACCTGCGGTAAAGCGTGCAGCAATGCGATAAGGACATCAGTATACGGTGGATTCTTGGGGAAATATACGCCAAACGCTGTATATCTCAGGATTTATTTTACGTCGAGGGCGTGAGATAACGTACTACATACCTTTTATTCGCGGAAATAAATTATATCCTTTAGTACATGTACGATTCCAGTGGAACGTGCGAAATTTCGAGCTTATTAAGTGCATTTAATGAAGCGACTCAGAATCAAAAATAAAAATAATGAAAATATGAACTTTGGAAAAAAGTGTTGGTTTGGCAAGTGTGATTATTTTTTAATTCATCGCCTTCGAAAAATTTAATTTATCTATTTATTATAATTTAATATTATTTCACAGAAAAATTAAATAATGTTAGGGATATTGACAGTTTTTGAAATATAGAATCGAGGTTATGATTTAGAATTTAGGGCATTCACAGTCGTATCTGTAACATCAGAAATGTACGTGTAGATGTAGATTCTTTATGCGAACATCGGTAACTGTCGTTGAGGTTGCCGAGAATCCTTGAAATCCGCCTCTTTGATACGCGTTTTCACATAAGAGCGCTTGAGGCGCGCTGTCGGGTCGAGGATCAATCTTTCTCGGCCCTCGGCGTCTGCTCGTTGAAGTTGTCGGGAAACGACTGGCAGTTAATTTACGATGCTAGCCAAGGAAGTTGGTCCTTCTGGTCTTATCAGCACAGCGGCCGTCGCGCGCGCGATGCGGACTCCCGCGGCGATCGAAGAAAGGCTCCTGCGGACACGGCTTTAACCCGTGGTAAACCCTTGCTCGTAGCCGTGCTGCCCTTTCATCCCTTTGTTACCCTTTGGCCGCTCTCTACGTCTTACGCTTTTGCGGTTTCACATCGCCGCTTCTATCTAGAAACCGATATAGTTTTAACGAGTTCGAATCTTTGTCTATTCTATTGAACTGATATTTTCTCAAAATTATTACAACGTATAATACCATTTTTAATAAAACAATTAACATAATTAAAATTAAAAAACTGACGTTTTAACTCTAACTTTAATTATGTTAGTATAATTTTTAATTTGACGTGAACATTTGTGTTTAGTTCATAGTCTCTTTCTTATTTTATTAGAATTATAACATGCTCAGGCTTATTAGCTTAATAATTTTAAACAATTTTGAAAATGTTTTATTAAAACGACGAATATACATTTTAGTAAAGTTTAATTAATTTTTGTGCCACAAATATACGTTAATGCTTATATAATGATTACGAATTTTTTAAAACACATTTTTACTTCACTATTTTATTTAAGAGGCTTTTCTCTTCTTATTTTTTACCGGCTTGTACGAATATTTCAGCAAGTTTGCATACATAATATAGAATAAAATTCTTTAAAAGCTAGCTGCTTTTGATATGTAAGCTGCCCAAGTTTAGAAACGGCGTGATGATTGGTATGAAATAATTCTTTACATTTTATAACATTGAAAATTGAATATGAGATTAATATCAGACTGACTCTATCTATTCTTCCATCTTTTCTCTATTTTGCTTATGCCGTTAGTGTTGCCGGAAGATATTCAAACTGACGTACCTCTCGAGCATTTCGAGCATTATACGAAAGAGCATATTTATCGGAAAAGATGCTCCTCTTTTTGGTCTTGCTCGGCAAAAGTTCACGCGAGCATTTCTCTTCTCTTCATCGTCCTTACCCGTGCCCGACATCACTGAATCAAATATCGATCGTGTGTTAATTTCATTGTCTTAACGAAGCGAAAACTTTCTCTATTGAAGCATCTTGTTTTCCGAAGAAGCGTAGACATTGATTTTCAACCGGAGGAACAATCGTGTACGTCGCATGAATGGCCGTGTTTTAACATAGAAATTATTTAATAGCTAAATTACACACGCGAAGGGATGGAAAGAGGAAATTGAAATGTGCATGGGCATTTACGATACGTCCTTATTTCATAATTTCAACGATATCACGAATGAGACCCGCATTATTATCGACTAGGAATTAAAAGTCCGAGACTGGCTAGCCATTGCAGTTAAATTTACATTTCTAAATGGATATGATAACGTCGTGCATGTGAAACAACGAAAAAGTACAATCCGATCCAACGTTGAGAGCCAACGAAGCCCTTAACGTTTTTCCCTGTCATGCCTAGCGATGCCCAGCCTTGCTGTCGACAACGGATTTGCTCTTTTTAATCGCACTTTGTTACTTTTCTCTATTAGTTCTTATCCCGTATATCTATCTCGTTTTAAGTGAAGAAAGTGTAAAAATGTGTGACGAAAAGAACGTATCTAACGACTCTGATGCTCGTAAGAGCTTCTTCGATGCTCGTAAGAGCGATAAATATTTACACTTTACCTCCTCTTTCCATGTTGGGAAAGAATAATTTTTGTCGGTGCACTTACAGGCTTCGCAGATCGTTTCTTCAAAGCGGCGTAGCAATTTCTCGAGAGTTATCTGAAGCGAAAAACTGACAGGAGTATTCGACCGATACGAAATTGCGATTTAAACGATCGAAAAAAGCCTTCGGAAAACAGCGTGAAACCGGGGAAAAATTTAGCCGATGAAAATTAAGAGTGAGACATACACGCGAACGATCTTGCTTTTTTTTTTCCATATTTCTTTTTGTACGCGATAGTTTTTAAGTGAGGAAGCAACGAGTTTTCTCCTTGCCGTGGAAATCGAGCGAAATTACCGCAGACAGACTAGCGGTTGTAATATCTTTCTCTCTTTTTTTTTTACCTCTCTACCTCAGTTTGAGAGGTTCAATTTTATTACGGCGGATGTACGTCGGAAAACTAACTTTCCCGCTGTGAAACTTTTTTGCACTTGTGCGATCAGCTTTTCCCTCATTTTACGCCCAAATTAAGTAGGATTCGTTGTGCTTATTTAGTTAATATGACGATTACAATTATCATACAAAATAATAATATCGCACAAAGTTATATTATATTATATTATTCAAAATTTAACTACTTTTGACTCAAAATACGTAGAATAACTGGAGAAATATTTGAAACTTTAATATGCCATTAGAATATAAGAATGAAAATATGGATCAGATGTCAGAATGTAGAGATGTTCTAACATTTCTAAAATAGAAGGATTCTATAATAATTATACGAAATTATTTTCATTGCATACACAATAAGTTACTGTCAATTATTACCTTTAATTTTTTATTTATAATCTTAATTATATCCTTTATTTTATAATATCTCTTATTTTCTAATTTAAATGTCGTAACTGCATGTTGTTATAATCTACAACGAAGTTATAGATTATAATTACGTTATAAAATTCTGTGTGCATTGACCTCCTGTTGGACCGTAAGAAATTAATTTCCGAACGAGTAGAAGGACGCCATTGCCTCGGGGCGGCATTGTTCTGTAATAACTTCTAATAATTTTCTGCCGTTACATGAAATCCTCGATACCATTACTCGGAGCAGTAGTTAACGATGGTTATCGTGATTCCCTCGTTCGTACAGGCTGTCCCAGAAGTCTCGCAATATGGCTAAATTGTCGACGATGGAAGCTGCACATAGAAGAATGTTTTTGTCAGTATTTGCACAATTATTTCATATTGTTGAAATATTAAAAAATTTCAACAGGGAAAGCTCCGAAACTTGCAAATAAAAAACGATCAAATTAGCTTTGAGTGACCTTAACCGAACTTTCTTTAATCTTTATAATAGTAGTTGCGATTGAAACGGGTTTGAATCGTTCCAAGAGTAGTTGAACACAATTTTCATGGATTCGTGTTCAAAGTGGAAATGTATTTGTGTGCGAGTTGAGAAGTCAGGCAGAACTATGTTCCCATTAATCGCTCTCGGAGTGATTTAAATCCTTTTAGCCGAAAATACATGATGTTCTAGCTCACTACATATAAAATAATTTTTTTATTTGATAACTCACATAAATAATTTTATTTCTTTTAATTTTAAATTATTAATCACCTTGTATAATTGGTTTTTATTTCTCATTGTCCATCATTCTTATTTCTTTGTTAAATGCAATTATTAGAGAAGTTTAATAAATAAAGTGTAATGTATAGTTTAATATATGAATAAAAAATGCAACGTATCTTACATTCCATTTTTTAAAAATAAACAATACTAAGTTTTTAAAAGTTCATAAAGGCAATCATTTTTGGGATGCTTAAACCAAGAGTAGTTGAACACAATTTTCATGGATTCGTGTTCAAAGTGGAAATGTATTTGTGTGCGAGTTGAGAAGTCAGGCAGAACTATGTTCCCATTAATCGCTCTCGGAGTGATTTAAATCCTTTTAGCCGAAAATACATGATGTTCTAGCTCACTACATATAAAATAATTTTTTTATTTGATAACTCACATAAATAATTTTATTTCTTTTAATTTTAAATTATTAATCACCTTGTATAATTGGTTTTTATTTCTCATTGTCCATCATTCTTATTTCTTTGTTAAATGCAATTATTAGAGAAGTTTAATAAATAAAGTGTAATGTATAGTTTAATATATGAATAAAAAATGCAACGTATCTTACATTCCATTTTTTAAAAATAAACAATACTAAGTTTTTAAAAGTTCATAAAGGCAATCATTTTTGGGATCCTTAATGTAATCGTGGCTTTTCACAATTCCTGCATGCAACCACAAAATATTTTTATGTGCATAGATATATATAACGGTCGTAATTTCTTTTTACTATTTTTGTTCGATGTATATACACGGATGAACAGAATGTGCACGGAAAATGCGCAGCATAACGAGCGTATTTTTCTTTCGTTAATATGCAACAACAGGTATACGCGGCTGCATCTTCACTCGGTACTTTTTCTTCATTCGAGCGCAACGAGTCTGCGCGGTAAATTTCATTTACGTGCCGTTAAAATGAGAACCGAACTCTCTCTACATGCTCCGCGAAATTGCACGCAGAGTAAGCGCAGTCGAAAATCGTTCATTCGCGCATTGAGATTAATTGGATTCACCTTTGACTGACTTCCGAGTTCCGGCGGTTCGTGCCCACCCAAGCGCACCGCTAATGAAATGCATTCGGCCCAGTATTATTTCTTTTTCATAAAACCCAACCCCGCAACCAAATCCATGAGTTTAATTAGCATTCGCGAAATAGTGGAAGCAGCCGAGCCGAGCGGAAATGTTAGCGTTATGCCGACGGCGGTGGAACGTAAAGCTCGACGACTTGGAGGACGCTTCCGGTACGTCTCTTATTCTTGCGATTCTTTTTAACACCGTTCCCTTAATAGCGCAACGGAGACGAAGTCACAACGTTACGTCACGCCGGTAAAAACCTTCCTGAGAACAATCAAGCGAGTAGGCGAGAAAGAGGGCGAGAAAGAAAACGACGAAGTCGCGAAGCCACGTTTCTCTCACATCCACTTTTCTGCCGCTTATCCATATTTCCGTTGATCCACCGAGAGCAAACTTTTTATTTCTCGCCTCGTCCTCGAAGATCGTCTCTTCTTTGAAATACTTGCCCCGGGGAGCGCGAGCTACCCCATCATCCTCTGCTGGCCACACCCTCTCGCGTCCTTTTTTTCCCTCCCGTCACGACCGTAGTGTTTTACAAGGAAGTGCACTTCGTGCCTCGACTTCTGTCCCGGGCTCTCGAGGGACGGACGGACTTGTGTCGACTAGGACGAGGCCGACGACGAGGCTACGACGTCACGAGTATAGCGAGAGCGAGATATGGGATTTTCCTACCGTGTCGAAACGAAATGACATTATTGTCGTGAATTTTGTTATCGAACTAAGTATAATATTAGCGCTTCACGACCCATTCACGTTCTTGTCGTAACATCCGCTTCGACGTTCATCGGCAATTTTCGCTACTCCGTGACTCGTCATCGATTTTATTGAAAATGGTGTGTTATTCTTCATGGTTCGGTATAATCTTATTAAGATCATATCTCTTTACTGTTTATTTTGATCAGTTATTTTGGATAATCGCGCCAACCATCTTTCCATTATCGATCTCATCAAAGATCATCTATAATTATTTTTTGTGTATCTCATTCCAGTATTCTCAAAGATAATTCATAATTTTTTCAGCCTTCATCATTTCGATATAATTTATTATTAATCTTATGCTATTTAGAATTTATTACTGATTTTGTCAAGAGTGATTTTCTATTTGATAGTTTCTCCAAAAATCGTTTCGGTCTTTTTATTTAAGAATACCATGATTTTTTAAATTTTGCTGTGAAATTGTTTATAATTTTTCGTAGTTTATTACGAATTTTAATTCATTGATAATATTGATGGTCAGTAATTTTTCCTAAATGAGAATTGCTATTATTTTTTAACAATCTTATTAGTGATCGGTAATTATCTTATTCCGACGTTATTATTTTGTAATTTTTTAAATTTGTTTTTTAACATTGAAAATGACTCAATCAGAGTTGAAACGTTTGTTTGTAATCTGATATTATTAAATAGTCTTTTGTATTTATATCTAGCTCGTTGCCCAACTTTGTACGTTTTGGTAATTATCTTGTTATTTGCGTAGATAATTTTCACTGATGATCTCTTAAAAGAGTTTAGGCCTCATCGATTTTGTTGTAAAATGTTTATAGCCTATATTCTTTGAAGATTCTAGATCGATCTCTGAGTCGTTCAAAACGTTTGACGATTCACAGTGAGACTCGAATGTACGTTTCGATTTTTCCGCTTACTTCGTCGTCCTTTTGCTAAGGAATTGGCGCGGCACTATTTGCATATGTAAATTCGATCTCCCGCGAGTTAACGCACGGGAAAGTTCCGTTTGCATAAATAACGTAGACAATTCGCAATACCGTATAGTCTATTGCGACCGATCGACTTCGCAAGATCTCTGCAGGAAATCTCACGGTAATTGGAATCTGAGAAGTCTATCGGTTCTCCACATCGAGCTCGAACTGTTAGTCTTCTGGACTTTAAACGGAAATCACTGTAAGACATATTGCAGTGATAAGATACAGATTCATGTAAACACTCTGATGTTTCGCAAATTGATGATGTATAAAAATATATAGTGAATTAATTAATTGCAAGACGAAATAAAAATTTATTTGGGATAATTAATAAGTTTTTCTAATATTTAAGTTTGAAAGTGAGGGAGAGAGAGAGAGAGGGGTGTATCTTGAAAACTTTTACGCGCTTTAAATTTTTCCGACCAAACAAATATTTTTCAAATATATAATCCACGTATGGAAAAATTTGGAATTTGATTTACAAGCTGAAACGTTTAATCTCGCGAAGTAATAAAGATGTAACTCCGTAGAAATATTAAACGAAATAGTTACGTAATAACTGGCGAGAAATGAAGTAAGTAATGATCGTCGAATGCCGTAATACCAGCTGAAACATAAACGAGGGGAATGATAGTAACAAGTTAACGACGCCGGTAAAGAAAATGACGCCAAGCAATGATAATGAGAGTACGACGGATAATGAGATCATAAGATTCGCTTTAGTGTTGCACCGCCTTCGTCGCCACCGGTTACTAACTCACGTTAGTAAGTTCTTTTATTCGCGCCGCTTCGCACTGCACTGCTATTGTATACGCGTATAATAGCGACGTGGGTTGAAATTTTCTGGTTTTTTTTTGTTTCGTTTTTTTTTGCGAAGCACGTGACGATGGAGAGAGAAAGATCCGGGGAGAGTACAATTTCGCGTACTGCGGTCTCGACTACACGAAAATTCATGAAGATGAGGGCGAAGTTACTGCACCGGAGGAGGGGGAGGAGAGGGGGAGGAGAAAGTAACTTCCCTTTAACACCATCCCGCCCGCGGCGGCGGCAGTCAGCCAGCCAACGAGACTTAAGCGCGGATTTCGGGCGGAAAGCTGCAAGTGATATTTGCATATCTTGACTGCGGATAAGAACGATACGGAATGCCGCGTTATATGTGCAAATAGGACGATAAGCCGCTGCTGTGCTCTATTTGAATGTTCTCTAAGGAAGATAGGATGCGATCGTCTTAACTCTTACGTCTCTGACGTTTGTTTTACGAGGCAATCGATTCCTCGAAGAGAGAACAATCCGCTTTTCGGGATCTTTTTTCAGATCTCTGTTAATTTTCTCACGATGGAGTATATGAGATTATTGGTTGAAGAATAAAATAAGTAATTTCTGTATCTTAAAAATACACACTTAAGATTTATTAAAAGCACTTAATTATTTTTGTTTCTGGAACGTCACTACATCACGAAGCATTTGAATACTTTTATTGGTTATCATAACTTTAGTTCAAAAGTTTCAATAAATGCTGCTGTTCGGAAAAAATTTTAATTAATTGCTTGTCAAATGCATTCATTTATTAAATGATTCATTTTATATTTAAACCGAAGAAGTGTTGATGCACTATATTTTAATTTAATTTTTATGCAAAGAAATAAGGAAAAATAAAACACATTTATATAAAATATAAGAATATTTAAAACATATTTAGTAAAAGTTAAAAATTGTGTACAAATAATGTATTTTACAATCATCGACTGGATAAAGAAGAGTGTGAGAAACAATCACAGTCTACAAAAACAAGTGATAATATATTAATAGTCAAATAAACACTAATTGACATGCTAGCATTCATTCATTTGTAACGCAAATTCTGAGATTTCGAATATTATATTTTAATTTTTAAAAATATACAGAAAATGTATCAATAGAAACGTATAATTAAAAATGAACTAACGGGCTGTCGATATTCAAAAATAACACTAGTATAATATACGGACAATGAGAGAATAAACAACGCGGTAATCGTTGCGCAATCAACATAACTCATAAATTATTCACATAATATATTAAAAAACAGCAATACCAATAAATACAGACACATTCATTGGACGTTTCGATTTACTTCAAACCATCTTCAGCAGCAAATTTTCCCAAGGAACATATAGATGTCAAGCAAAATATTGTATTAAATTAAAACTAAATCCATGTAAGAGTGGGGATGAGTGTCTCCCTATTGTCTGATCGAGAGGCTACCAATTATACTGTCTCCTCGCTGTTAAGCCAAATGACCAACTAAAGAATACTGAGTGACCATATAAATTATTCACAATCAACTCGATTAAAAATATTTAATTTTAGAAAATATATTAATTTATAAATTTTAGAAAATATATTAATAATAAATTTTAGAAAATTAATTAATTTGAGTTAATAATTTTTCTAATAAAATGTAAAAACTTTTTTTATTTTTTGTCTGTTCTACAAATTTTGCCATTTGTTGAAACTTTTGAGCGTTGCTATTATACTTCATAAATTTTTAGTAATAGCTCTTTTTATATACAGAACAAATATAAACGGAAAAAAGTAATAAAAAAATTAACAAATTCTTTTTACTGATTCAAAAATGTCTTCAAAGGCGTTTTAAAACATATACATGATATATATCAGTCCTTCCTAAATATATCGACGTGATCGTAGGACTCGTATTTTAACTGCATATGACAACGCCGTGGAATTCGTTGTGTGCAATTGCACGGCGCAGCATTTGCATTTGTTGAACGAATTTGGCAAACGATCTCTCTGTTTGCGAGTCGGCTTTATATGCGACGTGGTGAAGTTTTCACCACATGCGCGCGTTAAATTTGCACGATATGCCGCGCTTGTTAGAGTGCGATTGCTGGTGAAAATATCAGTGCAGGCGATCACTCGACGGTCTCTCTTTTTCGCGCCTTTCGAGTCGCACGCAAAATCGTTTTCGCACCGATCCGCGGTAAAGAGCCAAAATCTGTTTCAAGTCGTGATCGATTTACGCGCTCACGTTGCGGGTTTGTCGGCTTCAAACGGCGTATCACGGGCTTTTCGTACATAACGTTGACCGCTTCGACGGAATTCGATAGATAAAAAAGCGGTTACCGATATTTTTGTCCCGGCACGTTAATGGATGTTCGTGAATTTCGTGTGTGATAGCGAATACAGAAAACGAGAATTCATTACAAAGTTGGGAATTCGTCTCTCTCTCTCTCTCTCTCTCTCTCTCTCTCTCTCTCTCTCTCTCTCTCTCTCTCTCTCTCTCTCTATCTCTCTCTCTCTCTCTCTCTCTCTCTCTCTCAGTCTCTCTCTCTCTCTTTGATTAAAAGGATTATATAACGTTGATAGTTTAACTATAGTAAATGGCACGTTCCGCTTGTTAGTGAAGGAAACGTCATTGTCAAAAAAGAATTCGTTATTGCTTCAGCACTCTCAAAAACCGTTCGATAATAATTTCTGTGAGTTTATATACAATGTTGGCAGACGTATATATTCACATAGGTATATATTCAAATAATTTAATATTAATTTAAAGGTAGCGAGACAGTAAAACTTCTAAAAATTTTTTTTTAAGATTAATATATGAATTTAACGAATTAAATTAATTTTGCATCATACACATGTATGGAAATATGATCTTTCGAGTCTCGAAAAACATTTTTTTATACATATTGACAGCAGTTGTTAAATTTTATCAATCTATGTTTTTGCGTGAAATGTCGGATGAATGAAATACATGTATGTTTTACTTTTTTTTTAAGCTTACTTTATGAAATTAAAATAATTTTTCGTTTACAAAGTATTTTTGAAATAATTTGATTAATAATTATTAAAATTAATAATTATTAAAAAGTTATTTAAAAATTTAGCAGTGTTATCTTTGCTGCATTTAAAGTTCTTAAAAATTTTGTAAATTCTATTTTACATTAATGTTCGAATTTTTTTGTATTTTTAGGCTTTGAATATAAAGTAAGAAAATACAAACATAAATATAAAACAAAATTTTAATTATCTGTTTAAAATAATCATTATTTATTTTAGAAAGGGTAGATTTTCAAGAAATAGGCATTTTAGTTAGAAAATTTTACTTACATAATACACACTGAGAAAAATTTCCAAATTTTATTCGTTTAAAATGTAACAAATATTTCCGATAGATTTTGATCGTATTTATAGGACTGTCTGATGAAATTTTAGGACTATCCGATAAAAGACAGTCCTATAAATACGATCAAAATCTATTGGAAATATCCGTTTGTTACATTTTAAACGGATAAAGTCTAGAAATTTTTCTCAGTGTACTCTTGTTTTAAGATAATCAAAGTAATTCAGAGATTTGTAAGTAGATACTCAGTATCTTTGCATTTTTCCAGTTCTATCAAAGTTTGAACAAACAGTACACACATGCACGTCCAACTTTTTTCCTGAAATCTCAAGGAAATTTGTCGTCGAGTAACTGTGCTCTCTGTCTCGCTACTCAAACAGAAACTCGTTATACGTCGGGCATGCCGGCGAATAGAGCGAAATCGCTTCTGCTCTTAATTATTAACTTTGCCGACGTATTTACGTGTAGAAGAGGAGCGGCGAAAACTCGCAGGCACAACATCGGAATCCGGCTTCTCGTTGGCCATACGACAAATTATCTTTCTGACCGCACGATATAACGTTCAATCTCTCGTATGTTTGCCGAACCAGAAATCCATTGAATATTTTAACCGGCGCGGGCTACTACCCTTATGCATCAAACTCGACGGCACTTTCGTTCGCTATTCATCGATTTATCGGTTACTGCGTTCAGGTAGCGACAGCGCTGATATCCTCACGATACATGTGTGAAATACGCGAATACGTGATAATTGTCAATTTGCGTACATATTTAAAAAGATAAATTTAGCAGTGACACATTTTTCGAAATAATTTATGTAGTGAGGGAGAAACGGAGGGGGAGAGAAAGAGATTTTTCTAATTTTTTTGTTAGAACTGAGCAAGTTGCAGAAATAATTTTTTAGTCCGTAATTATTTAGATAAATTATATATTATAAATTATTTTTTGGAATAACAAATTTAATTTTATTTAAAAATTCAGAAAATAATTGATAATTGTAGTAATCAATATAATCTTTTTTAAACGTTGCATTTATTATAATTTAATATGTAATTTAAAAATTAAAGAATAATTTAAAATAAAATAATTTCATTAAAATTTTATTTTTTATTTAAATTTTTTTAAAAATAAAATAATTTTATTGGTAGTAATATCTTGAATTATTATCTATATCTTCTTAATTATTAAGATTTACTTGAAGATTAAAGTAGATACTAATTCGGTAACTTATAATTAAGTGATTGAGTAGATATTCATGATTTTCCATGTCCCAGTATAGATGAACTCGGTTAAACTTGTAAAAGAAATCGTAGTATTTCAAAACTTGTAAAAGAAATCGTAGTATTTCAAGAATTTTCATACAGAACTCACTAACGAGGATTCCATAGATTCGTTCCCATCGTATTTAGTAAACTATCTTTATCAACCTTTGCAACCATATTTTGCTTATCTACATCTCTTTTATTATTGCTATATGTGAATATGCGGTAGTATATGAATTGACGCGTCGAAATAAAAAGAAAGATTTTTGTAGGAGATTTAATCGCTCTGCATCTCGATATTGTATGACCTATAGCTCGGGCACTTTATCGCACTTCTGTGTGACTGCGTCGCGACAGAATCGATGCGATTGACACTTCAAATGGCCGATATTTTTCTGTCGCGTGGATATTTATGTGTGGATTAATCGAAACTTGCCTTTTCTTACGTATAATATTTAATAAAATTTTGATTTTATCTTACAATACATACGTGTTTTTATAACATTTGGAGAGCTGCTTTCTCTCTCTCTCTCTCTCTCTCTCTCTCTCTCTCTCTATATATATATATATAATACGAGAAAATATAATACAATTCATCTTTCAATTTCCGTTTTATTTGAACTCTGTGTGACATATTAATATTTTTATAATCAAATCGTGAAAGAATCTGAAACTGCGATTCTATTTTCTTGCAATATACGAATTATTGCATCGATATTAGTAATATAATTACTATAATAATGAGAAAAAAACTAACGAAAGTTATGTGAAAAATTACAATATTTTATTATTAGTTATCCACAAAAATTTTATGTAAAATCTTACATAATGGTGAATATCTTGGTTGATGAGATTTGAAATTACACGGCTACCGTGTAGTGGTTAATACAACATTTCAACGAGATCTCCAACGTAATAGGCACGATGACCTCCGGTTTTTTATTTCTTTCATTTTTCATTAAGCTTTCACTGACCACTGCGACTTTTTCCCTCATTTTCCTTTGTTCATTCACGGTACTCTGTCGAATGTACATGTATCCTACGGTAGACTTGATTTTTCCGCCATATTACCATAGAAATTCCCGAGCGGGACGCGAAAGAAACCACATAGATAGGATTTAGCTCGTTCGTGGCGAATAATTATCATCTGATTGTCTCAGCGTCGCACCGTTGATGGAACGTCTGAAACATGTGATGGAGAATAGATGGATGAATGAATAGATAGACAGATGCATAGGGTAGATGGATATCTATGTATGAATGGATGCTTGAAGAGGTACAGATAATTGGATAGATAATCAAATAAAAGGGGAACTAATTAGGTTATCAATAAATCCAGATAGTACAATACTCCAGTTGTTGGAATCAATAACCAATGCTATCATCGTATGAATCGTGGAATATCATTCGTATCTTAAATAACAAATTTTGATACAGCTTGAGCAGATTATTTTTTGTCAAGAAATTTATTCGCGATATTTGTTGATATTCATTGTTTATTTCGTTATTTCGTTTTCGATCTATTTAGCAGCCAAAGGATTTATAAATTATCGCCGTGATCTATTACTAATGCTAATGTTTCGTGAACTTTGCTGTTCACTTCATAGTATATTTTCTTATACATTACACGTACACACACATTCACGTATACAACAAATAAATTCTGATTGCATATTTGTTAGTCTTTAACACGAGTTGACATTCTTACCATTGAAAAAAGATAGCTTTTTATTAAAGCAAAACTATTATAATGTCTAAAAATTACACGAGTTCTCTTATAAGAGATCTATATACATGGTTCTGTTTTAAAATGTTCAGAGAAGAAGCTAGAGAGCGAGAGAAAGCGAGAGAGAGAGAGAGAGGGGGGGGGGGGGGGAGAGAATATATCGCGGTTAGCCTAACCACTTACGCGATTAATCTTACCGAAACTAATTCATCCGTGTTCGCTTTATCCAGCTGCGAGCATTTCTTGACGAGATATACGTTCAGGGCAAAATATTAATAATTAGTGGTATTTACATGCGTTAATCGATGACGCTATCCGTAAGAAAAAGACGTTCTTTGATTTCGCTGCGCAATTTTTTTTTACCGTGCGATTCGCTCCCATCGCACTTGGATTAAGGACACGTATTCAAAGGCAGCAAAAAAATGATAAAAAGAAAAAGGAAAAACGAATACAGAAGAGAAGAACGTACAGAGCTCACTTTTACGAATTTCGCGCGCAGCGCGCACTCGCCTCGAGTCTTTCTCTACGGAAAGTCTGGCTCCGCTTGCCTGTTACACACAAGGAAATGGGTCAAATGAGATTACTTACCAACGGTGCCGCGGGTTTTCCGTTTGCAGGCGAGTACCGTGAGGGGTTTACATTCGGGTTCAATCCTATGGCTTCCAAACTCGCTCGCTTGCTCGCTCGCTCGCTCGCATGGCTGAATAAAGTAGAACTATTTATACGGAATACTCTCTAACATGATATCGTGACGATATAACGGCGATGTTCTTTCAAGAGAACCTTTTACGTCGTTGATAAAATACATTGGAATATGCGACATTTGATATTTAATGGGAAACGCAGTGTACGGTACTTATCAGAAATTCTGATAATTTGTGTATGATATGTATTTGAAGTATATATTTTTATTTACACTTTAATTTATAATGTAAAAGAATTTCTTACATGCCACATATTAATCCTTCACTGGCAGCTTGAAGGCACCTTCAATATTCTGATTGAGAATTTTGGTAAATACATATAAATTTGTAAAAAAATAAACAAAATACAATCTGATGTTTATGATAACAAATACTTGTTATTAAAATTTTGACAAATATATCGGAATTTTTTCAAATTTTTATGTAATCCGAAGCAATAAAAAATTGACTCTGTTTCCCGAAGACTCCTGTTGTGCTGACGGAAGAGTTAAAATTCATGTTGTCGGCGGAGGGTTAGAAAAAAAGACATTTAATCGAACACTTATTTTCTCAAAAAACTTTTAATTTTCAATGTTATACGCGTTATATAATTACTGAAGATTTAACATGAAAGTTAACGCGTTGAGTTTAATCTGTTTTTTTTTTATGCGCGCTACTTACGAGTTTGTGGAAAGTTATTCAAAGTATGATGACGATGATCGCAATTAGTGAAGCGGATAAGCGATCGCGGGGGCGAATTTTCACCGAACAAAACATCTGCGTTCCGAGGGATACGAAAAACCGAATTAGTTGGAACATTCTGACGGCGTTTGTCCCATCTCTGTGCTGCTTTGGAAGGTCCTGACTCCGGAGCATGATTAATCATTTCTCTTTATCCACCTCCGTGCTACTAGAGGAGCCCTCTCACCATTGGTCGTAAAAATGTATCATCCTGGACAATGCTCGGAGTTAGGACTTATTTATCCAGAAGACAGTATGTATGACTCGCTATTCGACGAATTTAAGATTTTTTTCTAAAAAGAATAAAAAAGGATGATCTTAAAATTTTTCGAAAATAATAAATAATAAGCGATATTTTTTAGGTCCGCTCAGAAATTTCTTTTTTAAATATAGATTTGAAAATAATTTTGTTGGAATCGTCAAAATAATTATGTAGAATGCTTAAGCTGATTGTTAGAATGTCAAAATTTTCTGCAACACTGCTTGAATTTTCTACATAATTTTCTGCATTTAAATAATCCAACAAAATTATTTTCAGATGTGTATCTCTTATACCTAAACTTTTAGATACTTCAACAAAATCGTTCTTTCCATATATTACATAAAATTAGAATAGCGAAAAAAAGCGCGGAACATTCAACTGAATAAAGGACATAATTATTAATTGGTTTCCTTTAGCGTTAAAAACGTTTTTTTTCGTATTCCGTCGAGCTCTCTTCTTTCGGATTGTCCTGAAAACGACGAACAAGTTCAACAGAATTTAGAATGCTGCGAATTCTTCGAGAGAGCGTAATACGCCAAGTTTCAGCGGGAAATCTGCAGCTTATCCGGGAATGCGTTTCGTTTAATTACCCTACACTGTTCCGGATAATTGGCCGAGCGAGGGAAGAGAAAAGGTACCACAGGAACGATTGCGCCCCTCTCGGATCTTGCAGCACGTCGAAGTCGCGTTTCTTCCTGCGTTCAGTTAATACCATCTCGACCAGATCTTTATCCCTATAGGGTTCGTCGCAACCCGTACGGTCATCGCATACTTGTGAAAGAATTTTCCAGCTAGCTTCGTAGCATACCAGCTTTTCATGTCTAGTCGGCAATTTTCCATGGAATTTGTCTGTATGGAGTGGAAGGAGCAGTTGAATCAAATCGATATTTTTCTTGACAATCTCGAATGAATTTAACAAAGATATTTTTTATTAAGAATATTTGGACATTAGTGTTGTATTAATAATTAAATAAGCGAAAAATTTTGTTATATTATAGATTTTAAAGTATGGACACATATTTTCTAATTTTAATATTTGAATATAAAATAAGACAAATATTTGTTTTATTAATGTGTAAAATTTTTAAGAGTAATAGATGTACATATAAATACTATTAAAAAAGTTTGCTTTTTGTTTAGCTTTATTGAGATATATACACAGTAGAACTGTACTACTTTTTAGACACATATGCGAGCAAAAGAGGATTAAATCTACAGTCTGCAGTACTAATTGGATTTACTCGGATTGTTAATGTATATAACTTGCAAAGTAAATTATTACATCTGCGTAATGTTATGTAACATTGATAATTGATCTATGTCTATTAGCATGCATGGCGTTGTCGACTATAGTCAGTAAATAAATGAAAAAATTAAGCCGAAACATGCATTGCATTCGTGAAAGCGGATCGGTTCGGAGAGATTGTGTTCATATATATTTGTAAATTTTTTTAGTATCTTCTTTTTAGCATTACGCTACATCTGTTATGAACTACTACTTTGAAATTTGACACGTTAATGAAACAAATATTTATTTCATTTTTTATCCAAAGCTAGCACTAACAGCTTTGAGAATATTTTCTTATTAAAATCTTTGTTCATAATGAGCGCAAATGATTTATGAATCACTATCGCGTCATGTAACGTTAATTAAAGATAATACAGCACGTTTATAATTATAAAACCACTAAAAAATTATAGTGTATACGAACGTGATGGATTTTTAAAATTAAGTAGAACATTATATATAACCAGAAATGTATTAAACGATTATTAATTTGAAATAGACCAACTGAATAAATCTAATTAAATAAGAGATATCCTAGCTATTTTTAGGAATCATATTTAGGTCGAAGCAAATCTTAGTGCTTAAATATTTATGTAGTTACGACGAATATGCTTCGGTGGTTGAACAGTAAGGATGCACGGAATACGGAAGTCCGGATTCGAATTCTGAGATAATATTTTTTGCATTAAATTATGTTTAAGATTAATATCAGAGATTATTAATATTCTTGAAGATAACTTATTAGCATTAATAATTATTAAATTGCTTGTCAATTTAATATGTGAGATATTATTACTCTGATTCTGTTCATGATTATATTTCAAGATAGAAAAAATGTTGATGCTGTTTGCAGAATCAGATATGTGTATAAATTCTGCACACTGAGATATTTAAGCACTAATTAGATTTGCTTCAACCAAAAAATAGAATTTCTCTTATTTAATTAGAAATGTATTAATTTTCGTTACTAATTTTTTTTTTCAATAAATGATATCTTTTTTTAAAAGTCAATAATTGCTTTCAATAGAGTTGACTTGAGAGGATTGCTCGGTATGTAAAAATGAATGTATAATGTCATTAGCATATTATTTCTATAAAAACGTGTCATAAATCAAATTCGTAATTCTTTTATTATCATATCACACCCCTGAAAATTGATTCATGATATCCATTCCACGATCATGATTCTATTCGTCTTTTGCGGATCACCATAATGGAACAGCTGCGGGCTTGCGGAAGAATCGTAGATCGTTAGGTTTAAAGGCTTTCCACGCAGACAGAGTTTGACTGTAAGGTAGAATAGTGAAGAGCTGCGCTAGGTGCAGCTACGACGAATTAGGGGCTCAACGAGGTACGTGCTTCGGCAAGTGAGGGTGGCTACCCCGTTTTTCTCGGTATCGGTCGTAAACGAGGAGATCGGATTAGGCAGGGCGGAATGAAGAAAAACCAGAGGGATGAATCGCGTGCGCGATTCACCGCGTTGCATCACGCTGGTATTGCTCCTGTGCAGCGGGGAACTTTGCAGGGAAAGAAACAGCGACCTAGGACACACAATCTCGGTCGGCTGCGCCGACGTTCGTGATATTAATGATCTTCCTCGCTTAACGCGACATCTTTCGTATACATGTGTTTTACTCGTTCGTTGGTATAATGCAGCCTGCATTCCGCTTTCGATCCTTTTTGCACGTTGTGACAGGGTTGAAATTTTGCAGGCTCATCGTATTGTCTTTAACGATAAATCTTTATTTTATACCCATATCTCATATTTGATGTTAGAGGTATATTTGATGACAAATTTTTATTGGAAAATTTTTATCCTGTATTGATATTTTACAAAGTATTGACAAATCTATGTATTTAAAAAATATATTTTGATAATGCATTAATACATAATTTTGTGATTTTTATGTATCTTTACTATTAATTTTTATATTACTTATGAAAGGTATGTATACTTATGTAAGAATTGTTAAGGTCTGTTTGCGTTTATATACGATAACTACGAGACAAATGCTTCCTTGTTTAACTACTGGATCTGTTTGCATAGCTTTATTACCACGATGGTTTCGACAAACTAATTTACGCGTCGAGAATACCGGAGGGCTAAGATTAGATCTACACGAGAATATATATGCATTAGAAATACCGTCCAGCATATATGAAACATTGCTGTTATAAATGAATTTTATGAGCTCTAAATATTTTTCTAAAAATTATTCATTACGAAAACAATAAATTCAAACATAATTATATATTTTTTTAATTTTTAAGATTAATTTTCTCATTTATTAATTTATTAATATTTTATAATTGTAGTCAATATTTAAATTTAAATTAATATACAATATATTTGTATTTATATGCACTGAGAGAAAAGTGTTTCGTATTTGTGATTATAATTGCATAGTAAAATAATTAGGAACTCCAGTTTTATGACTACTATTGCTATAATGTTAGTAATAATAACCACACTGAGAAAAATGGTCTGATTGGATTAAACAGTAATTCTGGTGGAAAATGGACGAATCAGAATTTTCTGGTTATGTCTATTAGAATTCTAGTTGAGATAACTAGAATTCTGATTAATATAATTATTCTGGTAAAAATAAGAATTCCAGTAGATTTTACTAGAAATATAGTATCAACCAGAATTCCGGTTATCTCAACTAGAATTCTAATAAATTTAACCAGAAATTTCTGATTCGTCCATTTTCAGCCAGAAAATTTTTTTCAGTGCATATATGAAAGTTCTCTTAAACATGAAAAAATTGTACTATAAATGATAGTTTCAAATATTAATATAGCAGAATATCACGATGTAAATGTAAATAAAATTAACGTTTTTATTCAATAAATGCAATTGCAATTATAATCATTATATCTATATATAATTCTTCTAAAAAATGACTAAATTACATTTAAAAAACGGTTGCAATACTTTTTTCCCTGTATATGATTTTAAAAAATAATGGGATAAGAAAAGATTCCCGTTTTAAGTTCATTTCATTTTAAAAGTAAGTCCCCCTGATAATGTGTGTCATTAACAACGACAAGCGATGTGTTCTTGAGAATCATTTATGCGCACATTTAGCGCAAACGATTATCAGGAGACGACATTTTTAACGAGAGTCCGTCTCGCCTTTCTCCTCACCTGTGCACTTCGGTATCACCACGAAAAAGTCCATTACCGAGCTCACCCTCGCAGCAATTCTGTTGAATGCGAAAAACTTCGTGCGGGAAAGAAGAGGACGAAAGGAGCCTGAGCGGTAAGACGAAAGCGGGACACCGGAACGACGTTATGTCGAGCTCTCTTGCGTAGTGTCGATGTCTCGTGGGGATATTCTTCCAAAGCGAAAGAGTCTCAGCTGCCGCTGTCTGTTACTACTTTCGATGCAGTTTGCCGCTGGGCATCCGCTACTACTTTTGGCGCCGCAGCCTCCGTGTCTGACTAGTGGTCGTTTGCTACTACTTTCGGCACGGCCATCTCCACGTCTGAGCGTCGGACATGCCGTACTACTGTCAGCACGGCCATCTACGCGTCTGACCATACATGTCCGTTACTACTTTCCGCGCGAGGTCTTCTCGTCTGACCATCGACGTCCGCCACTACTTTCGGCGCGGCGATCTTTTTGCTAACCCACTTGCCGTCTATTACTACTTTCGAGGGGTCGGTCTATAAATATATTATAATGCATATTAGAATGAAAAGGAACATTTTTTTTAATCTTAAGAAGACTTTTATGTTAAAGTATCTTATATACGTTCTATAATGTAGAATTATATTGTAGATTCATTATGAATTATTTAAACAAAAGAGAATATTAGTATTGATTTTTTGAAATCTTAATAACTTTGTATGCATAATGTTCCAAAGAAAAATTATTATATATGCCAAATAAAAATATTTAAAACGAATTAAAAAATTAATAGTAAAATAAATCCCTGATAAATAAAATATGAATATGCTATATTATTACAGATAAATCTTATCTTTTTTTATATATACATTTATTCTTATTTCTAAAAATGTGTAGGCTATCTACGCCAATGCAGAGGATTACATTCACGCTGCTTAAAGTACGCGAGATATAAATGTGTCAAGAGGAACAATTTCAATGCAAATTACACGCCAGAATCGTTGCACGAATCATCGTGTCTCGCTGAGAAAACTCAAATCGTTGTAATGGCTAGAAAAGAGCTCGAAGTTCTCGGATTCTGCGCGTCTCATTATCGTGCAAGACTTTTTTGTCAACGGTTTCTTTTGTATATTGTTATTTTTAGAATGGCGAGAGAGAACATTGACACTTTGTCTGACATAAGATAGATGGATAATGTCTTGGATTTTCTGATAAATATTTTAAATGTCTTTTCACGAAATTAATTAAGAATTTGTAAGATGTATTTGCAATAAGATGTATAGAGAGCATTCGTGCTTGATTTAAAAGACTATTTGCAGTTTTTTTCATATTCTGGATAAGAATATATATCTCCTCTGATAAAAAAATGTATATTTTATTTTTAATATTATATAACCCAGATATATTTTTGTTAAAGAAAAATTAAAAATTTTTTTAACAATTGCTTTTTAGATTTAGAGATATTTTTTTTAAATTTAGGACTTCTCTTATTCTGATAAATTGAATTGTATTAATCGGCTTATGTATTCTTAAACACGTATATGTGTGATTACTGTAAGAAAGAAATTACTTCGAGAACATTCATTAATTTATGAACGTTTTTACAAGATGAGTTCGGAAAAAATCTGATTTATTGCGGCACTAACGCTGATCGTGCCAAATGTGAAAAGCGCTAGGGATGTGGTAATTTAAGATTACGATTATAATCGCTCATTGTGGCGAGGATAACAAGAAGTTCGCAGTTAATGCACGTTCAATCGACATGATGAGAATAGAAAATTGTGGTAATAGGACATTTTATTTCATCGACATTTCACCAAAGTGCAATAAACTCACGATGGAGTTGTCCTTCGGGAGAACCTTAGGAGGACATAGGAGGTAGCGTGCGAGACATACAGATAGAATCCGCGAACGGATAACGGGATTAGGTGCTGTTTCATTTAGGCTAAAGGGATCGAGAGAAGCGCTGGGCTGAGGAAGCTGTTCGCGGCACCGGAAAACCGCTAAGACGATCGACTTTAAAACAAACAAAAGCACAATCGCGCCGTAAAGCGCTTCTATCGTTGGTCTTGGCAAAATCGGACGGACAATAGCAATAAGCGTTGTTGATATAAATTCTCGGATCTTTCAAGAAAGAATAAGAAAAAGAAAAATAGAAGGAGATCAATTTCGAGAAATTTAATTCTGATATTACAAAAAGATAGCTTGAAATAAAAATAATGTAGAAAAAAAAACACTATTGGAAGCACAGATAATTGCATAAAATTAAATGTATATAAATATTATAATTAAAAAATCTCCTTTTTGTCTTAATTAAAAATAAAGTATGTAATTTGTTGCGTTTTCAAAATTATAAAAATTCTTTTCATTTTTTACCAAATTTTGTCTATATCATTTTACGTATTACTACCGGAATATCGGTATCTGTTACATTACTGGAATTTCAATATTATATCAATATAAAATCCTGATATTGAAATCAATGTAATTGTAATTGGTTAATGTTATAGAGTCATTTGTTGACAGCATCAAAATTTGAACTCACTGAAATCATAGCGACCTCGAATCCTTATTTAAACAAACATTAACATTGCACGCAATATCACCTCGTGATTTATACATGTGATGTGAAATTCGTTAATCTCCTAAAAGACAAATATCATGCATTACAGAACTATACATTATTTTTATATAATATTAATTTTTAAATAAATAGTAGAATATTATTTTTTGCTTATCCTATTTATCTACGATATTATAACATACACATATATAATATGAATTTTTTCTAATTGAAACTCCAACTTAATGCATAATGTTTGATACATAAGTGCTAAAAATCAGCATTTCTCGTTTAATATTACACAAGGATCATCACAGGACACGTTTACATGTTAATCAAATCTAATTTTAAAAAGAAATTAAAAATGTGCAAGCTAACACTCATTATTATGTGTCATACGTGTGCGATACTAAATCTATTACTCGAATGGAAGTGTCATACGTATGTGCCGCGCTAGAGTGAACGTGTTAAAAACACATTACGGGTTGTATGCGCGTTTCTCCCTGAAAATTGTTGCATCCAAACAGGCTTTTAACGGGTGAAGCGACGCGCATGCGAATTCCTCGTCGTGAGGCTTGCTGCACTTCACGCGTTGCTCGGCGTCACGCTATTTACACGGACGGAAGCTATTCACAGGAAAATTTGTCGGATGAGGCGGCACGAGCACTATGCTAGAGATGCACAATGCACTCTGCGTGCCGAATGCAAAACACGGCCCGCACAACGAGAGTGACTTGGTGCATCCTCACTAATTGGCTCCTTCGTGCTGTCGTGACATATCTCTCATTCTCTCCTTCTCTTTGTATTTCTCTTCTTCTCTTTGTAGGAATGAAAGACGGAGATAGTTTGTCGTCTTCTCTTCGTGCACGAGACAGCTTCATAAACTTCGTATATTTTTACTGCGGTTTTACGGGAGAAAGGTGTTTTCTTCTGTTTAGTAGATCTTTTATATGTATTTCATTATTAATTGCTTAATTATTCGACTCTTTCTTAAGATTAAAGTTTTATCTGACACTTAAAATTTCTCACTAATTAGTTCTATAATACTGCTAGATACTTTGAGAGACGTTTTGAAACTGTCTTGAAGACGTTTTTCTTTATTTCGGGCTAATCTTTATTGACTTTTCACGGCTCCTGTGTTCATTTACCACTACTATTTCACATCGTGACGTCAGAAACGAGAAAATATATAACGAAAATTCTTGCAATATAGATATTAATATAAAAATACATTCCAGTAAAACAACAGATAAAATCAATCAAAAAACAATCGATAAAACTAACCCAAAAACTTCTTTTATTTCATTAATTAATAAATAACCATATACCTCTCTGAAAATAAATTATGCATAACCAGAAACGAAATAAATTATATTCACAGCTATGACAAACTGTCAAATTTAAATAATATATAGAAATAAATATAATTTAATTTCTCTCCGAAACAAAAAGATAGTTTTCGGTATATTTTATAAGTCTATTCTATCGATTGCAAATATTGTTTTATAAAATATATATAAAAATATCGTTATATAAAAATGCTTCTATTCAGATATAATTTGTAAGAATTTTTGTTGTGTTTTCTCGCTTCTAACATCACAATCTGAAATAATAGTGATGAATGAACAACCTTAATACTCAACCTTAATATTTTGCTACGTACTAATTTTTAATTTAAATCTGTTATATCATGAAAAAAAACTCATCCGATAATTTTTGTATATATATCTCTGTAATAAACTACCATAGTTTATCTAAAATTATCTTATTTTTCTTATTCCTTTCTTTTTATAAATTTAATCTTTTACAGTTTTCATTTTTAGTTTTATACTTATGGTATATATATATGTATAACTACTTCGCGTAGACTTCAGCCTGAGAGAAACACGAAGTAAATCTAATCCGGTCCAGTCTAATCTGATTTCTCTCTTACGAGGGCAAGAGCAAATGAGAAAAAAGATCTCACGTAATAAAAGATCCGGTGTTCATCTCTTGCGCGTGCCTCCCGTTTACTTTCCGACTTTCGTAAAACTCGAGGGTGAGAGATTTCACCATGCCAGTAATATATTTCGATCATGAAAGAGCGTCGGTTCGCGCAAATTCTAGTTGTTTCATGCATGTCGCTGTTGCAAAAAATGATGAAAAAAGTAACGATAACGAGTACGATAACCGAATAACGGTGCATGGAAAAAGGCATCGAAGGAAGCCAAGAGACGCATGTATATAGTGTTATTTTCAAGAGTGATTTCTTCAAACAGTGCAACGTGTCGGAGCGTGACTGTAAACATAATTTCATACAAAATCTACTCGGATAGACAGATGTACATCAATTTTATTGCAACTTTACGTTGTATTCGATCATCAAATGCTTCATAGGTGAGCCGATTGTGATTCCAAATATTGTAGTCGTATTTAGTAAATCAGAAAACGAAATACCATGATGCAAATGTGATGTAAATATGAGAAACAAAAATCTGATTCTTAGTATCTCGTATTTACATCATATTTGCATCATGATATTTCGTTTACTAAATGTTGCTGCAATATTTCGAATCACAATCGGCTCATCTATGAAGCATTGGATGATTCTAATTGTAAGATAAACGTGAAGTTGCTGTAAAGTATATGTACATTTGTCTACTGAGAATATTTTAACGAAAAAAAATTTAATTATAATTTAATTTGTTTTTTTATTTTTAGAATATATATTTATTAATTAAGTTTATTAATTATTTTTATGTATATACAAATTCTTATAATTAACGCAATTATAAATATTCTTGAAAACGCATGGAATATCGACGGGATTTGAACCTAAGATCTTTTTGGGGTGTGGTAGCCTACCTACACTAACGTTGAGCTAATCGCACGCTTGTCTGAACACTTTTAAATTTGACATATATCGAATTTTATTTTTTTATTCGTCATTCAAATTTATCAATTCACTTTAGGGGCGCACGACTCTCACCTTCAACTCTCACCCCCCCCTTCCCCCCTGCTTCAGGTGCGCACGATTCTCATCTCCAACTCTCACTTCCCCTCCCCCCTGCTTCAGGGGCGCACGACTCTCACCTTTGACTCTCATCCCCCCTCCCCCCTGCTTCAGGGGCACACAACTCTCACCTTCGACTCTCACCTCCCCCTCCTCCCTGCTTCAGGGGTGCACGACTCTCACTTTCGACTCTCACCCCTGGAAAGTCATGCGGCCCTGAAGTAGGGGGGAGGGGGGATGAGAGTCGAAGATGAGAGTCGTGCGCCCCTGAAGCAGGGGGGGGGTGAGAGTTGTACGCCCCTGAAGCAGGGGGGAGGGGGGTTGAGAGTCGAAGGTGAGAGTCGTGCATCCCTTTGTAGGAGGGGAGTGAGGATGAGAGTCAAATATGAAAGCCACCTAAAACTTGTTGGAGGTCTTTCAGGGTTATGACCTTGATGACATACGTATGTTAAAAATTTAAAAATTATTTAAGCTTTCTCTAGCATCACATGATAATTGTAAATGTGCATCATTGTATGATGTCACTTAATTATGTATGATGTAAATATTTCATATAGTGATATTGAAAAAAGAATATTATAAATCTGAAGATATATTTTCATACATATGTTTTTGTAAAATTCTATAACAAAAATTTTATTCAAATAACTTAAATTTTATATTTACTTTAATATAAACGTTTTTGCTTTTATAATGTCATAAATGATCATAAAATTGTTCTAAATTTTCAGTAAATTAATTTGTGCATATCGTGATCATCATCAGTCTATCTGGGTAGTTATGACGTTATGATATTTATAAAAATTATTCTCTGTTTGCTAAATTTGATGAATTTTAACAATAAATCTTCTTTAATTAGCTTTAACACAACTTGATTTTGCATTATTTTCATTTATTTATCGAATATTTATTATCTTATAATATATTTGAAATATAGCACTGTATTTTTATGTGTATATATATATATATATATATACAGGGTGGGGAAAAAGTATGGAAGCAAACAATTATTTCCGAAA